>NC_041385.1:291021570-291057526 GCF_002162155.2 Triticum dicoccoides
CCGACCGGAGGTTCGTGGCTCGACGAGGAGGTGGAGGGGGTTGTGGCGGAGCTCGGAAGCGTGTCGGGGAGGCGAGGGGAGGCTGGTGGCCACGGCAACGGCGAGCGATGGCGGCGGCGGCGCTCGGGTGCGCTCAGGGAAGAGAGAACCAGGGAGGAGGGAGAGCGAGAGGGAGGGGAAAAGGACCGGGGCGGCGCGTGGCGTCGTTCCAGGCATCCAGACGAGGAGGGGAGAGGCAGGCAGGCAGGGAGGGAGGTGGCGTGGCCGGGCGCGTGGCCGCGGCCGGCTGTGGCGCGGGCACGCACCTGCTTGGGCGAGGGGGAGAAGACGACAGAGGAGCTGGCGGGCTAGGCCGCCTCCTGGCTGGGCCGGCATGCTGCTGCTGGGCTGCGCAGGGGAGTGCCCCAGGTAAGCTTCTCCTCTTTATTTATTTTTGTTTTCTAATTTCTGACATTTGTTTTGATTTAATTAAAATATTAAATCATTTTATCACCTTATGCCAATTTTTGCAGGAGCTAGATATATTATTCCAGAGCTCCTTTATAAATGGCATAATTTTTGGACCATATTTCATATATATAGCAATATATTTCCAATGCAAATATTTATCGAATTAATCCAAATGGCCAAAATAAATATCCATGAGCTCCTAAAAATATTGTTTTGATTTTTATCTCTGTCCAATATTTTCAGAGAGCAACATGAGCATTTTCTTGGACCCTTTTGGAGAAATTTTTATTTGGGTCATTTTCAAAAATAATTCTGAGGGTTCCACCAATCCTCATTTCAAATTTAAATGAAATTTAAACATGATGCACAAATGACTAGCTAGTCTAGGTCATACCAGACTAGGGATGTGACAACTCGCCCCCACTTGAAAAAATCTCGTCCCGAGATTCAGGGGTCGACGGAAAGAAAGCGGGGTACTCCAGTCGAAGACGATCTTCTCGCTCCCAAGTAGCTTCTCTCTCGGAATGATGAGACCACTGAACTTTGAGAAACTTGATGTTCTGACGTTGGGTAACACGCTCCGCTTGATCAAGAATGTGAACCGGGTACTCTCGGGTATGTGAGGTTATCTTGGAGATCAAGCGTTTCGTGGTCCACTCCGCGGATGGGATCCGAGAAGCAACGCCTGAGTTGAGAGACGTGGAAGACATCATGAACTCGAGAAAGATGTGGGGGTAGTTCCAACTGGTAGGCAACCTCTCCTTGTTTAGCGAGAATACGAAAAGGACCAATGTAACGAGGAGCCAACTTGCCCTTGATACCGAAACAATGGGTACCCTTCAAAGGAGTAACCCGAAGGTAAGCCTTATCGCCAACTTCATAAGTCATATCCTTATGATGACGATCATACTGACTCTTTTGACGAGACTGGGCTGTTTTCAAATTCTCACGAATGATGCGAACTTGCGCTTCTGCCTCCTGGATCATGTCCGGTCCAAAGAATTGTCTTTCACCGGTTTCTGACCAGTTCAAAGGTGTTCGACATCTTCGTCCATAGAGAACCTCAAAAGGAGCTTTCTTGAGGCTGGATTGGTAGCTATTGTTATAAGCAAACTCGGCAAAAGGAAGACATTTCTCCCAATCCATACCGAATGAGATAACGCAAGCTCTGAGCATGTCTTCGAGAATTTGATTGACCCGTTCCACCTGACCACTCGACTGAGGGTGGAAAGCGGTACTGAAGGAAAGATGGGTTCCCATGGCAGTTTGGAAACTCTCCCAGAAATGAGAAGTGAAAAGACTGCCACGGTCTGAATTGATCTCTAGGGGAACACCATGAAGTGACACTATTCGAGAAATATATAAGTCAGCAAGCTGACTAGCAGTGATACTTTCCCGAACAGGAAGGAAGTGAGCCACTTTGGAAAGACGATCAACGACTACGAAGATAGCGTTATTCCCTTTCTTGGTCCTGGGAAAGCCGGTGATGAAGTCCATACCAACTTTATCCCATTTCCATTCAGGAATAGCTAAAGGCTGAAGGGTGCCAGCAGGTCTTTGATGCTCTGCCTTAACGCGATGACAAACGTCACATTTAGCAATGAACTCAGCGATTTGTCTCTTCATCCTAGTCCACCAGAACCTCTGGCGTAGATCCTGATACATCTTAGTACTACCGGGATGAATTGTGAGAGGAGATTCATGCGCCTCCTTAAGAATCAACTGCCGAAGATGTTGCTTCTTGGGAACCACCAAGCGATTCTCAAAGAAAACAACACCACGATCATCCATAGAGAAACATCCACCAACTCCCTTCTTAATGTTTCTCTTGATCCGGGTAATCCCCGTATCATGCTTCTGGGCTTCTATGATAAGGTCCACAAGGGTAGGTTTCGCCACCAAGGTAGAAAGAAATCCGTGAGGAGCAATGTGAAGATTAAGCTTACAGAATTCCTCATGGAGAAGTGGTTGGCCTTGCTGCAACATGAGATTGTTGCAATAGGATTTACGGCTTAGAGCATCAGCCATGACATTGGCTTTGCCTGGGGTGTAGGTAATCCCTAGATCATAATCTGTGATCAACTCCAACCAACGTCTTTGCCTAAGGTTTAGATCTGGTTGGGTGAAGATATACTTGAGACTCTGGTGATCGGTGTAGATCTCGCAACGTTTACCAAGAAGGTAATGTCGCCAGGTCTTGAGTGCATCGACTACGGCTGCAAGCTCTAGATCATGTGTAGGATAATTCTCCTCATGTGGATGCAACTGTCGAGATGCATAGGCAATCACATGATGATCCTGCATAAGAATGCAACCTAGTCCCTGTCGTGAGGCGTCGCAGTAGATAATAAAGTCTTTAGTGAAATCCGGTGGCACAAGTATGGGAGCAGAAGTCAGGCATCTTTTCAGTTCCTGAAAACTGTACTCACACTGTGGGGACCACTCAAACTTTTTATCTTTCTTGAGAAGTTCCGTGAGGGGTTTGGCTACTTTGGAGAAGTTTTCAACAAAGCGGCGACAATAGCTGGCTAGACCAAGGAAACTCCTAACTTTTTTAACGGTCTCAAGTGGAGTCCAATCGAGAACAGCCTGAACTCTCTCGGGGTTGACAGCAATGCCCTTACCAGAGATTACGTGGCCTAGGTAGGTCACTTCTGGCAACCAAAATTCACACTTGGAGAACTTGGCATAAAGGCGGTGCTCTCTGAGTTTTTCTAGCACAAGTCTAAGATGTTCGGCATGCTCTTCCTCGTTCTTCGAGTAGATAAGAATATCATCGAGGTAAACCACGACGAACTTATCTAAGTACTCCATGAAGATCGAGTTCATCAAGCGGGAGAATGTGGCTGGGGCGTTGGTTAGGCCAAAGGACATGACGGTGTACTCGTACTGACCATAACGAGTAACAAAAGCTGTCTTGGGAATGTCCCCATTTTTGATTTTGATTTGGTGGTATCCTAACATTAAATCCATCTTGGAGAAGACTGAGGATCCAGCGAGCTGATCATACAGGTCGTTGATCCTGGGGAGCGGATACTTGTTCTTTATCGTGACCAAATTAACGGGACGATAATCAACGACCATCCGGTCCGTACCGTCTTTCTTCTTGACGAAGAGAACGGGGCAAGCCCAAGGAGAAGAATTAGGACGGATGAAACCCTTTTGCAAGGACTCATCAAGTTGTTTCTTAAGCTCGGCTAGTTCTAAGGGTGCCATCTTGTAAGGTCTCCTGGAGATTGGAGCAGTTCCTGGAATAAGATCTATGACGAACTCTACATCTCTGTCAGGTGGAACACCTGGCAGTTCCTCTGGAAAGACATCCGGAAAGTCACGGACTACCGGGATATCTTCAAGGTCTGGAAGAGGGCTGGCATTAAGAGAATAGAGCTGACGCTTTGCAACTCTAGTGGAGACAGTGACTATCTTGCCAGGTGGGTGTGTAAGCTGAACAGATCTTGTGTAACAATCAATCTTGGCATGATGAGCTGTCATCCAGTCCATACCCAAGATGATGTTAATATCTGAGGACTTGAGGGCTACAAGTGATGCAAGGAATACAAGTCTGTCAACAAGGATTTCATTACCATGGCTTACACTAGAGGTTTGCCATTTGGATCCAGGAGTTTGGATGACTAGCGGAGTTGGCATATCACAAAATGACATGTCGTGCAAACGAGCATAGCCTTCAGAAATGAAGGAGTGAGATGCTCCAGTATCGAATAGAACTGATGCTGGGTGACAATTGACAAGGAGTGTACCAAGAACGACATCCGGATCATCATGAGCGTCTTTAGCTGAGACGTGATGCACACGTCCACGTTCAGTGGGGGCTGACTTGACACTGATCATCTTGCGTGATGGCTTAACACAGCCAACAGTCTTCTCGGGCTGGGGTGGAGCATAACTAGTCTGAGAGCAATCACGTGCATAGTGTCCTGGCTTCCCGCATGTGAAGCAAGTTCCCGAGGTTAAACGTGGACCCCCACTGACAAACGGTCTACCAGTAGGCCTGGGTGGAACATACGACTGAGCTGGGGGAGGCACCACATGGAATGGCCTCGGTGTATAACCGGAAGGAAGAGCGGAGTTTGGAACCCAAATCCGGCGCTTCTGGGAACTAGAGCCAGAGGAAGATCCCAAATTACGGGTGTGCTTACGGGACTCCTCGTAAGTGAGCTGAGCTGTCTCTGCATTGATGGCCTTGTTCACAAGGGCTTGGAATGTATCACAATGATGCAGGTGGAGATCACGGCGCAACTTGGGGTTGAGACCCTTTCGGAACCTAGCCTGCTTCTTGGCGTCCGTGGACACTTCTTCTGTGGCATAACGGGTGAGGTTCTCAAACTCTCTGCTGTAAGCATCAACAGCCATCTTGTTCTGGGTGAGACTACAGAACTCTTCTCTCTTGCGATCAATGAGGGCCTGGGGAATGTGATGCTCGCGAAAAGCCTCAGAGAAATCCCTCCAGTTAGGAATCTGGCCAGCTGGAAGCATAGCCTCATAGATCTGCCACCAAAGACTAGCAGGACCTTCCAGGTGGTATGTGGCATAAGTGACCTTGTCATCTTCAGCTACGCTCGCGGAACGCAGCTTATGAGTGATGCTACGGAGCCAGTCATCTGCATCGAGTGGCTCGATGGAATGATGAAAGGTGGGGGGATGCAAACGAATGAAATCATGAATGGTAGCAGACCCTTTGAACTGATGTGCAGTGTTCTCCTCGATACGTGCCAACAAACGGTTAGACTCACGCTTGTTCCTCTCCATCTCTAGCATGAACTCGGTCAACGAAGGCTGGTCGAGAGGATCCTCATCCCTACCATCTCCGTGGTTCTGGCTACGAGCAACGGAACTTTGCTTAGCTGATGACATCCTGAGAAACGAAACCAAGGATGGAATCAGCATCAACTATAGACTGTAGAATGTAGGACAAGGAATTAGTATCTCTCGAACTCCTAGGAAAAATTCCGGCAGCATAACGGCAGTAAAATGCTCAGAATGAGACATCCTACTAAAAATGGGGTGGTAACATACTCATCAGCATTACTCAAGGTTCTGAGATCATACTAAGCAGACTACACCGGAAATACTCAAAACTGGGATATGACTCTGATCAACCAATCCTATGGGACTACGGAGTAGTAACACGTGATCCTGATAGACGGAAGAGAAAGCCTAGTTCCTTAATCCCGTCGGAAAGATAGGATGACTCAGATCAGAAGGCCATGAGATAAAGGAGTAAAAAGAGCCTTACGTTCCTTCCCACAATCAATTCCCTTACATAACTAAAGAATTTCTAGACTCAACTTCGACCAGTATGGCTTGGTAAACCTACAGGCAGTCAGGCTCTGATACCAGCGCTGTCAGGACCCCGACTCAATGCCACATCGATCTAGCATGTAACACCTCATATCGCCTTGCGGCCTCACGCACGGTATTCCCACGGGTGTCGCCTTACCTTTGCCTGGGACCGTTTGCGCATTTTGGCACACGTATATGATGGTGTCGCTAGCATCCATATGATAAAGAGCCCGGGCTGACATGGCTAGTCGTAAACCCAAAGTGGCACTAACTTACAGGGACAGGCATTCATGACCCAGCATCGAACGTGTCGGTCATCAGCGAGTGAATCCAGGCTATAGCACTGGGCTAACAGGACTCTGGTGAACCGGGCTGTAGCGGGCTAGCAGGACTCCGGTATTCATCGCGTGACATTTCCCCGAAGAGACAGACACAGGATCGAAGAAGGACACATGCCGGCCTGCCTAAGTGTTCCGGAGCAGTAGCAAGCTACCAGGGCTCAGTGGAAGCACTAGGAGACATTTCCCAGTAAGAGAGGCTACTAAGAATAAACAACTAGATAGTCAGATCCCACACATGGCAATACACATTACACGTACGCATAACATGCAAGTATGTGCTGTACAACATGGCATCACAGCATAACTCAACAATCATATAGATAAAGGCTCAGAAGAGCCATCATAGCATTTATTGCAACAGGGGTCACAAAACCCATCATACAGAGCATACAAGCAACAAGCGGAAGCATTATATGTCTGGGTACAGACATCTACAAATGAAAAAGGCTGAAGAGCCTGACTATCTACAACATCCGATCAAGATCGTAGCTGAGGTACTAGCTACTAGTCGAAGTCCATGAGAACCCTAGTAAGACCGAAGTCTTCGCTGCAAAAACATAAATAAAGCAACATGAGTACAAAGGTACTCAGCAAGACTTACATCAGATCCTATCATACATGCATGTGTATCAAGAGAGTAATGTGGGGTTTAGTTGCAGCAAGCCAGCTTTGACTCTGTGGCTATCCTGTTCTACGACTACCAGAAACTCTTGAGGTGAGACAACGTACACGAGTCCACTAATCACCACACAATACACCACCATGGATTCATTCCCGTCTCCCTACGAGAAGGCCATCCATAGCACTCACACTTGTCTTGAGCATTTTAGAGTATCCACTTCAAGTTGTCTATGTACCATGTAAGCATCCAAGAAGTCCATAACCGCGGACCCGGCTATTCGAATAGATCATGTTAACCCTGCAGGGGTGTACTTCTTCACACACGCTCTCGCCACTTACCGCCATGTACACGTCATGTATCTTGGCAACCTTCAAGCGGAAGCCTGGCGAGGGTGTCGGCCACGACCTAACTAACCACACAAGACTCTAGTCCAGGTTTATCGCCTATTCGGGTTCCATCCGCAAGGAGATCCGGCCGGGGTGTCGCTCACGGCCCCAAACAATGTGAGCAGGGTTCCCAAGCCCACCATCCGGGTGCCACTTGGTACACCGTGCCACGTGTGCCTAGTCTGTCCCAAGCCCACCCTGCCGGGTGCCACTTGGTAGAAAAATAGCACTACCTACAAACACCAGAAACTAGTTGCGACTCCTGGACAGAGACCAAGTTGGTTAATAAGTCGAGAGGGGTCAAGTTACCGGAACCCAATGTGTGGTAGTATCGAGTCATTGGACAACATACACAGAACTCAGTGCTTAAGGACGGTTCCAGTGAGACAACCCACCATGTACTCCTACATGGCCTCTCACCGCTACCTTTACCAAATCGTGTTCACACACACTTCACTCTCAGCATCAGAACATATCGTAACACTCCAATTCATTCCCAATGAACCAGACCTGACACAACTCTAAGCAATAGCAGGCATAGCATGGTAGGAACACAACAATGGCTTCAATCAACTCCTACACATGCTAGTGGGTTTCAACTATTTACTGTGGCAATGACAGGTCATGCAGAGGAATGGGTTCAACTACCGCAGCACAAAGTAGCAGATGAACCGTTGTTGTCCTAATGCAATAACTGAGAGCAAGAGCGAGAGAGTAGGGTTTTATCGAAATGAACAAGGGGGTTTGCTTGCCTGGTAAATCAACAAGGGAGGCACTGCTTCACAGACAGGTACTCTGGAACGTCTCCGGAGCAGGACCTATCGAGAAGGAACGGTGCCGGCAATCAATACACAATCATATGCAACAATATGATGCATGAACATGGCATGTAGATGTGATGCTGTTTGAGCTAATGCAACTAGTATTCAGTTTGAATGAAGTCCATTTGAACAAAAGGTTCAAATGCAACTCCAAAATTAAGTCTCTTAATGTGCCATAATGTGTTTTTCTCATATTCAGCATGTATAAGTTGGTTTGTCATGCATGAAACTAGTACAGATGGAAAGATTGCATTTTTCTGATAATTTTTCATATATAAATTATTTTAATCTGAGCTACGGTTGAATTGTTATGAATTTTTGAAGTTTAAAACAATTTCTGGAATTTCCTGATTTATTAAATCCAGAAATTATATATTGCGCCAGCATGACGTCAGCACGACGTCAGCGGGTCAACGCGGCTGTCCAGGTCAAATCTGACACGTGGGGTCCACCCGACAGTGTCACAGGGTAAACAGAGGGTTAGATTAACTTAATTAAAGATTAGGGGGCACCGGGGCCCACATGTCAGCCTCAGGGGGGTTAATTAAGCGGGCTGTTAGCTGCTAATGGCGGCCACGTCATCCCACCGGAGTTCAACGCCGGCGAGCACACAGACGCGGCAGCGCTGATCGGAACTGCGGCTCCGGCGATCAAATCGATGGCCGAGCCCATCTACGAGGAGCTGGGGCTCGTGCGCATCCAACGGTGGCAGGGGGAGGAGCTGGGAAGGCCGGAGCTCGCCGGAGCAACGCTCGCGGCGGCGGCCGGAGCTCGGCTTCGATGGCGGGGCTAGCTACAGAGCGCGGGGAGGCAAGGGAGAAGGGGGAACCGAAGCGGGGGCTCACGACGGGCTCGAGGGCGTCGTCGGAGAGCTCGGGGGAGGTCGGACGGCGACGTGCGGGCGGTGGAGATCTACGGTGGCCGGCGATGAAGACGACGAGGGTGGCGACGATGGAGGCCGTCCGGAGGTTCGTGGCTCGACGAGGAGGTGGAGGGGGTTGTGGCGGAGCTCGGAAGCGTGTCGGGGAGGCGAGGGGAGGCCGGTGGCCACGGCAACGGCGAGCGATGGCGGCGGCAGCACTCGGGTGCGCTCGGGGAAGAGAGAACCAGGGAGGAGGGAGAGCGAGAGGGAGGGGAAGAGGACCGGGGCGGCGCGTGGCGTCGTTCCAGGCATCCAGACGAGGAGGGGAGAGGCAGGCAGCCAGGGAGGGAGGTGGCGTGGCCGGGCGCGTGGCCGCGGCCGGCTGTGGCGCGGGCACGCACCTGCTTGGGCGAGGGGGAGAAGACGACAGAGGAGCTGGCGGGCTGGGCCGCCTCCTGGCTGGGCCGGCCTGCTGCTGCTGGGCTGCGCAGGGGAGAGCCCTAGGTAAGCTTCTCCTCTTTATTTATTTTTGTTTTCTAATTTCTGACATTTGTTTTGATTTAATTAAAATATTAAATCATTTTATCACCTTATGCCAATTTTTGCAGGAGCTAGATATATTATTCCAGAGCTCCTTTATAAATGGCATAATTTTTGGACCATATTTCATATATATAGCAATATATTTCCAATGCAAATATTTATCGAATTAATCCAAATGGCCAAAATAAATATCCATGAGCTCCTAAAAATATTGTTTTGATTTTTATCCCTGTCCAATATTTTCAGAGAGCAACATGAGCATTTTCTTGGACCCTTTTGGAGAAATTTTTATTTGGGTCATTTTCAAAAATAATTCTGAGGGTTCCACCAATCCTCATTTCAAATTTAAATGAAATTTAAACATGATGCACAAATGACTAGCTAGTCTAGGTCATACCAGACTAGGGATGTGACAGAAATAAAGGCCATACTGGCAACAAATCCGGTCCTGGCCGCGCCCAACCTGGGCGAATCTATGTTATTATATATCGCAGCAACACATCAAGTCGTCAGCATGGTACTCGTCGTCGAGCGAGAGAGAGAAGGGCACAGATTCCCTCTTCGAAAACCAGTGTACTACGTATCCACTGTTCTAACTCCATGCAACTCCCGGTACCCACATTATCAAAAGATAGAATATGCGGTGTTCATGGCATCCCGGAAGCTGCGACACTACTTTCAAGAGTGTTCCATAATGGTGGCCTCCGAAGTACCTCTCAACGATATTATAAACAATCGCGACGCAACGGGCAGGATTGCAAAATGGGCTATTGAGCTCTTACCATTTGACATAACCTATAAACCACGGCGAGCTATAAAGTCGCAGGCTCTGGCCGACTTCGTCGCCGAATGGACCGAAGCCAAACTCCCTAAAGAGTACGGCGCATACTCCAATTGGATCATGCATTTCGACGGATCCAAAATGTTGGCTGGCTTGGGGACTGGCGTCGTCCTGACGTCCCCAACTGGAGACACAATCCAATACGTACTTCAAATAATGTACATGGACTCCAATAACGCAGCCGAATACGAGGCCCTTCTACATGGCCTCCGGATGGCAATCTCCATGGGCATTCAACGCCTAGAGGTGCGCGGGGATTCAAACCTCGCAATATCCCAAGTAAATGGAGACTTTGATACCAAAGATCCAAAAATGGCAGCTTACCGCAACGCCGTCCTAAAAATGTCAGCTCGGTTCGAAGGACTCGAATTCCACCATGTAGCCCAGGATAATAACCAGGCAGCAGACGTGTTAGCACGCATCGGCGCGAAACGAGACGCCGTCCCTCCAAACAACTTCCTGGAACCGCTCTTCAAGCCATCCGTGTTATGGGAAGAGGAGTCCGGAAATAACAATCCGGAGCCAGCTGCATCACCAAACTCAGACCATTCTGACACAATCGGTGGCTCAGCCAACGAAATAACACCTTCAGCGCACGAAATAATGGCAGTAATTGCCCCGTGGACAGCACCATTCCTAGCCTACTTAATTCGGCAGGAACTTCCCGAAGACCAAAATGAGGCCCGTTGCATAGTTCGGCGATCTAAAGCCTACAAGGTCCATGAGGGAGAACTTTATAAGAAAACCACAACCGGAGTCCTTCAAAGGTGTATCTCCGAAGAGGAGGGGCGGAATCTCCTGGCTGAAATTCACGCCGGACTCGGCGAGCACCACACTGCAGCCCGGGCACTCGTAGGCAAGTCCTTCCGTACAGGATTTTATTGGCCGACAGCCCGTGCAGATGCTCAGGACTTAGTCCAACGATGCGTCGGTTGCCAGCTCTTTGCTAATCAGAGCCACATGCCACCCACCACCCTCAAAACTATACCCATTACCTGGCCGTTCATGGTCTGGGGGCTTGACATGGTTGGACCCATTAAAGGGGGAACCCACAAGCACAAATACTTATTGGTCATGGTGGACAAATACACCAAATGGATTGAGGCCAAGCCGGTTAAAATGGCAGAATCCGGACCGGTGATAGACTTCCTATCCGGGGTAGTACACCGTTTTGGCGTCCCCCACAGCATCATCACTGATAATGGCACGAACTTCACTGCCGACGAGGTTAAACTCTAGTGCAAAAACATGGGCATCAAGCTCGATTACATTTCAGTCTATCACCCCCAAACTAACGGTCAAGTCAAGCGAGCAAATGGTCTAGTCATGAGCGGCATCAAACCCAGACTAGTGCGGTCCCTCAAGGAATCTAACACGCACTGGGTAGAGGAGCTCGACTCCGTACTCTGGGGGCTGCGGACCACGCCAAACCGAACTACTGGATTCACACCATTTTTCATGGTGTATGGTGCAGAGGCAGTTCTGCCTTGCGATATAATTCATGACTCACCTCGTGTGCGCATGTACGAAGAAAGAGAAGCTGAGTTTGATCGGCGGGACAGTTTGGACACCTTAGAGGAGGAGCGGGACGTGGGAAAAGCTCATTCCGCATTCTATCAGCAGCAGGCT
This sequence comes from Triticum dicoccoides, assembly GCF_002162155.2. Lineage (NCBI taxonomy): Eukaryota > Viridiplantae > Streptophyta > Magnoliopsida > Poales > Poaceae > Triticum > Triticum dicoccoides. The sequence continues at coordinate 291,033,367 of NC_041385.1, forward strand.
CGAAGATATCAAAGCAGAGAAGTACGGGCCAAAACTTACAATGTCGGCGAACTCGTTCTATGCCTACCATACAAGAAAAAGGACAAACTTAAGCCCAAGTGGGAAGGTCCCTTCATCATCGACCAAGTCCTGACCGGCGGAGAATACCGTCTACGTAAAGCATCTGACAACCGACTCGAGCCGAACCCATGGATCGCAGCCCGTCTCCGAAGATTCTACGCCTAAACACCGGACTCAGAGTTCGTCTCACTCCCCCGTCCACCTTTTTATATTTTTTACTGTCTCTTGTCCCCCTCCTTCTTCCCACCTTTTTTTCCAATACCTTTTATAGGCTGATTTGCGCTTTGTTCGCACACACTTGATGTGCTCCTAGCATTCATTATACCTGGGGCCTTCTTTACCAAAAGTTTATTAATACGGGCTTCACGCCCAATACATGTGTCATACTTCCGCATGTACCTTTTATTCACTATTATATGCATCGATATGACTTAAGTTTTGGCCAAGCTAGCTTGCCTGGCTCCTGTGCTTACCCCTACGTTCCCGATTGTTCGGCTAGGAGGTAAAGGGAGCACCTCTGCGATTGTTACTGCCGGGTCAGCCGGATGTGTACCTCAGACTGGGTGAAGCCGAAAGCTAGCGTTCTTGAGAGAATATTCGGTCGGTGACTTGAAAGATGATTTATTACTTACTTATTTATAAGCCCCCAGATGCTTTTTCTGCTATTTTTCCAGTCCGGCATTGCACCTTAGGGCATGCCTCCCAGGGAAAGGAACCCTTAACGGAACTATTCTCCCTGGAAGATGTTTCTTACTAACCATGTAATATAACATAACTAGTTGGGCACTTGTCTGATAAAGCAATTATGACCCCGACGCCTTGTCTCCATGCATGCCCCAGTTCTTTTATAACCGTAGGGGTATTCGGACACACTCCGGACTGTTGGGTCCCGAGGTTGAAGCGAAACGGTCCGCAAAGACAAATGATCTACAATCCGGCTAGAAGGCATCTTACATGTCATTTCAAATTACATCGTCAAACCGACTGATTGTACTCCTCCTCAATCCCATCTAACAGGCTGTCTAATTTACAGTCCTGTTGGGAATATTTCGCGGCCAGTTCTACTTGGCCATACATCAAGCTCACAGGGATCTCCTTCCCATCAGGCCCCGCAGGTCCGACCTCGGCCATGTGGTTTGGGTCAGCCTTCGGGTAGCGCGTCTTCACCATGGCCCAGGCCTCCCTAGCGCCCTGACGGCAGGCCGATATCTTCCACAAACGAAGGCGTCGCCGTGCTCCCTGGAGCTTCTCAGCAAGCTCACCAAGGCCCTCGGGGTAGGGAGACGGATGGCCATAAAGCCTGAACGACGCCACTCATCGCCTGCCGAACACGTTCGAACAATTGCACTAGCTCGGGAAGTTGGTCACCTGTTGACCCAGGCATTTCGTCCGCGGGGTGACCTGTGAGCACACCTAAAGACATATTTCTATCAAACGACTTCCTTGCCGAATTCTTCTTTTCAAAGGAATTTTCTCAAGCACTTACTATAAATGCCGCGATGAAGTCGCTGATTCTCCTTCAAGGAGCCAGACAGCTGGGCCCGAACACCTTTCAGCTCTTCTCCTAGCTGGGTGTGGGCATCTTGGAGCTTGTTTCTCTCCTGCTGCACCTTCATAAGCACCCTCTTGCCAGCCTTTAGCTGACGCAGTAGCTGTCGCTTGTCCAGATCTAGTCCGGCGCCCTCTGCAATATTATTGTCAGATTCACGCCGCACTTTGTTAATTAATTATCTTTTCAAAGTATGTCTTACTAGCGGGGGTCTTTCTGGCTCCCCCTGTGGCGGCTAGTGCGGCCTCAAGTTGGGCCTTGCACTCTTGGAGCTCCTGGGACAGATGGGTATTCTTCTCCATAAGATCCTGCATAAAAATTGATCCTTAAATCAGTTATTTTAACCATTTTAAGTCTCGGGGGCTACTGGCATATATAACTATTAAAATTACTTACACGTATGTCTTTCACATACTGCTCCGTGGCTCTGGTTAACCCATCTTGAGTGGCACGGAGGTGAGCGTTTCCCGCATCAAAGGCATTTAACGCCTCCGGGGAGAAACGCGCGTCATGAAGAACTGTCCGGCGACGCCTGTGATTCATGGTGCTCTCCACCTCAGACCGGGTGGCGGACAGCCTGTCGGCATCCTCCGTCGGAGGGGCGTCCGACTCATGCCTTGTATTCGCCTCCCCTTCCGGGCCATGCGTTGGAGCATGGCTGGCGGAGGCTTGATTGGCAACCTCTCCGAACACTGTCCGGCGAGCGCTGTTTCTGGAAAAGTTATGAGCATTAATATACCTTCGGGGAATCCTTCCCTTAAAAAATAGCGGTGCTCCGTATCGTTGCGGCGACGTTTCAGTTTGCGTCGCACTCCTCTTCCGCCTGCTGGGCCGTACTGACACTTGTCGGCCGGTCGCCGCGGGCTCGACTTCCTGCCATAAAGGCGCTTCCTGTCGAACACCATTGGTGCACGGTGGTCAGAACTAAGCATTAAAGAAGTAACGGCGCCAGGACTTCGGTCGTACTCACCGGGGAAGTCAGACACAAACCGGGGTAGTCAGCCATAATGGCGACTAAAGCATTATCTATGCTGAGCTGGTGGTACACCCCGTCGATCAGTTCCACCGCTAAGTCTGGATCCTCTTCGGAGGCCGGATCAAGGGACCTTTCTGGGTCTTCGGGTTGTGGGGCTGGGCTTTTTATGCCCTCCACATCCCGACGCAGTTCCTGTGTCAAAATCATACAATAAGACAATTGCCTTTAAAGGCACGATTCAGATATGCATGCGACCGCTTACCCAGCTCTGAGGGTTGTTCATGGAAAATTCGTTCAGAGGATTTGTGCGGAGGAAGTCCTCCTTCTCCCCCTTGTACAAGCTGGACAGGATCTTCACCAGATCGTCGGCCGAGCCAGGTCACTTGCGGCCGTGACGGGTGGCGTCGTCGTCTCCGTTGAAGTCCCACATGGGGTGGCCCCTATATTGGAGCGGCTGCACCCCACGCATAATGCATGTGGCCATCAAGTAATGGACGCTACTATCATCTTCTCGTCGAGGGCTCCGTGGGCGCCAACTTAGGCATTTCTTCAGGGGAGCGTTGCTGAACTTCGGAAGGCCGATCCGAATTGGATCCGGCAGCGGAGCGTCCTCCATATAAAACCACCCCGAAGGCCAATCTTCGGACGCCTTCTTCGGGGTCCCGGACAGGTATCCGGTCCCGGCGATGCGCCATATTTCGGCTCCGCCCACTTGATATATTGACCCCTCGTGAGAACGGGGTACGAGGCAGAATAGCCTCTTCCACAGCGCAAAATGGGGCTCAATGCCCAAGAAGAGCTCACACAGAGCTACGAAGCCCGCAATGTGCAAAATGGAGGCAGGTGTAAGGTGATGAAGCTGGTGTCCGTAGAACTCCAGGAGCCCCCGGAGAAATGGATGTATAGGAAATTTGAGTCCCCTTATTAAGTAGGAGACAAAGCACACCCGCTCTCATTTGGAGGGATTGGGGGCTCTCTCCGCCTGCTTCCCACCTTTGTAGGTGGCCAGTCCGGCTCGAACCGGAACCATGAAGGCCGGGGGAAGATATCCCTCTGCTTGGAGCGTCACTAACTCGCTGTGCGGGACTGAGCATCTCCTCCAATCTCCTGGCTTACGGCTGGGAGCGCGAGAAGAGGAGCCACGTCGACTGTCCATGTTGGAATGGGTTTGGTGTCAGATGCGCCTCGATGAGTGCTTGCGGAAGGAGGATGATGTGATTTGGATGTGGATCCTCGTCTCTTTTATAGGCAGCTTATTTGCGCAGCTAGGGGTAAAACATAAAAATACCCTGGCTTTTCGCATTCATGCGACGCGTGGAAGAAGACCATTATTGGACGCGGAAGCCAAGGAGCGCAGCATTTATGAAGCAACCGGACACTATCTGGCAAACACATGGAGCATGAAGAAGAACCCGCCTTGCAAATGCCGAAGACAACATACGCGCCGGATTCGTCGTTATTGAAGCCTGGTTCGGGGGCTACTAAGGGAGTCCCGGACTAGGGGGTGTCCGGATAGCCGAACTATCATCATCGGCCGGACTCCAAGACTATGAAGATACAAGATTGAAGACTTCGTCCCGTGTCCGGATGGGACTTTCCTTGGCGTGGAAGGCAAGCTTGGTGATACGGATATGTAGATCTCCTACCTTTGTAACCGACTTTGTGTAACCCTAGCCCTCTCCGGTGTCTATATAAACCGGATGGCCTTAGTCCATAGGACGAACAACAATCATACCATAGGCTAGCTACTAGGGTTTAGCCTCCTTGATCTCGTGGTAGATCTACTCTTGTAACCCACATCATCAATATTAATCAAGCAGGACATAGGGTTTTACCTCCATCAAGAGGGCCCGAACCTAGGTAAAAACATCGTGTCCCCCGTCTCCTATTACCATCCGCCTAGACGCATAGTTCGGGACCCCCTACCCGAGATCCGCCGATTTTGACACCAACAGGGGGCAATTCAAGAAGTTTACCACAGAATCTTCTTCATAAGCATTGCCTTTATTCTACATTTTGTTAAGAGTAAATATAGATGTGATGATATACGAAAAAATGGAGAATATTTTAGATAAGATGAAGAGTGATGCTACATAACCAAGTAGCTATAAATGTAAGTGTAGCGATACAGGCAAAAGGTACAGCCAAGAGCAATGCACAGCTAAACTTCTTCAGTACCAACCTTATGGTAAGAGTAAATATAGATTTGATGTGTAGAAAATGGAGGGCAAAGGAAAATAAGCTGCAGAGTGATGGTACATTAACAACTACCTGTCATTATAAGTACACTGATAAACGACAACATGTACTTACAAGAACAATGCAGACCTAAAAAAAACATTGGCATTGGATATATTCTACACTATGTAACCATTCATACAGATCAAATAATTTGGAGCGAACAATTGATAAGCAAGCTATCATGCATACTGCTGTCACATAATGAACCAGGTATGTTTGCAAGTACAGTGATACAGGATAACAGGTACTAACAAGAGCAAAGCAGCGGGCAGCATACTTGCGATATTATGTCATTCTTTTCAAACCGGAATTCTTCTTCGAGCAGATTTCCTGCAAAAAAGATCCATAAGTCACATGCAGAAAAGTATAAGTTCAACATGTGATTTCATAGACAGTACCTCATCCTGGGAACGAGACCAGTGCATAACAATGTTTTTCCATTCAATGTCTTCTAAATTTAGCATAGGAGACTTCACCGGAAATTCGTTTATAGACTTGCCATCAAAGTGTGATTTCCTCAGGTAACACTGATACTGCTACAGTGCTTACTTGAAAATCACAAGCAAGCTTTGCTCGTCATGACTATCCAGATTGACCCTTGCCTAGTTACAACAATGTAATGTAAATCATTGATGTGTTTAATCAGCAGAAAACAGGAAAATAATAACCATGAATAATAGCACTTACATGTAAGTTGGACAGGAAGATGTGAAAATGGTGTTTGTCTCCACAATAATCTTCCCATGATGGGAATATATGCACGTAGTCCCTAACAACATTCAAAGCATTTTCTTTTAAACTGGGAATAAATGGAATGGGGTTCCAATCTGCAGGAATTGGCCGTCTCTGCAGTTTGGATAGGTCTTCGACCGGTGGACTTGCTGTATTTTCTGCTGGAGTGGGATTTTTTGTGGTACAGCTGGTGCTATGGCAAATGAAATCGGTATACCTTTTGCTGGAGTGCAGGTCCTATGTGGTGGGGCTAGTGGTGTGGCCAGTGAAGTATGGGTACAGTTTGCTGGAGTCAGTCCTACATTTTATGTCACTGGTTGTACATCCAATATAAGTGGAGAGCTGTCTGATTTCTCCGGCACCACCATGTTTTTCAAGGAGTTTGCTAGTGCTCCTTCAGGTTCGGCAATCACCCTCTTCCTTTTTGATGTCTGATGCACACGAACAGCATTTGAGTGGAAAAACATGGTATGATGACAGATGGAATATGTATTGATAATGGATGGGCATGGCATCTCGACATATATGATGAGTAAACTAAGCAGATGGCGGTGCAACAAAGTAGAAGAAATGCAAGACAACATATGCAAGATACCCGCAATCAATAAAACATTGCCAAATTAGAACAGGCACCTTGATGGGTGAATAGGAGAGGCCATCTTCCTTTGACTCCTCGAGGTTAGAATATTCATTAGGATCATATTCTGAACAAGAGTCAACAGGTGGGGAGCGTATGAGTTTCATTGCATCCAGAATGGCACTCAATGCCTTGGTGCCAATTTTGTAAGTCATTGAAGTGTTTAGCTTCAAGAGAGGATAGCTACTAGTGCGACACAAAGCAACTACACATATCATAGTGTAGATATAACGGGAAAACCTTAAGCATCAGAGTAAAATTAGCAAAGTAGAACTTGCTGGAATATATGTGCTAGTATTGCCGGTACGGCTAGAAAGGCTTCGGATACCAACTCTCTTCAAGTGAAGGTGCGGTACTGTTACTATCAGTGTAACTCTCAAAGGCGACACAACTCCGCACATTTCCTTGCTATTCTTATAGGATTCAAGTGGGCAGGCCACTACAAATCCTATTCCTATGTTTACAAGATCCTACAAATCAAAGAGGCTCAAAGTGTCCATCACAACCGACCATATAGACCTCTACACTACAAATTTCCCTGCCCATCTTCAGTACAAGGAACATACTATACTACTAGCATACTCCCTCCGTTCCAAAATATAAGTCTTGGTAGAAATTTCCACTATGGATCACATACAGATGTATCCAGATACATTTTAGAGTGTAGATTCACTCATTTTGCTCCATATGTAGTCCTTGGTGGAATCTATACACAGACTTCTTTTAGGAACGGAGAGAGTACATTTTAAAGAAGAACGGAAGAGGAACATGGTAAAGAAGAGCAAGCAGATTTTGGATAATAAAATGTTGGTTGCGCAGTGCCCACACATGATGAACCAGAGCGCATTAAGAATGCAACTCCAGCTGTCTCTCGACCATTTCAGGCAGTTGGATGAAGATCCTACGTCTCCTAACCCTTCTTCTTCCTCGTCTCTGATTCTTCCCATACAGAACACCTCACGGGCCGCCGGCCGGACCACTGGCCCCCACTGCTTGTGTTCCTCCGCCACCCCCACCCCCCATCCGCGCCCCAACCCCCACCCGCGTCGAGTTTTCTTCATTCGGCGAGGCCCAACAACCACTCGATCCCCTTGGATTGCACCGGCGAACTCCGGCGAGCTCAGAAAAATCAATTGACCCAATTTTGAAATATAGTCTACTGTGATTTAACTAGTGTGGAATATAGAAGGGGAAAACCGTAAGCATTGGGAGTACAGTTTTGAGCGTGCCATGGCGGATCTCAAGGTGCAAACCGGACAAAGGAAACTTCGCAACCAAGACAAGAAATCGGAGTAAATCAGTGGCGATCTATTTTCTTGCTGCGATAAATAAGTTGAGAAGATACGGAAGAGTACCGCCTCTGGTGCGGCGCCGTGTACGCATCTGCTGAGAATTTGACGGTGCTGCGGTAGCGATGGCTGTCGGCGGTGTCGAAGCAGATCTAGGAGGGTAGACGGTGGCGGCGGGGCGCGGTGGACGAGACGGTCGTAGGACCGGCGCCGACAAGGTGTACGACGATGGGGATGAAGCGAGAGGACGGCATGCAAGGGTCCTGGTCCGAAGGCATGGATGAGAGAGGTCGATCTCTTGTAATGGACGACGGCATCGGGGTATCAGCTCCAGCATGGTGGAGGAGGACAGCGGTGGATGGGGTGGCAGACTGCGGCGGACGGAGGAGGGTGGGGTGGAGAGGGTGTTTTGGCGCCCACGGAGTACGAATGGGGAAAAGGAAGGTAGAGAGGAAGGGGGAACCATGTATTCAGGGCGCTCTTGTCTCAAATGCGAGGAAATTTACAAACTTAGCCCCCGTTTCAAATTTCTACTACATCACAACAACATTAGTCCGTTGGGGATAGGACAGTAATCTTGCATACACCGAATATTTGCCGACAAGAGTTTGTTTTTGGCGCCCACTGTATATGAATATGAATTGGGGAAGGAGTCGATTTCGGCCGAGGGCACACTGTGTTTTGGCGCCCACCGTGTATGAATCCGGGTGAGAGGCGGTTACGTCACGTTTGGGTGATATTAAAAACCTACCCCTATCGAAACCTATAGAAATCCAGCAGATAGGCTTTGCGTGGCAGGGATAGGCAGTAGTGATTTCCATGTCGCAGATTTTGGTTTCGGGAGGTTACTGCGACTTTCCCCGCTTCGTTCAAATTTTGCAGAGTGCACGTTTACCGTGCCAACTCAATTCGAATCCCGTTTGTATTCTACTATTTTTTTCCGGGCGGGATCCATTTTCAATTGGAATTACATTCTATATACATCATTTTTATATATATACTTTCAAAAGCATAACAAAGAATTCTGCTCCTTTGTATGTATAATATGATTTAGAAATACAATGATCTCGAAATCTTAAGGTAATTCGAAAAAAATAACCAAATTATGTTCTACTAAAATGTATGGATCAGTAATATCAACATATTAAATAACATAGATGTGCATGAATTCATATGAGTATGCATGTTTGATAGATCAATTTTGGTTCGAGTATGGATTACATGTATCATCATCTCGAAATCAAATATTTGAATCCCTTTTTTGTTCACTCCTTTCACGCCTATCTCTCTCGCATGCATGCTCCTTCAGGTAGCTGTCACTCTCTTTTCTCCAGCTCACCCGCACGCTCACTTCATGTTTCTCCTATCCTCGCAAACATGGTCTCTCGATGTCTCCCTTGAGAAGTGTCTCACTCTCCCTATCATTATACATTACACGGTTTTCATTATCTCTCACGTCTCTACTGTTCTCTGGTATCACTCGGTACCTAAGCTTTCTTTTTCACCGCCACACACACAGTCTCCACTCGTCTTTCACTTTATTTTTCTCTCTATGGGATTCTCTCACACACCCTATATGTCTCTACATATGCCTCATACCTCTAAAATTACTCTCTCTCTCTCTCTCTCTCTCTCTCTCTCTCCTGTAGACACAACATTTGTTGCGGCCTCCTTTTCGTCTCCATCCCAGACTGACATTATTCATTTGTTTACTGATCAGACAACCCCGACTACTGTATCCTCTCTCTCTCTCACAGACACACACACACACACAACTCCTGCTTCCACTCCCCTTCCCGACTACCGTCTCTCTCTCTCACACACAAAACTCTCGCTTTCGCACCCCGACTCATATTTCTCTCATAAACATTTATCGACTAGCTAGCCTCTAGATAGGTTTATACACCCTCACACTCATGCTTCCACCATCGCATACATGTCTCTCTCCCGCTCCTTGTATCTTTGTAGCTTTTTCTTCCCTTCTTGAGACACGCCCTCTCGATCATGCACACACACACTATCGCCTCATTTTAAGGTGATACCTATCGCACACGCACTACTTGTGTCTTTGTCACACATGCACTCCGTCCTCCTCCACTCTCCCTCTCTCTCACACACACATGGGATTTTTGCAACAACTAGCAAGATGCCATCCTACAATGTAGGTCGTCCGATTTATATCTGACGGATAGGAAGGAAAATATGGCAATTTACCTCCACTCTTCACCACATTTGCAGATAAGGCCTTCCCTCATTCATCCTTTTCTCCCACAAGATCTTGATGTTTCGTGCAACACACGGGCATCTTGCTAGTAAGAGTAGAAATTAGACATATACCACTTCTCGAATCTTGAAACCAACAACATTCCTCCCTTATCTCATCAAAACTGCCAAAGGAATATATTTTGAGTGAAACATAACATATTTTTAGTGATCTACGTATTTCAAAACTAGACTTTTTTTCTATCAAATCGGTGAATATGTATTAATCTACTTTGATCGTGTGGCAACGCATTGGCACATTTCTAGTAGTTATTATAATTTTTTGGACACCAGATAAACAGTGGAGTACATATATGTAGAGAAGATGCGCACACATGCAGTCGGCCTCTCGCTATCTCGCACACATGAGTGTTACGTAAAGGCGACGTTAACAAATAAACCCTAAAACCCTAGGTGCACGATTGCTGCATTCGCGGGTACCGGGTACGTGGTGGAGCACCTTTGTAGGAGTTGATGGTCGGGACCACAGCTGAATGACTTGGAGCGCGGTGGCTCGCTAGTTGCCACAGATCGAGTATCCACGTTTAAAATATCATTTTTTTAGCGGGGTTAAGAGTTCTGATTTTCAGTGGCACGTTATAAGTAGTAAGTAGTTTTTAGAACGATTGGTACGGAGCAAAAATGGAATTCATAATACTGTGTACCTCCTTGGCATATGGTTGTATGGGTTTATGTTGCGAGATGTGGAACCTGGTAGTTCTAGGGCAAATACTATGGTTTAGATTTAGATGCTGGTTTTCAGTAATCGGAAGGGGAAACCCTTCTTTGATTGAAAAAAACTACTACCTCCATTCTAGTTTACTAGTCCCCATCGTACTTTGGGTCAAAGTTTGTCCATGAATTTTACATGTAAAATGTGAATGGAAAACGATATTTTTTTATACCCAAACAAAAAAGGACTGGAGGGAGTGATTGCTCTAACACGGACGCGACCTCTCATAGCGCAGGCATTGAACCGGTGCGCCGGCCAAGACGGCCGCACTCTCTGCAGGCCCGGCTGAGCACGCTTCCTCGCCGCGTGCAACCAGCTTAAGACTTCCCCGCCTGCCTTCATTGAATCCGCGCGTGTGCCGGCAACACGTCCTTCCGTGGGCCAGCAGGCATTTTAGAACAGAAAAAATGACTAAAATATAATTAATTTACACATGGTCTTGACCTGTTGTGCTTGCACTGGTAGCAGGAACTAGTAGATGTTTTGCTTTATTTATAACTCTCCTCACATTTTTTTTGGCTTCGAAGTGAATCATGGTTGTGGACATTATGTACGAATGTGCAGATATCTGTGAACATGAGTTGATGTGGAAGTTGAACTTGGAATGTCGGGCTTGCGCGTGAACTATACCATGTCCAATGCTTCGTGTGTTATTGTTTTGAAAGTAATTGCTGTTATTACATGACCCGAAAAAAAACATTTTGTGCTACATCAATAGATGCACAGACATCACAACAGGCATGCTGACTGGATAAACATTGGAACCTAGCTATTATGAAGGAAATTTTGTATTGATAACAGTTTTAGATAGCAGGAGATGCCTAGCCTGCTCTGCATCTGCTAGCTTATTTCTGGCTTCTTCCATCTCTTATTTGGCTTGGGTGAAGAGAGCATCTTATTGCTCTTTTCGCTTCTTCAGGAACTCAGCTACATTCTCAAGGGTTGTTGCATGCTTTCTTTCAGCCTTTACTAATGCCACAAGAACACGAATAGCTTACGACTCCACCTGGCTTGTGTGTAATCCAGCATCATCTTGGAATTTGCACCTTGTGTCTAATCTAGCATCATTAGGGAACTGGCCACTTGTGTGTAATCCAGCCTCATTTTGGAAACATGATCTCGAGGTTGACCATACTTCCCTCCTCGCAGGAACTGCATCCTGACATGAAGTTACTTCTTTTTTAGATCAATACTCAGAGAAACCTAGATCCATTTAGTAGAAGCCAGATAAACAGAACTCGAAGAAGTGAATTCAAAAGGAAAAGAAATATAAAAACAGACTACAAGGTGAGAACACCCACTTCCTACATCAAGCTAAAAACTAAGATGCTCTCTTATGTTGTAGTTTCTGTTTCTCTTAAGCATTAGGACGATTAAGACTCTTCTTATTACACATCGAAGAACACCACGCTTAAGAGAAACAGAAACTACAACATATACACATCGAAGAACACGATGCTAAACGAAAGTAATTGAAAGGGTGTTACTTACCAAAGCTCGTTTTACAGGTTCAGTGCAGCTCCTCTTTAACTTGCCACGCCCCTTGAAGATGTCCCAAATATCCCGTGTTTGGTCTTCATTGCTCCTCTGCATGTACACACTCGTGGTTTTAAAATCTCAACATGGCAAGAAAAGTACTACTAGTAATACTCGCGCATCTTGTGGGCAACATTAAAGCACTCGTCTGCCATGTCAGAGCATCTCCAACAGAATTGCAACGCGCGGCGCTTTAAAAAAGTGTTTACAGTGCTGAGATCAAGAAGTAGATACTAGAGAGTAGGGGATAGTTCTCAGCGTAGATAGATAAAGAAAAGATAATTCAACCACTCCTCGTCGTCCGACTCCTCCTCGTAGATGTCCTCCTCCGACGTCTGGCTGTAGGCGTGAAGATACCGATCATCGTCGGATTCCCAGGGCTCCACTGCTCCTAGCCTCATGTTGAATCGAGCGTCCGCTTTTCGCCTACGCTTGTCCTCGCGATAGGCGGCTCGCTCCGCCCTCCTCTTATCCCTCTCCGCCCTCCTTTGCGCGTAGAACTCGCGCTCGTTGATGATGTCCTGCGAGAAGTGTTGGCGCCACAGCACCATGGCTTCCTCATCCATCTCGGCGATGCCAAGACGGTGCTCCCACCTACAGTTGTCACGATGATCCTCGTCGGTCCTAAGCCGCGGCAGAGGCGCGAGCTCCTGCGCCCGCTCCTGCGTCGGCATGTTGGGGAAGTTCAATGTTCTATGAGCCCACCGGAGGCGCCACGCCGCCGCGTCATATGCGCGGGCGGCCTAGTTGGCGGTGTCGAAATTGCCGAGGTCGAGGAGCATCCCGCGGAACCGGATCTCGGCGGAGAAGCCGCCGGAGGGGCGCGCGGAGACGCCGCGGTATGCCCAAGTTTCCCGGTGACGCGGTGGCATGGTGGCGCGGCGGCGGCGAGGCGAAAAAGAGTGGGGAGAGAGCGGTGGCGAGGCATAGAGCAGTGGCAAGGCACAGAGCGGTGGGAGGGCGTTGGATTTTATATAGCGCGCCAGATGCCGCGCGCCAAAACTAGCGCACGCCCGGCCGCTTTTTCCCGCGCGCACGCGCGATCCTTTCCCGACGTCTCTGCTATCTCTACTCTCTTCTCTACAGTTATATTTATTTTATATTTAATATTTAATATTTATCTCTACTTCCTTTACTGTCTACTTTTTTTTCTCTATACTTTTTTTCTTGCAATATAGGCCGTCCGATTTATATCTGACACATAGGAAGGAAACAAATGGGAATTTTGCAAAAAGATACCCATACCCCTCTCCAGATTTGCAAATAAGGCCTTCCCTTGTTCATCCTTTTCTCCCACAAGATAAACTACTCATACAAATGCATCTTGATGCGTGCAACGCATGGGCATATTGCTAGTTCTAAAAACCTTTCCATCATTTTCCACACTACTAGTTGCAGATGAAAAACCGACCCAAGCACAGCGCGATACAAGAGCGATGCACAATTACAAGCTGATATTCTGTTGGACAATGGAGCTTATAAACAATTACTTTTACGGGAACAATAGCACCCAGGAAAATTGAAGGGTAGGTATGAACAAAATTGGAACTGCACATGTACTGCTAAGTGATTCAATACACACATTACCAATCGAGGAGGAGAACGATGGTCGCAGCGGCCTCTGTGAGTCATGGTCGGCAACGGGAGTCAGTTCATTGTCCATGACGGTGGTACTTCTGCGCTTGGGATTAGCTTCCGGGAAGCAGATCTGAGATCGTGGAAGATGATGCCTAGGAAGAGGCTCCATGTACGACGATGACGGTGGACCGACTCCAGTGTGGCGTACGAGGTTGTCGATGAGGCAGATGCACTGCGGTGGATGAGTGTGCCGATGTAAAGGGGAGGAGCACGAAGGCTGCGGTGCCGTGGAGAAGTCTATTTTGCGGTGGGGATAGAAAATGGGGAGTATTCAGGTGTACTACTCTGGGTGCCGGGGTGGGGTTGGCTGGGTAGGGTGAAGTTAAGAAAACAACCCCCTACCAAGCGTCATCCGTAGGCCTGTTCCGAAGGCCATGATGGTAACTTCCCACTGCTCGAATCAGGGTCGCGGGAGATTTTCCCGCCGACCTCAAAATTTTGTGACACTGGACTCCCCGTGTGGCGTGTTGAGTGATTCGGCTAAGCAACTAGCGAGTAGTAGTAGTAAACTCTGCATATTATGTTTGACCGAAGTCAAACTTCCTAAAGTTTGACCATGTTTATATAAAAGTATACACATTTACCATAACAAATATGTATGATGTGAAAGTACATTCAATAATGAATCTAATGGTATTTATTTGTTATTGTATATGTTAATATTTTTTGTTATAAGCTTTCTGAGAGTTTACAAAACTTGACTTTGACCAATGCTAATACGCGGACTTAAATAAAAACAGAGGGAGTACACATTTGTTTTCTTAGTTTGTAGTGAACTAATCATTTGTTGAAATTGTTAAATAAATATATTAGGCTATTGACTTCGAATGTAATGGTCTACACAATTCAATAGTTAAAATCATTGTCGAATCCCAAGATGTATACAAGGTCTATAGTACTTCACAACATGCTCAAACTCACATAATCCCTGTCAAATGAGAATCTAAATGCATTCCATAGTTATTACTTTGTAGGACGCAACAAAAACAACCAAAACTCCACATCAGCCATTATAGAAGCAACATTTTCACATGTCCCAATGTGTGAATGAAACGTGCAGAGAGAGCATTTGAAGATGGAGCAGATAGGGCGGGAAAGATTGTATGTATGTGGACGAGAGAGTAGGAGACAAACCTAACGAGACAGAGAGAGAGAGAGAGAGAGAGAGAGAGAGAAAGAGAGAGAGAGAGAAAGAGAAAGAGAGAGGAAGAAGTTAGGTCTGTGAGAAAGATGGAGACATGTAATATACGTGAGATGCGTGTGCATCCGGATTCTGAATACGTGGAAGGAGTAGAGACAACATGTTTGATGAGAGAGGTGGAAAAACATGGACGAGAGGGGAAGGATCTCATGGGTTGAGGGATTGACAATTTTGTGCAGGGGAGAGAGGGATTGGTAATTTTGTGCAAAAGAGAGAGAGGGTGGGGGGGAGGAGTCAGTCAGCCGTCGTCACATCACCCTGCTTCCAAATGACCCTGCATTCTCTAGCGTGGTGTGGTCGTTGTCTTCGATCTGCTCGATGCCCTCTTTGAAGATTGAGGTGTTGTGCATTATGGGGTGCAAAGAAGCACAAGCAAGAGTGGTCGTCGTATAACCTTGGATGGGGATGAATTGTGTGCTTGGGGGAGTGTGTGTGTGTTGTGTTGCGTGTGTCTGTGAGTGTGTGTGTGTGTGCGTGCGCGTGTGTGTGTGTGTGTCAGATATTGAGCGAAAACAAACCTAAGGAGAGAAATGGGTATTCACGAACAGATTGTGCGGGCCTTTAGGTGGACAGGGGCCGAGTGAGGATGTCAAAATGTGCGCGTTGGTGCATGTGTTGCATGCGCTCATGCGAGGGACGGACGAATCGAGAGAGATGGTTATTGTGTTACAGATGCTCCTCTCTCTCTCTCTCTCTCTCACACACACACACACAAGTAAACTAGAAGACCGTTCTCTCATGTATACACAACGTATCGGCATCTGTCTATGTATGACTCAAGCATGATCATTTGCACATTCACACCTCTCTATGTCTGTATCACACGCACACCATCTCCACATTGCCCTTCCGCCACAACACACATATGTACACATACACACGTTCTCTCTCAGTCACACACACAAAATTAGTATTTAAAAAAACTAGGGCGCACCTAAAACATCCAAATCCAAATAAACACAAACTGGAGCTAAATTCAAATATATGGAAATTTTGCAGCGTCAAGAACTTTCCCAGGAAAAAAAGTTGAGTAATATTCGAGGATTGTTTTCACACACACAAAGAGGTTCGGTGGATGTCCTTCGAGCGTGACACGGTGACGCACCGTTCGATCGACCGCGCGGCCGCGGTTCACGCGCTTACACAGGATTCCATATCGTGGCTGTGGTACAAACTTTAAAAAAAAGCGCTACCTAAGTCTAAGGTTTACGTGTACTAGTACGGTTTTCTTTTAAGTTTGACCAGCCTTATATAAAACTAAAGTAAGCTCCCACACGTACACTCATCAATATACCACCGCCGCCATTGCGCATGCCGGCGCCCGCCTGCTCTGGCCAACAATTTCTCGTCCATCATCGCCGTGTCACCGCCATCCCTGTGCCATGAAGCCGAAGGCTCACCCGCTCACGTCATCTGCAGTCCCTCCTTACCATGTCGCCATGCTGCCAAGCACGCGAGCAGCTGGTGGAGCCGCGTCTATGCATGCAGCTTACGAAGAGGAGGATGAGCACGTGCTCCAGCACGCCAGCGAGGAGGAACTAGTGTGTCATTTTCGTCTCCGCCCGCGCGGAGGAGGCGCGCATGGTGGCTGTCACGGCAGAAGCCGGTCGCGCGTGCGTCGAGCCCGCAAACCGGGTGTGGACGCGGAATCTACCATCGAGACCTTGAATGCCACGTGGATCCTGCAATCTGAAGGAGCAATTTGGGTCAGTCGACTCATGTGAGCCGTTTGATGAAACATGGATGGCTAGAAAGGGCTTCTTCCACCTCTTCTGCCGTCTTCTTCCTTCGCTCCGTCGAACTTCTTTCACAAATCAACTGACCCAAAGTATACTACTAGTACGAACGTATTAAGTACAGTAGGAACACGGAGATACGAGCAGTAGTACCAACTTCAAGAAGAACAGTAGTGAGACATAGTACTAGTACTACTCTATGTACTAAAGAGTTCAAATAACGAGAAAGAACATAAAGATAGTTCTGCTGGGGCCTCAGCACAACACACCCTTGAAAATAAACTAAGCAACTAGTCCGCTTGACACTACAGTAGAACCAGCATGAGCGATGGCACTGCCACCTACTCGGAGTCCGAGTCCACATCCTCGACTTCGTCCTCGTCCCTCTTCCTCTTCCTCTTCGCCGACGCTTCTTTTCTTGAACCGGACACTGGGCTCTGCTTCTTCATCCAACCCTTGTAGATATTTAAACAAAGGTAGGCATTCATTCCTGCGTACAGGATGTGATCTTCATCTAATGTCTTCGACTCCCATGCATGATGAAACTCGTGATGAGGTTTCTTCAGTTTAGCATACGAGGGATCAATCATGGCTGCTGCCAGGGTCAGCATTGAAGGTTGAGAGGAGGACACCAGGCTTGCCTTTTGGAGATCGAAGGGCTGGCCTACAACGAGACCTATCCGACGCAGGACATCCCTGTCATTCTTAAAGCCTACAGTAACGAATTTCACTCTTTTGTCCTTGAGGAAGTTCTTAAAATCCTGGCACTCAACGTCGGCATGGCATATGTGTTAGACCAAGCAAACATTATGTACGCAAACCTGGATCACAGCGGGCTTCCTCCTCTCTTCGTCCTTTAGATCCTTCTCTCGTCCCAGGACTGTGGTGTACTCAACATCTAGCCCAGCGACCCACTCGCGTAGGAAGCGAGCAAGCCATGCTTTCACCGTCGCGGATCCACCTGTGTAGATGATGATGAACTGATTGCCGGTGATGGCTCTAACCTGGTACTCAGCGGCGACCATGGAGATTTGGGAGGCCATGGATTTTGGAGGAGGGTTAGGAGAAGTTGAACTGTTGTACCCCACAAAAACTGGGAGCGAACTAATGTGAAAGGACGGGACGACTGGGAGCGAACTATTGTGTGGTAGAATACGGGTACAAGTAGGGCGTGCGAACGGCGTGGGGTTGCTGGCTTGCACGGTGGATAAACGGCTACAAGCCCCCAAAGAGTTCTCGAGAACTATGCGGGACCCACTAGATGTCATGTCTACTAGACCCATATCGTAGGCCTGACGGTATAGCTTCTGCCCGTTCACACGCCATGCCGGCGCGTGGATGTAACTTCACTTAATTCTATCAACTGTCGCGCCTCCCACGACCTTCGCCTCCCTCACGCGGTCGCGCCCTTTGAGACATTGACCTATTATAAATGAGCAATTTTTTTTGCCTAGTCCGCATGCATGACACTCCCTCTGGTCCTTTTTACTCCCGTCAACCGTTCGCAAAGTGTTTGACCAAATTTATAATTTTTTTAACACCACCTTATATTAATTAACCAGCCACACCAGTACACTCATTCAATACAATATTCACCACACAGGGTGGTACGTTATTTACAAGAATACCATCTAATCTATTGTCAAGGCTATACTTAGCGATCAATTGTGCCACCATATTGGCCAAACGGCTAATCTTTGACAATTGAAGATTGTTGATCAACTTTGAGATGCTCAACGCTTTCATCTTCAGGTCATGCATAGCAGACCTGTCATAGTCCCCTGATGCAAGAGACGCTACCACAAAAGCGCAATCAGTCTCTAAAATTACAGGATTATGAAGAGAAATACCTATGTAGAGACCGGCAATGCAAGCCCTAAGCTCCGCTTCCTCCACACTTTGACAGGCATCAATGAAATCCCACGACCAAATTTATACTAAAAATATCAATATCTACAATAGTGATTATAATGAGTATAAGAACTACGTTTTATAATGAGTGTAAAAATATTGATTTGACATTGTGAATGTTGATAATCCCTCCATCTAGGTGAGTAAGTCATCTTAGGCTGTGCACCGTGACCAAGGAGGAGGGGAAAAAGAGAGACATTAATGTTTATTTGCTAATTAAATAGTATTGCATGCAATGAACTAACCACTTCATGTCATGTTTGATAGTGTCAGGTCATTAAAAGCATGCACACCCTCATCTCTTATTGGTTGATATGTCAAGAAACAAGAAACGAGGTAGAAGTTAATGCACCGTGCCTACGTGTTTTGGGATTATTCTGTTTTCGTAAGATGACTTACACACCTAGCTATTAGAGTACCACTACCTCCCTTCTAGTTTAAAGGGCTCGACTCAAAAATTTCACCTACTCTTAGCAAGATAGTAGAGGCGGTGGAATAGTTTTTGAAGTCTGCAAAAGTACTCAACTAATGCTGTCGTTCTTCATAAAAAATGTGTTTACCAATGCATGCATGAACACTAGTTACTCTAACCCCCCTATCTTCTTTAATTCTTTGCCACATTAGCATGTTTGCTATTCCCGTGTGCATGAAACCAGGTAAGATACCACAATTATGGCTAGCCTTAATCATCGCATGCAATAATTTAGTGCACCTTGAAATATGAACATGTGTGGGGCGTGTATGTTTTTAATGACTTGAGACTATACCTAACCCGGCATGCAAGATGACTTATTATGCACCGTTCCCGATACATGCAGGAAGCCCGTTCGTCTCCAAATATTTTCCTCAACATGTGTGGTAACAATATGCCTGCCAAACTCTCCTTCTCCCTCCGGCGGTCCCACCACTCCACCATGTGTGAAAAAATCTGCATGCATGACTCTCCTCCCCCACGCTCATCCAATCCGTTGTGACCAGCAATATTTCCACCCCTTCGCTCCCCCGTAATTTACTCAAACAAATATGCCCACGTAGCTTTTACTTAACTTCAGGTGCACTGGGTCACTGACATATGGGCCCAGCAGGGTACTGGCCCACATGTCAGTGATGCAACTTGACGTGCAGTTAAGTTAGTGCAGCTCAGTCCATATCTTACATAGGTGTGCCATTGCTCGCTAAAATGCTGCACCTCCCACTACATCGCTATCTCCTCCCCCTCACGTTCATGTTCATCACTATCTCCTCCCCCTCCCTCTCGCGTCGACCACCATGGCATCACCCCTCCCAAGCCCAATGAGCCCCTTGCTGCACTGCGCGGACGGTCATGCATTGCTGTTCCGTTCCTCGCCACCACTAGTCGAGGTGGACGCGTCGGTGTTCTGCTCCTCGCCGCTACGCGACACGTCGCCGTTCCGTTTCTCTCCGCCACTAGTCGAGGAGGATGCGTCGGTGTTCACTCCTCGCCGCGACACGACGCGTCGCCATTCCGTTCCTCGCCGCCACTAGTCGAGGAGGACGCATCGGCGTTCTGCTCCTCGCCGCGACGCGTCGAGGTGGACACGTCGGTGTTCCCAATGTCGCCAACGCGCGCGTCGGAGGATGCGTCGGCTCCCCGCTACGAGGAGAACGCCGCGCCACCCGCCGAGGCCCCCATCCTTGAGGAGCTTTGGAAAGAAATGGATGTCGCCTTGTGGGAGGCTTTGCCTCCAGCAGAGCGCACCAAAATAGAGGCGGAGAAGAAGGCCGAGGAAGAGAAGCGCACCGCGCAACAAACTGTCTAGGAGATCTATGTCGCGTCCGAGAGAGTTAGGCAATTGGCTCTTTGGCAGAAGGCTCGTGCGAGGGCCCAAAGGGTGGCGGAGGACGCGTGCCGACGCCCTGAGTGAAGTCGAGCCCAAGCGCCTCATCTACGCTTGGCTGTACGTGGACCTGGTGCACGCTTCCAGCCAGCAGGAGTACCTATTGGCGCCGGATCACCACACCGGTGAGATCGAGCTCGCCCGCCGGCAAGCCGCCAATCAGCATCTCGCGAGTTGTGAGGCTGAGGAAAAGGCGTTGTGTCGGTGCGCTGGGAAACGGCCGCGTGCCAGGGCACTCGTGGTGCGCTGCAAGCGCTCCTGCGAGCGCCGTGGCTTTTAGGAGGAGTATAATTTTTGTTTCGTAAGGCGATCTCATTAGTTTTGGGACGCAAATGAGAAATTCCGAACGTTCAGGAATTTTTAGCGTCCTTAATTAAGTATGTAAAAGGGAAAGTTTGGAAACGTTATGTATTATTACGCATTTTGCAAGTACGTGCATATAGCACAAACTTTACTATATACTATCGGACTACACGTCTCTCTCGATGTATGTTTGCAGACTGTGCTACTCCCTCCGTCTAGGTCAATAAGTCATCTTTGGTGGTGCACGGTGACCAAGAAGGAGAGAAGACTTGTACACCTAGACGGAGGGAGTACTACTATTACTTATGTACGTGCAAATACACGTTTTAACATTATGATGCGGTTTTTGTAAAAGTAGAAAAACAGCACTAGTCAAGCTTGTGAAACGATTCAATGCAAAACAAATGCAAAAATGCTCATTTGATTGTTTACTTTTAGCTTCCTTCTCTGTGGTTATTTCTCTGTCGTACTTCGTACGGAGTATCTCACTGGTTGGAAAGGCATGAAAATTCCCAAACCGCTTCCTACACCCTGTATCAAATTTTTTGCCTAAAAAGTTGTGCCGTGCAATTGGAATTCCAACTTGAGTACTACTACTAGTAGGACTACCAAGGGCCAGTTCTTTTAGGCTTCTAAATTAGTAATCCCATAACTACTACCTTCGTCCTGGTTTATTGGTCCCCATTATAATCTGTCTCAAATTTTGATCATAAATTTAACTAATGAAATGTTAGTGCATGTCACATGCACTACTCCATCCGTCTAGGTGAGTAAGTCATCTTAGGCGGTGCACCGTGACCAAGGAGGAGGAGAAAACGAGAAACGTTAATGTTTATTTGATAATTACTAGTATTGCATGCAATGAACTAACCACTGCATGTCGTGTTTGATATCTCAAGTCATTAAAAGCATGCGCACTCTTTATCTCTTATTGGTTGATATGTCAAGAAACAAGAAACGAGGTAGAAGTTAATGCACCGCGCCTAAGTGTTTTGGGATTATTTGGTTTTCGTAAGATGACTTACACACCTAGATGCACCACGCCTAAATGTTTTGAGTAACATTTTATCAGTTAAATCGTTGGTCAAAATTTAGCACAAATTACAATGGTGAGGAATAAACCAGGACGGAGTAGTAGTTAAACCGCCTTATTGTTACTCTCCACTGTGACTAGTCTCGTGGGAAAAGCTGGGGAAGCCGCCAAAAGAACTGGCTCAAGGACTAGTAGCTAGGGATCGAGTGTGGGAGATGAACCGGAGAAAGTAAATGCATAGAGATGAAATGAAAAAAAGACGGAGGGATGTGATGGTTGCTTGTCCGTTTATTTTACCAGGCCACTTATTACTGGGAGTGGTTAGGTTTTGTGATATGACGGCTTTACTGCCGCGCCACGAGCGGGGTGAGAGGTGAGACTCCTGTGGAGCGCCGCCCTCTACACTTGTACTACATTAGTCGTGGTTGACTAGTCCCCCATTGAATTTGACTGAAGATTTAACTAACAAAATGTTAGTGCATGTCAACAAAAACTATATCCTTGGATTCATATTTGAACATAGTTTTGAATGATATAATTTTAGGTGACATGCATCAGTATTTATCGTACTATATATAATGTTAGTTCAATTTTTGGTCATACTAATCTATAGTTGTAAGGTGCCCGTGCGTTGCACCGAAGAGTGAAATGCATTGATCGGGGAGTTGTTTATTTTGACAAAGGATGTGGGGGTCATCTCATGTGTAACGGGTATCGATAGGTTTCTTCGGATATTATCTCATCTCTAGAGCTCACAAACATCCGGGTGAAATAGATAAAAAGGTATCTTTGGCAAACAAAAGCGTTCAACTGTTCAACTTGCATCCAAAACTTGTGAAGAAATAACACTTATTGTGCTTTGGAAGAAATGATCTTTAAGAATTAGTTTTTGAGTATCGATTGTTATACATGTTGGCTACAGATGACATGGAACTTTCTTATAGTCAACAGTTGGCTATACTATTAAGTAATATTAACCATGCCCTTATACACCTAGACGGAGGGATTAAATCAGGATGACTTGCAAGGGGGCAGAGGAGATGTAAGAAATGGTTCATCGTAAGTCTTTCACAAGTACTGTAGTAAAAATTCATACATGGAAGATTCTAGACTAAACCATAAATGGATACACTTTTATTCATGTGCGATACTCCAATAGAGCAAGATCCTGCATGGAAGTCTCCACATGCTTAGACAGCGGATTACATTGAGCGAAGACTAATGATCAACATTTAACTTGATAATGCGTATTTTTTGAGAAGAACGGGGAGGCTCCTCCCCGGTTCCATTATCAAATGAAACCCAAAGTGTCTTACATCAGCTCACTGAGAGGAGCAGTTCAAAGGAAGGACTGCGGCGAAAGCCACTCAAGTTTAACGACAAGATTAGAGAATCAAAAGCGGCAAAGACACGGGCCATAAGCGCCCACACACACACTACAAGTTTTCTAAGTGCACTTGATAATGCGTATGTCCATGTGAACCTCCTTGGAGTCCCCGTACACCGCGTCGGCGGGTAAAGGATACCATGAGTTTTCCAAGTCGACATTGGCGGGATAGTCCCAGCTCCCCAAAGTCCAAGTCCGTCCGATGAGGCCGGTGTTGCCGCCCAGGCGACCCAGAGGGGTAGTAACATTGACCACACACCCATACATCTGCCTCGTGTCAGTGTTAGCATCAGCGGCGACACCCCTGACACACATTACAGAGATGGGGCGGCGGAGGATGCGGGCCTCGCCGATGCCCACGATCAAGAGGAAGACACTGTCGTCCTCCTCCGAGACTAGCAGGCGGCGGTGATCCTCCAGTGACTCCGGCATGGTGAACCGGTAGCACGTGTCATACTTGATGTTCTCCGCCAAGGGCCAGCAGTGACTGCTGCACGCATCCGTGAGGTGATGCACCATATCCGCCGGCAAGCCACAAAATGGCATCGGGCACTCATAGCAGTTGACGAAGGGCTCCTTGGAGGCATCGACCAGGCCGTCCATGAAACGGGAGTGGCTATAGGGGACGTTGCGCCAGTTGAATATATGAGCAAGTTACTACGAGATTTAATCCGAATAAGCACAAAATAAATCATGATGGCTATAACAGAGATGAAACTAATCACGTGGACTAGCATAGTAGTAGGATACAGAGTAGAAACATGAATTCTACCATGATTTTGAACAGGAAGGACAGAAACACATACAGTGCAATGGAGCAGCACCGTTGGCATTGAGGTTGTCGCCCATGTCGTTGAGGGAGAGGTTGCCGAGGTTAGGGAAGAAGTCGTCGTCGGTGAAGTCGTGGCTGCCAGCAGTCGCGAGAGTGCGCTCCCCAGATTTCAACAGCGCCCGCTGAATGGAGCGCAGGAGGGAGTGGATGTAGGGACGTTGGGGCCGCCGAATGGAGCGTAGGAGTAGCACACGAAGCAGTAGATGGTGTCCTTACTAGTACTCCCTAGTATCTATCTATCTATC
>NC_041385.1:291057739-291087007 GCF_002162155.2 Triticum dicoccoides
TCTTATAGAAAACCGAGTTGGTGATGATGGTATGCCTGCCATCTTATAATATAGACCGTCCGATCTATATCTGACGGATAGAAAGCCAACTATGACAATTTTACAAAAGATACCCGCACCTCTCTCCACATTTACAGATAAGGCCTTGCCTCGTTCATCCTTATCTCCCACAACCTCGTGCTCCTCCCTATGTCTCTATCTCTACTACTCTTCTTTTTTTATAACAAATCGAATAGTGTTGCACCGTCCGTTGCACACCCGGTTGAACATGCCTCCTCGCCTCCATCATCACCAATTGAGTCTTTTATAGGAGTAGGAGTAGAGAAAAAACTGAGTTGGTGATGATGGTGTGTCGTGCAATGCACGGGCATCTTGCTATTTTTTTGCATATAAGTCCAAACAGCACGTAGACACGGTCTTTGAGCATGGTTCATAGGCGTTCCACGATCGGGCATTGAAGTTTGTAACTATTTTAGATTAGAATATACTACTCCTCCGGTGCTAGTAGTAGAGCAGAGTCCTACTCTACTACTCTACTGTAGCAAGCTAGGGCATAGTACTGTAGCAGGTACTGTAGGGAGTACCAGTACTGTGATCACTCAAGCAAGTTGTCTGGCATCGATATGACCGTACACTGCTGGTATGTGTCTCGTAAATCCAGCGGCATGTTGTAGTCATCATCACCTGTCCACTTCCCGCAGCACATATTCGCTTCTCCATCTTTGTCCGCACATAATCTCGTCCAAGCTTCCCTCCCCACTAAGGCGCCTCCCCCCTCGTTCGAAACCCAAGCACTAACAATGGAAGAATCAAGCAGCGTCCGCCGAAAGAGTGGCTGGAATTCTCTCCCCATAGAGGTAATCAAGCTCATTGTTTCGCGTGTGGACAATCTCAGTACCATGCCGCACGCCACGTGCTCGTCGGGGCTGTACCGTTTACTCAAAACCCTCAGGCTGGAGCTTTTTAAGCCAGCTCCTTGCTTGCCGATACCGCCTGATCTTCAGAAATGGCGTGTCACACAGCATAACGATCGTAGGGTGGCGAGCATCAACCCCCTTCACTGCAATTCGATCCCCGTCAGCCTCAGCTACATTAACGGTATGTATTGGGTCGGCATGAACACGTCTTGGATGGTGCTCGTCAACGGTCGCGGCAGCTGGATGCTCCTGGAGGTCTACACACTGTGATTGATCCCCCTTCCTTTGATTAACACTTCACTGCTTTGGTACGGCGGCCCAGAATACTCGGAATCTTACAGTAGCCAACATGATACCAAGTTTGATTTGCTCAAGGTTGTAATCTGCCAAGTGCCCACAAGATCTGCGAATTATAAAGATTTCAGGCTAATTGCATTCTTCAACCGCGGTCTCGCCTATCTGACAGGTCACTGAGGTAAGTGGATAAATCTGCACGTCCATCGCAGGATCATACATCCTCCATGGTTCTCTGATGCCTTTGAACACAAGGGCTTCGTTTACGCTATGGACTCCTTCTATGGCTGGACGTATTGCTGGCCTACTCCAGTCATCGCTACAAGCGGCTGTTATAGCAGTATGTTACTTTCCTATGATATAATGATGGCTTGCTTATATTACTGTCAACATTTACTCAAAAAATATTCATGCTCATAACATGTTGTTCTTAAGATTGACTAAATCAAGAGCCCTTTTTTATTTGACTCCAACTTGATATGATGTTGTATGCCGCCTGGTGTCCCTATCCTTCCTAATCCCAGAACCTTTCAAAGAAAAGCGGCATGGCAGTTGCAGGTGGTTCCTGTCTCGATCAGACGACAGCGAAGGATTGATGATCGTTCGCATGTACCGGACGTGTTGTTTCATGGAATACTATCACATTCACTGCAAGGTCTTTGAGCAGGATCCCAGCTTCTCTGGGCCTTCAGGAATTTTTGACTGGAGGCTGGTAAGTAGCCTTGGTACACGCTCTCTGTTTGTCGGACTGAATTATCCGATTAACCAGGAGATAACCGACGGCAAGGATCATGATGGCAGTGTAGTTTCGTTCATCAGGCAAAACTGTGTGTACACAACGTACCATGCGTCTCTGCATGCACCATACCCTGATATATACCGCCACGCTCTGCAGCCCAAAGTAGGTCAGAGGGTCACAAGTATCAGATTTCGACCTGCTGGCTCGAGTTTCCCCCGTCAGGCACCCATCTGGTTCAAGCCGTCAGCCAATCTCCACAGCTTAATAAAAACTAACGTCTAACTGAGCCAGTTAGTTAGATGCGTAGACTTGGTGCAGTAGGATCTTTATTTAGTTTGATGCATACACTTGTTTATTTTGGTAGCCCTTTTGTAATGATTGCTGATGTTTGGTTTGGAAGAGATAGATGCGTCTTCACTCTTGTGGCCTTCTCTTTGCTTCTGTTGCACCCCCAGCCCTGGTTGTTGTTGCTGCTATTTTGAATGTACAATCAGTAGTATATTTCATCTGTTGGTTGAATAAATGTGTTGTTATAACGACAAACACAATGTTTTGGAAGTCGTTGCGCGGTTCGATCCTTTAGTGCCCCATACCGTACGTAGCTCATACTATTTTTCGAACGAAACACATTTTCCACTTGTAGGCCTAATAGAGAAGCCCATAATTAACTGGAAGGGAGGCTCTCACATGAATCCGACCCAGGTACATGCTCATGGTCCCCTAAACATAAATAAGTAAATAAATAAATAAATAAATAAACCTAAATGCTCATGCACCAGTTCTTTGGGAAAATAGGTAGCCCGATATTTCTTTTTGAAGAATACCCAAGCTAGGCCTATTTGTTTTCTCCAAATTACTGGGCTGCAAATCTTTCAAGACGAGGAGGGATGCATTCCGTCCTGGCCAAAGAGTATGGTCAATGTCTGTTAAAAGTAATATCAAAAGGGGTTGAAAATTCCAAAAAAATTATAGCAAATGGGATATTAGTTTTTTTTGGTTTTTGTTCTTCCCTGATATCTTATACGTATTTCATTGGATTTAACATGACATAGTACTAATTTATTTTTAAATTTGTTTTAGTATGCATATTAATTTTTGTATTAAGAATATTTCGTTCCCCAGCAAAAATTTGTGAATTTTCAAAATTTCCCACATATTTAGTTAATTTTTTGACCCTGGTACTGACCAGAAAATGGCCGGCATTTCTAAAATTTGGAAAAAGGGCTGCAATAAATTCCATATGAATTAGAAAATGAGTAAAAACTATCAAAATAATAGCAAATGGGCTGTAGACGCCACATATTTCGAGGCTGACTTATTTACGCAAGGCTTTGTCAGTGAGCACACGATTCTAGCAGCAGTGACTGTTGGATGTCCTTCCAACGGCCGACGTGCTTCTTCAATCTCTGATCTTCCTGCTCTAGCCGCCTAAACTAGCGCAGGCGGGACTACCTGCTCCCTCCTCTTGTGGCCCGCTGTGATGCCGCGCAGGCTTCCCCGGCCCACCCTACACCCTCCGCTAGCCTGGCCGCACGCAATCAACTGCCTCCTTATTACGCGAAAAAAATGATTCCTCCCACTGACATCTGGTGCGCACCGGTTGGGAGGCTGACCTGTGGGCCTACTACGTTGACGCGTACACAGGGCTTGTCAACTTAGTCAACAAACGATTCTAGCAGCAGTAACCATTGGATTTGAATCGAACGGTCCTGCTGTTTCTTCAATCACTGCTCTTCTTGCACCAGCCGCCCAAACCAGCACCGGGGAGACCGCCTGCTCCAGCCTTAAGTGGTCGGCTATGCTGCCGTTGAGGCCTCATCGCCCCCTACTACTCCCACCGCTACCTAGGCCCTGCGGCGACGGCAGCCTCACACCGCATCCGAACCAGTGAACCCTTGTACTCCTCTCCACGTGGGCATCCACTGCCGCGTCTTCCCCGGCTCCGTGTCGTCCCCTTCCTAGGCCTCGCCGTCGTGCATCGCCTTGGTGCTCTTGGTGCGGCGTGGTCAATGTGGTCAACTACATTCCATCGGCTGTACGTGGAGAGGCTAAAAGCTGGGTCCACAGCCACAACCCAGTTTTTTTGTGCTTTGCCAAGTAAGTCGCTTTGTCAGGCCTGTTGGGCTGCAAATATTTCAAGACGAGGAGAGCTTTCATTCGGCTGGCCGAGAAAATGGCCCATCAGTAATGAGAAATGGGCTGTACATTTTTAAAACACATCAAACCGACAATTAGTTTCAAATATCTTTTTTTTATTTCGAGATTTTACATTACATTAATTTTTATGCGTGGTGAATTTGTTGGATTTTATATTGATATACATTTATTTTTAAAATCAGTTTGAATGTGAGTCAAAATTTTGGGATTAAAAACAGTTCAGACCGCACCGAAATATGCAAAATTTCGTATAATTTTTTAACCGTGGCCACAATATGAGCTGTAATGCTAACAAAAAGAATATGGGCTCCAAAAAAACCTTAAGAATTAGCAAATGGGCTGTAAATTATTAAAAATAATGGCAGATGGGTTGTATGCTGTTTTCCACAGATTTGAGGCTTTCCTAAAAAAAGGTTGACGCACAAGCAGTGACTGTTGGATGGCCATCCAACGACCGTCGTGCTTCTTCAATCTCTGCTCTTCCTGCTCCAGCCGCTTAAACAAGCGCGGGCGGGACTGCCTGCTCCCTCCTCCCCACGGTCGGCTCTGACAGCTCGGACCTACCAGCTATATCTTTGCACGCAAGGAAGTGCCTCCTTATTATGCACAAAAAAATGAATACTCCCCCTGTTAGCTGGGACCCATTATAGTGGTAGGCTGACTTGTGGGCCTACTAAGTTGACGGGGACGGAGGAATTTGTCAACTTAGTCAATATGCACGATTCTAGCTCTAGTGACCGTATGATGTCCATCCAATGGCCGTAGTGCTTCTTCAACCTCTGGTCTTCTTGCACCAGCTGCCCAAACCAGAGCCGGTCGTGCCTCGTGCTCCTACCTCTTGTGGGCGGCTGCGATGCGGCGGAAGCCTCACCGCCCCCTACAACTCCCACCGCTGGCCAGGCCATCCCTCTATTCACCCACACACCATGTTATTCTACGGCGACGGCAGCCTCACACCGCAGCGAACTAGTGAACCCTCGTACACCTCTACGCGTGGGCATCCACTGTCGCGTCTTCCCCGGCTCCGTGTCGTCCCCTTCCTAGGCCTCACAGTCGTCCACCGCCTTGGTGCTCTCGGCGCGGCATGGTCAACATGGACAAGGAACGGCTTCCATCGGACGTGGACTGTACGTGGAGAGGCTGACAGCTGGGTCCACGGCCACAACAAGGAAGTGCCTCCTTATTACGCGCAAAATAATTATTCCTCCACCTGACAGCAGGGACCCACCGGATGGGCCACCATATTTCGCGAAAAAAATGTTTCCCCCCTGACTGCTGGGACCC
Source organism: Triticum dicoccoides (assembly GCF_002162155.2). Classification (NCBI taxonomy): domain Eukaryota; kingdom Viridiplantae; phylum Streptophyta; class Magnoliopsida; order Poales; family Poaceae; genus Triticum; species Triticum dicoccoides. Next base: position 291,063,131 of record NC_041385.1, read on the forward strand.
ACCAGCTACACCTTCGCACACATGGAAGTGCGTCCGGGCAAAAAAAAAAACTATTCGCCCCCCTGACTGTTGGGACCCACCAGCTACATCTTCGCACACAAGGAAGTGCGTCCGTGCAAAAAAATGATTCGCCCCCCTGACTGCTGGGACCCACCAGCTACATCTTCACACGCAAGGAAGTGCATCCGGGCAAAAAAATGATTCGCCCCCCTGACTGCTGGGACCCACCAGCTACATCTTCGCAGGCAAGGAAGTGCCTGACAGTCGGAATCCACCTAGTCGAAGCGTACGTAGCGTTGTCATTCTGGTCGCGAACGTGTACATACATACTGGTCGATGTAGAGGCGCGCATGTGTCGTAGTAGAGGCGCGCATCGCTCGGCCCACGACCTCCCACCGTTACCAGCAACTGCCCGAAAATTTCCTCCCCCTCGCTTCTACCACAGTTTTTTCCGTCATGGACGGCCCAAAGAATGTCATGCAGCTGCGCCTCCGGCCCGCCTAGGATGAAAAGCCCATTTTCTTAAGGTTTTGTCACAATTATCGTCATAGAAGTGTCATATGTATGACAGAAAAAAAATTCGTTCGGCCAAAAATGTCACGGATGTGTCTTTTTTTTTATGTGATGTCTAGTTTCTATTGCTTCTGATTATGTTGAATTGCATCTGCGCTGCAACTTATACCTGGAACAGTCACTTACCCATAAGACATATTTAACTTGGGACTGTGATGTAGGTTACATCTTGCATTGTCTTCTAGCTTATACTGCTTCTAATTTCTTGAAATGTCACTAACGACGAGACACTTTTTACCTGATAGAGTGATATTGGTTGCATGTTCATATGGTTCCTAGCTTTCATTTCTTCTAATTTTCTTGAAATGCCTTCTGCTTACTGTTTTTTCGTACATATTCCATCCTCCTATCTTACGTGTAAATATGAAACGCTGTCTTTTTTGTATATATTCCATCAAAGTAATGTTCGTCTGTATCATGCATCAACCAGTTATGCAGAGCTAATTTTATTCATCTTCTTGTGGGTTTGACTTCATAAGGCAATATTAGAAAACAAGAAGGAAAATAGTAGGTTAGGGGATGTTGGTGGTCCTCCGCACCGACGCAAACAGAGACTCTCTAGATTTTCCACTACTACTTCTAATGAAGTTGAAGTCCCAAGTCTACATCATGAGTTCATCTCCCGTACTCCACCATCGCATGTGCTTGCTCTAAGTTGACAGTGTGATAATTGGTTTCATGTTGCATATGTTGTCTAGCCTGTATTTCTTCTATTTTGATTAAATTGCACCTGTTGAGTTTATGCGCTATACATGTGCATATAACATGGCTTTCTATGTCTATAATACACTGCATCTATCTATCATACCATGTTCTTACATCAAAATACGGCTGTTGTGTATCCCGCATCAGTCACTCATGATTAGATGCTTTTAAGATGGCAGTTTGATAGTGGTTGCATCTTGCATTGATTTCTATGTTGTACTGCTTCTAATTTTTCGAATTGCCACTTATGACAAGACACTTTTAACTTGGCAGAGTAATATTGGTTGCATCTTTCATATGGTGTCTAGCTTGCATTACTTCTATTTTCTTGAAAATCCTTCTGCTTAGTTTACACATCGTTGCTGTGAATATGTCATGTCATCCTGTTTTTCGTACATATGCCATCCTCATACGGTTGTCTTACATCAAAGTATTGCTTCTCTGTATCATGCATCAATGAGTTCTGAAGAGCGACTTTATTCTTTTGTGTTGTGGGTACGGCTTGACATGGCAAAGTTAAAAAAGAGCAGCAAAAATAATATAGTAGGGAGTGTTGTTACTCGTTGGCTGGAACGGAAAAGGATCTGCCGTCGAGATTCTACTGGTACTTATGGTGAAGTGGAAGGTCAAAGTCCACCGGCTAAATCTACAAACACAGTATCACCTGCTCCACCAGCTGCAGCATCCGCTTCAATAGGACCAGCATCTCAATGAGTTACTCGTTCGTTTGCTCCGGAACTGGCCAGTTCCCAAGCTTCCTTCACACATAACACTACTTCTAAAGCACTGCTAACACAACATGACTTGGCAAGATCATATGAACCTCATGAGCATCAACACCAAGATGGTACCTGACCGAGTCAAGTTGTACTCTCACAGTTTGATGTACACTAACACTTTCCATATTCGTTCTTGAACAAGCACCACGGCGCAAGCAGAAATAGACATCAGGGATAATGCTTGGCAGAATAACAAAATCTAAAGAAGGAAGAATGGAGATCCATTTTGAGGCAGGTTTAAAAAGGCCACGTGATGCTACAGAGTCAGCCAAGTTAGTATCAAAGGTAGCCATTACTGTTAGGTGTCATGCACGTATCGTCCCAACGTGGATCAAGTACAGGAATGAGAAAGACAATACCCAATTTAACACCTCCTTGACCATTTATCCGTAAGTAATGGTATTCATTGCAATTAGTAATATTGTCTTGCTCTGTCCCATACTTTCTAGCTTCCTCCTAATAAGACTCACATTCTTTTTTTCAACAGATGAGGTTCAAGTTGGATCCGAAAGATGATGCAACTAAACAAGCATGCACTCATTTATTTCAGTTTGCTCTGCGATGGTATCGGTACCACCTTAGAAAATCTCACTTTGAAGGCAAGGCTAACAATAAAATCGCTCAAAAATCTCCAGGGGAATATGTTACAGATGAATACTGGACAGCCCTCGTTAAACACTGGTCTGATCCAAAGTATCAGGTGGGCTATATGTATTTGATCAGACCACATATTGAACTTGTATTTATTATGTGCCTTACAAGTGTATCTTCTTCTAGGCTAACTATTTGAAGAATAAGACCGACCGTTCTAAAGTGAAATTCCAATAGACAACAGGATCTCTTAGCTATATTGCACAATGTGAGGCTCTTGTAAATAGCTGCTACTTCCTTCTTTTTTCTGTGACATATTATTGTATCTATATTGACTTGTTCCAAATACAGAGGAAATCCCGTGAGAACCAAAAAGAACCTGAACCGAATGCAGTGCAAATATTCAAGGATTACCACACCAGCAAGATGAAGGGCATGAGCACACCAGTTCAAGCCGCTGTTGTAAGTCCTTACTCCTCCTGCCTTTGAACTGACTGGTACTGTGATGTGTCCATTTAACTACTTGGTTTGCAGCCAATGTCAGTTACTCGGTTCACTTTTATACACAGTTTTCTTAACATATCATTTTACCTTACATGGTTTAAAAGAGATGAAGGATATTCTTTTGGTCTTGATCTGTAATCAACTTGTTATGTTCACGTGCGCACACAATGATAAAATAGCCTGTTTGTTTTATATCTGTTTGCCCATGATATGAATGATGTCATACTATGTTCATCCTACTTTAAACCATGTCTCTTTATGCTTAGATGTCAACAAATGTGAGGACATAGACAATACAGTAGGCATGCTACATGGACATATGTTCGAAAGTGATTTTATTATGTAGTTGGCACTACAATACATGCTAATGTATTATAGTAGTTCACCAAAAAATGTTATGTATAAACGTGTAACCTAATTTGTTTGTTTTTGTCTCATTAGTAACTTATCTGGTACACTAATCTACAAGTTCAAACTTTCAGGAAGTTGTGGAACAAATGATTGAACATCCACAACCACCTGAAGGTGACGAGACTACCACATGCACAATGTCACCTCTTGCTGTAGGGCATCACTATCTCTCCACTAACAGTGCAAAAAGCACCTTCCTGCGTGATTCTGGGTTGGTTGTCAAGTTAACCTCGTCCAAATCACCTACTGAACAAAATCTTCCTGCTAGACAGAGTGATATATCTATGTGCCAGACACAATTCCAATCCCTAATGGACGTCATTTTGGAAAAAAGAATAGTGGTTGACAAATGCCGTCAAGATATGAATGGTTCGAAACAAGACAATCAGACATTTGCTTCGTTGTTAAAGAGCAATGGTGGAAAAAGGTAAAGATCGTGCTACTCCATCAGATTCTACAGCCTGAAATATGAGAAGTCAGGTCAAATGATCTGTGCTTCTATACATCTGTTGGTGCTTTTATCTGCAAGGATTGTAAACTTTATGCCAACAGGCCTTTTGTTGTATGGTTGGAATTTATTTTGTTGTGATACAACATTTATGTTGCTGCCAAAGGTTGAAGTAATTACAATGCTATTTTTGTATAGTGTAGGTTTATCTTAGTACTGTATTCGATCAAAAGCTTCGTAGGAGCCCAACATGCCAACATTCGTCGGGCCCATTCCAATTGGGATAAAAACGATTATGGGCCGAAATTTGCATGTAGCCCACTAAAAATATCTGGGCCTAAATCAGCATAAGCTTTCATTTTTCTGGTAGGCCTGTGCCCATAGTGGGCCTTTAACAGGCCTAAACATAATTTGGGCCCTAAGTAACAATAGGCCGTTTACAGGTGTAAATATCTCAAGCCCATAAAAAACATGGGCCTTTAATAGGCCAAAAGTGAGATTGGGCGTTGATTGTGCCAAATAACCCATTGGTCTTAGTAGGCCGAAATGGTGGCCCATTTACGATGCTAATCTTTCACAGGCGAAAATTTGGACGGGTCGTAAATGTGCCGACCTACTACACGGGCCTTTAGCAGGCCAGAAGTTCAGTCGGGCTAGATTATCTTCATTTTTATATGGGCCGTTAATGGGCCCGATGTGATGCTGGGCCACATATGGCCCATCGATTTCATCCGACGTTAACAGGCTGAAAATCACAATAGGTTGAAAGTGGCCCAAATCCATAGTGGGCCTCTAACAGGCCGAATGTCAGACATGGCCGAATATGACCCAAATACTTCACGGTCCTTTATGGGCTGAAAGTTTCAATGGCCTGTAAATGGGCCCAAATGAAACAGGACCTTTAATAGGCTGGAAATACACCGGGCCTTAATTCGGCCCAAATACTTAGCGGCTGTTAACGGGCCAGAAGTGACCATGGGCCACGATGATGAAAAGTTTAGGACGGGCCGTTGACAGGCCGATTTGACACTAGCCGTATGGGCCTTAACTGATAATGTTGGGCCTTTAGCTGGGCCGGCCCATTATGGTTTGCAAAATCTTGTAGGCCTTTAGCTGGGCCAGCCCATTATGGTCTGCAAAATCTTGTGGCCCTTTAGGAGGGCTGGCCCATCATGGTCCGCTAAATCTTGTGGGCGTTTAGTTGGGCCGGCCTAAAATTTGGACGAACAAAAACTTTTGCATTATTTGGCTTTTTATTTGGAGTTGGTTCTTCTCTCTGTGATTTTCAAATGCTCTTTAAAAGTCAACACAACTCCACCTCCTATACTTCATCTCCTTGCCCCGAAACTTATGCCCAATTATCATGCCATGTATATAGTGCAATATAGTATTTTCTTACAAAAAAAATTTGGCCAAATAGTATTTTCAAAAAAAAAGTTTTCCAAAAACCCCTGAATTAAGGTTTGCACTACAAGTACTTGATTTGGGGGATGAAAAATATTTCAAAGAGTATATTTGAAACCTATTAGATATAGGATTTCCATAAACCATAAAATATAATTTTAAAGGTAATTTTCCTATTTTATTTAAAGGCTTTTTCTTTAGGCCAGAAATAGTCTTTAATATGTTAAAATTATTTTAAAGCTTCAAAAATGTTTGAGGAAAATTAGGGAAACTCGGTGGACATATATTTTCAATATATAAGAGTTTCAACCCATGGACATGTTCAAAATATTGGACAAAACCTCCCAAAACCATTCCTGCCCATTTCAAGGATTTGAAATATTTCTACAGGAAAAATTTTCATAAAAATCCAAGGAAAATCCAGCAAGTCACAAATGCATACTGTGATCACCTTGCAAAGCCTCATCTCAATTAAGGTCATTTTGGTTCACCAAAATGCCCCAAAACTCCCTCTGGCCAGAATCAAATTTGAACAACTTTGTACTACCAACTTTCTTTCCTTGATCCCAACTTTTGTGAACATGATCACATGACCAAATGAGGCCACCACACCATGTGGTGCATCAAGGAGATGTAATTTGCCCAACTAGATTTGCACAAGTTCATTCCTGCCAATTTCTAGGGTTTACAAAAGTTGCATTGGCAACTTTGGCCAAATGAGCTCAAAATGGGTGGAAGGCCCTAATTATATGTGCCATTTCACCATGTGGAGTCACATGACAAATGGAAATCATCTACTTGCCCAAACCAGCACCAAACACCTTCTGCCACTTCACGAAAATCCCATTTTTGGCCTCTCCCACTAATCTTCATGAGCTCTGCTTTTTACCACTACCCCTCCTAGTTCCCCCTATCACCTGGATGCTTTTCTGCCCGAGGAAGCAATGATGAAGGGAGGGGGAACCCCATTTTTCTTCTCTGGACAACAGATTCCTCCCTCTCTCTCAGCCTCCTTCTCTCCCCTTAGCTTTCCAGAGCATCCAAGGCTCTCTCCAGCTTTTGCCAATGCCCCCTCCAGCTGCCAGAGATAAGTGGACGCGCGGGGACGCGGGAAAGCCGTGGATGCCGGTCAAAGTCGCGCTCTGGAGCACCTGGCTGGGCACCCGACCATTGACGCCTTGTCCCCCGACCACCATGAGCCTCCCCCGCGTGCCATTCGATGCCCTTAGACGTCCGCTCCACACCAGCAGGCTGCCCACTTTCTCCCGTGCCCTCCTCTCTCTCCTGCAGCTCGCGCCAGAGCGCCGCCCCGCTCGGCCAATGCTCGTGCCTCTGCTGTGGCCCACCCGCAGCTTCTTCGTCTCCTCCTCTCTCTCCATGGCACCCTAAACCACTCCCACGAACACCCCCGAGCCCCCATTCCCTGTCTAACGGCCAGCCGAGCCGATCCCGCGGGCAGCCGTTGGCCACGCCTACGGTGGACCTCAGCCAGCCTATAAAAGGCAACCCCGAGCCCCTCTCTCACTCCCTGTCGCTCCCCACACTCCTAATCAACCTCCCGCACCACCCATTTGTCTCCAGAGCCGCCCGAGCTCGAGATCGAGCTTGAGCTCCGCCGCCTCGGCTCGTCGGCGTTCGCGCGGTACAGGCCTCCTCCGCCCCCGTTTTATCTCGATCTGGAACCACGCGGCCTCGCTAACCCTTTCCCCTCTCTCCCCCACTCTTTTTGCAGCCGGGAACCGCCAGAACTATCGACTCCCGAAGCACCCCCGCCGCGTGACCTCGTCGCCAGCGAACCAGGCTGCTCCAGCGACCATCTCCACCACCACCCGAACGGCGACATCCCCCTGAGTCTAACGGTACCACCCACGCATCCTCCCGTGCCCTATATCGTCGCTGGCAAGCTCATCGTCGCCTCTGGAGGGAGGTAGACGATGATGGACGTGGGCCCTATCCGTCAGCCTCACGCCCTCACGGGTGGGACCCACTCGTCAGGTTTAAAAATGCACACGCGCGCGCACCGGCTCGCCCGTCGGCTGAAGGTGTACTTCGCCTTTACGCCTTCGACGTGCCGGCCTCGCGCGGTCTGATTTCCCCCCTAGGCCTGCTGCACTGTGGCCTTTCTGGCCCAGTGGCACAGTGCCACTTTTCTTTTTCTTTTTCTGTCACTTTTCCAAAAATTCCTCAGGATAAAATATGTATCCAAATGCAATAAATCCAACTCCTAAAATCTTAGGATAATCCCACCTATTTATTGATGTAACTTTCACACACATCCATTACACTTTTCTGCACTGTTCAAATTTAAATTCAAATTGAACAATAAAATCCCTATTTAAAAATCCAGTATTCTGTCACCCTAACTCCAAATCCAAAACTAAGAATTTTCCCCTTCTTAGTTTTCCTCCTAGTATTTTACAAAAATAAGTTGACATTTTTCTGAGCACTTTGACTTTTCTATTTTTATTATTGTCTTATTTTTCCGTTGTTTTCTTGTGACGATTAGATCCCGTGTTTGACAAAGTAGTTGGAGAAGAAGAAGGAGAAGGGCCTGAAAACTTTGAAGACCCAGCCAATCAAGGCAAGCAGCCCTTTCACCATGACACCCCTCTTGTTCATCGGTACCCTTTTTTTACCGATTGCACGATGATGAAATATGACGGTGGTAAACTTGTTGTGAACCACCACATGATGCATACCCTACCTATGGCTTTACCTTGTTCATGATTGCATTGACAAGAGACTAGTTGATGCAAAATGATGCATGTGTACCATGAACTCTTAGTGGTTACATTCTTTCGAAAACCCCATCGGGTGCCCCTAATGCCCTTGGGAGATGTGGAACTATGGACACCACTTGCGGAACAAGTGATGTACCAAAGAGAGATTTTGGTGTGTGTATAAAATGATGGATTAGATTTATGTGTGATTACCGTCCAAACCAAACATGTGCAACCACTCTACCCCCTTATGGGACGGGGCATTATTGATTACCTAGGTTGATACTAGCATGGGGCCCGCATTACTAGTGACAGGAGAGTCGTTGTTGCGCTCTCTCGGGACGGGGTCGTGCTAGGTGGGGCGGAGCATGACTGTTTTTACAGGCACCAGACACACCGTTGGTACCCCGTGCTTGTGGTATGTGATGAATACGGTAGCGAGGCTCCACAATTTTAAGATATGAAACATTGGGCACGGGGGTTACTACCAATTGATTGGACTCTATGTTAGTGTCGTCTAGGGAAAGGTAGTGATCGGGTGCTTACCCCGGGTACTTGAGGTACCGCGGGATCGTGGATGACACGAAAGCTTCCCGGATCTTGTGGGTAAAGTGCGCAATCTCTGTAGAGTGTCAAACTATTCGAATAGCCGTGTCCATGGTCATGGACAGTTGGGAGGTGCTACTTAAACTATGTCTAGAAATTTTACAACCTCGGTGCACGTGTGTGTAGAAGTGAACTATTTGTGTCAAGGTGGTGACTTGACATGTTGAATTGCATGGAATTGAATCAAACTCTATTTATGTTGATATATGTAACATGTTCTCAAGGTTACCCAAGTTCATTGATGCATATCCTACAAGTTGATAGATCATCCCAACTAGCTTGAAGCTAGGTTGCTTACTTGTTGTACAGTTGCATTGCTACTTTGAACCAAATCATGGGTTGCTTGCGAGTACATTCAAAGTAATCATTGCCTTGCCCCTGGTTATTTAATTGACCAGGCATGGAAGAGCAGGAGTTCGAGGAAGAGTTGTTTGGTGACGAACACGCGAACTAGGACGCATCCCAGTCAGAATGCCTGTAGGGTTAAGGCAGATGGCATGGGTCCTACTTATCAACGAAGATTTCCGCTGCTTGTGTTTCATTTGATGTTCAGCCCTTAAGGCTTTATCAATGTAAGACTTGACCATAATGGTCACAATTTGTGTAAGACGGTATGTATGGATGTAAGACTCTTTTTATTCAGCTTCTGTGTGTTCAGTGAGCATTGATCCCTGGGATCATTGTACACGTGCATTCGGTGACCTCGACTTATGACTCGGGGCACCCCACAGAGCTGGCATCAGAGCCATCCTGACTGTAGGAAGCCTTAGTTAGCATGGACGTTAGTTTGAGTGAGACTATCTACGAAATTACCTATATACCTATGTTTTCTGAAAATATCCCAAACATAGTACGCATTTCCTCTGTTGACCCTTCCCCTTCCACCTTTGTAGATGGCTGTTGTACCCAAGGACTTCCTGACCACCGGATTTCCCGTGCTTCTCTAGGACAAACTTAGGAAGTGCCAGTTCACTCGAGCCCCCACCTTCTCCTAACACGAGCACTGAATCAACAGCACTAAGAAGGAGTATCATGTGGAGGTAGTTGTGAGGGCGAATGACTCCCCAATGAGTTGGTTCTTTGAGGGACCCCAGATGTCGACCCTGCTTCTCGCCGTTGAGACTGCTGCTCTCAAGGCGTTGACTCGCCTTCGAGATCTTCTGCCAGAGATGGCAAGTGAGCCAGCCACTCGTTACCTGCCTTATCGTAAGGAGGGTGATGATGAGAGTAGCGCACCAGCTCCACCCATGGACAAAGGACTTTCCCTCCGTTTCCAGACCTACTTCAGCTTGTGTGCTGACAGCCTAGCACAACACTTGGCCTCGGAGTTGGTGGAGCTTCGGAAGGAACTCCACGGGACTAAGGAACTCCTCCGCCTGGCTCAGACAAAGGCGGACAGGATCAAGAAGGATGGTGCACCCCCTGGACAGCCCGTTGTAGCCTATCGAGGCGGGCGACCCCCACAGTTCACGCATGCCAAGGGGTCATCTCAGCCATGCCGTATGATGGCGAAGGACTATCGCCACCTCTTCACGGTGCCCCCGGCGAAGCAGCGCCGTGTTCAGCTCCTCCACTCCCCCACTCCCTCATGTGATGAAGAGACTGAGACAGATGAAGATGAGGAGGAAGACCCAGAGGAGCCGGAATACCCGACCGAGCATTCCACCAATTAGACACCGTTCAGGACTAGGATAGGCAGTCCGTAACCCTTAAGGTAGGATAGGTCATGTACCCCTTATGCGAAGTCGAGTCCATGTAATGGTTCAAATGAAACCATGTTGTGTTGTGTTTGCTTTCGACTTGTTTTGATGGAAGTTGTACATTCCCTTTCGGGAAATTGTAAACAACTACATCACCCATTTGGTTTTAATGCATGAGTTTGGCCCTTCCGGCCTTGGCTTAACTTAAAATTGTGTCACACCCACCCCTTACTAGGCATCCCATCTATATTGCCACCCCTCATTTTTCCCAATCATGAGACCTTGACCGCTCCAACAGGATGCCTGTTGTAACACGTACTGGTACCTCTACCCACCAGCAAGAAGCCGAAGTAGGAGCCAGTCAGGTCCAAACCCAAGGACAAGCTCCACCACCGCCACCACCTCCAAACATGGACATGGCTCAGCTTCTCCAAGCCTTCCGGGAGGAACACCAAGCCAACACTGCAGCCCTCCAGATGATTGCTCAAGTTGTAAACCGCCAGCCGGCGGGGAATGGCAATGGACGTTCCACGTTGGCAGAGTTCAAGAAACATGCACCACCCACCTTCATCAAGACTGGCGAACCCCTGGATGCAGACGACTGGGTCCGCATCATTGAGGACCTATTGGAACTAGTCGGCTGCACTGAAGACCGTGAAATGGTGGCATATGCTGCCCACTGTCTCGGGGGAACTGCCAAGGCTTAGTGGGATGGATTCATGGTTATGCATGCGGGGCAAAACATCACTTGGAATGACTTCAAGTCAGAATTCCGCAAGGCCCACATTCCTTCTGCAATTATGGCAATTAAGAAGCATGAGTTCCGGGCCCTAAAGCAGGGGAGTAGCACTATCAAGGAATACATGCAGAAGTTCAGTGTTCTGTCAAGGTATGCTCCTGAAGATGTCAGGACTGATGCTGCCAAAAGAGAGTGCTTCATGGAAGGCCTCAATCAGACCCTGCAGTACTCGCTTGTTGTGTGTGACTGCCTGACCTTTCCTGATCTGGTTAACAAGGCACTCATGCTTGAGGACAAGCGACGTGCTCTGGACGATACTCGTAAGCGCAAGATGATCAACAAGGGTAGCTCCACCAGCCAGAAACCTCGCCCGTGGCAGCCAGCCCCGGTCAACCCAACCTATCAGCAGCCAAGAGCCCCTGCACCTCACACCAACTATCAGCCTCAGCAGTGTGCAAACCCCAGGCCCGCTTTCAACAACCCCAATAACAGTGGAGGCAACAAGATCAACAACCCAAACCAAGTCACTTGCTTTGGATGTGGTCAGTCACGACACTACTCTAATTATTACCCCAACAAGAAGCCCGATGCCCCGCACCCCAATGCACAGAACCCAGGACAACGCCGCGGAATACCACCACGAAACCAAGATCCCCGCAACCCTCCCAACAATGGCAGGGGGCGTGTGAATCATGTCACCGCAAAAGAAGCCCAGGTGGACCCGGACGTCGTGCTGGCTACGTTCCTTGTCAACTCAGCACCCGCAACTGTTTTGTTTGATTCTGGAGCCACGCATTCATTTGTCACCCAAGAGTTTGCATTAAAAAGTGACATGACCCCTACACCCCTGAATAACCCCATGGTGGTACAGACCCCTGGAGTAGAGATGAGAGCCAAGATAGGCTGTAAGGGAGTCGGTATAGTCATTAACGGGGTAGATTTCTCAGCAGACCTTATTGTCTTAAGATCGCAAGGCTTGGATGTGATCTTAGGAATGGATTGGCTCATCAAGCACCAAGGCTTGTTAGATTGTGCCAATCGGGCAGTCACTGTGACCAATGACCAAGGAATTGAAGTCAAGTTTGCTGCAAACACCTCTCCTGCCCAAGTCACCAAAGTCAACTGTCTGACTGAAGTTGGGTTGGAGTAGGTACCGGTAGTGTGCGAATACCCCGATGTATTTCCTGATGAACTACCGGAAATGCCTCCTAATCGAGACATCGAGTTCATCATCGAGCTCATGCCCGGAGCAGGACCCATTTATAAGAAGCCTTATAGAATGGGATCGGAAGAGTTAGCAGAGCTGAAGAAGCAACTACAAGAGCAGTTGAGGAAGGGATTTATCCGCTGTAGTGCCTCCCCGTGGGGATCACCTGTTCTGTTTGTGGCAAAGAAGGACGGTACCATCCACTTGTACATTTACTATTGCTCCCTCAATGAAGATACAACCAAGAACAAGTACCCACTTCCCAAGATTGAAGATCTATTTGATCAACTCAATGGGGCCAAGGTGTTCTCCAAGATCAACCTCAGACCTGGGTACTACCAGCTTAAAATCAGACCCCAAGATATTACGAAGACGGCATTTGTAACCAGATATGGCCTGTATGAGTGTACGGTCATGTCCTTTTGATTGAGGAATGCCCCAGTTACTTCATGTATCTCATGAATAAGGTCTTCATGGAATATTTGGACAAGTTTTTTGTCGTCTTCATTGATGACATTCTTGTCTTCTCGAAGACGGAAGAAGAGCACAAGCAACACTTGAGGATGGTCCTAGACAAGCTTCAAGAGCACCAACTGTACACCAAGTTTAGCAAGTGCAAATTTTGGCTGCATGAGATTGGATTCTTGGGTCATGTACTGAATGCCGAAGGGTTGTGAATGGATCCCACCAAGATCCAGGCCGTGACTGAATGGCAAACCCCAAGCAATGTGAAAGAAGTCAGAAGCTTCCTCGGACTCGCAGGATATTACAGCAAGTTCGTTGAAGGATTCTCAAGCATTGCCCGACCCATGACCCAGCTCCTGAAGAAGGACAAGAAGTTTGAGTGGACACCAAAGTGTGAAGAGAGCTTCCAGGAGCTGAAGAAGAGATTAACCACCGCCCCAGTTCTAGCCACACCTGATATTCACAAGGAATTTGTGATATATTGTGATGCATCAAGAACCGGACTCGGTGGTGTCCTGATGCAAGAAGGCAGAGTCGTAGCATATCTATCCCGACAGCTACGTCCTCACGAAGAGAACTATGCTACTCATGATCTTGAGTTGGCAGCTGTAGTTCACGCCTTAAAGACCTGGCGACATTACCTTCTAGGGAAGCGATGTGAGATATACACTGACCACAAGAGTTTTAAGTATATCTTCACTCAAAAGGAATTGAACATGAGGCAAACAAGGTGGCTAGAGTTGATCCAGGACTATGACCACAATGTCCAATACCACCATGGAAAGGCTAATGTGGTAGCACATGCCTTAAGCAGAAAGGCTTGTACCTTGAATGCTATGCTTAAGGAAAGGCTACCCGCCTTATATGAAGAACTTGAAGGCTTCGGATTGGAACTGGTTGCAGGATTCTTAGCCAACCTTGAAGTCAAGCCTACCCTAGTGGATGATGTTAAGGAAGCTCAGAAGGGACACGAGAGTATTGAGGGTATCAAGAGGAAGATCAAGGCGGGCAAAGCCCCAAGTTTCTCAGAGGATCAGCAAGGAGTTGTGTGGTTCGGGAATCGCATTTGCGTGCCCAACAAGATTGAGATCAAGAATCTGATCTTGCGAGAAGCTCATGACACCCCGTATTCCATCTATCCTGGAGGAACCAAGATGTATCAAGACCTGAAGGAAAGGTTCTGGTGGCACGGGATGAAAAGGGAGATTGCCACCTATGTTGCAAAGTGTGATGTGTGCCAAAGGGTCAAGGCTGAACATCAGCGACCTACTGGATTGCTCCAACTACTCAAGGTTCCCGAGTGGAAATGGGATAAAGTCGGAATGGATTTAATCACTGGGTTACCCAGGTCAAATAAGGGACATGACTCCATCTGGGTTATAGTCGACCATTTGACCAAAGTGGCCATTTCATTCCTGTCAAGACTACCTATGATGGCAACCAGCTGGCGACTCTATACATCGACATAATCCTAAGTATTCATGGTGTTCCTAAGCAGATTGTGTTAGATTGAGGAACCCAGTTTACCTTGAGATTTTGGAAGAAGTCCCAAGAGGCCTTGGGAACCAAGTTGTCTTTCAGCACTGCTTTCCAACACAGGCCGGAGGCCAGACAGAACGAGTGAATTAGATTCTCGAAGACATGCTCCGAGCCTGTGTCCTAGCATATGGGGCTAAGTGGGAAGATTGTCTTCCGTTCGCCGAGTTCTCCTATAACAATAGTTATCAATCGAGTCTCTAGATGGCACCATTTAATGTGTTATATGGACGCAAGTGTCACACACCCCTCAATTAGTCAGAGACCGGAGAAGGGCTAGTCTTTGGACCAGATATTCTCCGCGAAGCAGAAGAGCAAGTGCAGCTAGTCAGAGAGCGCCTGAAGACCGCCAAGTCAAGACAGAAGAGCTATGCTGACACTCGTCACTAACAGGTGAAATTCCTAGTCGGAGACCATGTGTACCTACGGGTAACCCACCTTAAGGGAACCAAGTGTTTCCATGTTAAGGGGAAGCTCTCACCTAGATTTATTGGCCCCTTTAAGATTACCGCACGACGAGGAGAAGTGGCTTATTAGTTGGAACTACCACCTGAACTATCCGATGTGCACAACGTATTCCACGTGTCACAACTCCGGAAGTGTCTCCAAGTTCCTAACAAGCCTGATCTCTATAAAGATGTCTATCACCAAGCCATTGACCTTCAGCCTGATTTGACCTACCGTGAGAGGCCCATCCGAATTTTGGATGAAGCAGAACAACGTATGCGAATCCACACCATCAAATACTTCAAGGTCCAGTAGAGCAACCACACTGAAGCAGAAGCCACCTGGGAACATGAAGACTACCTTAGATTCGAGTTTCCCGATCTCTTTTAGAGCCTAGTTTAGGAATCTCGGGGACGAGATTCTTGTAAGGGGGGTAGGTCTGTCACACCCTGTTTTTTTGTAACATGGCATTTGCATTAATACAGCATGAAAATTTGGACCAACAAAAACTTTTTCATTATTTTGCTTTTTATTTGGAGTTGGTTCTTCTCTCTGTGATTTTCAAATGCTCTTTAAAAGTTAACACAACTCCACCTCATATACTTCATCTCCTTGCCCCAAAACTTCTACCCAATTATCATGCCATGTGTATAGTGCAATATAGTATTTTCTTACAAAAATAATTTGGCCAAATAGTATTTTCTAAAAAGAATAGTTTTCCCTGAATTAAGGTTTGCAATACAAGTACTTGATTTGGGGGATGAAAAATATTTCAAAGAGTATATTTGAAACCTATTAGATATAGGATTTCCATAAACCACAAAAATATAATTTTAAAGGTAATTTTCCTATTTTATTTAAAGGCTTTTTCTTTAGGCCAGAAATAGTCTTTAATAGGTTAAAATTATTTTAAAGCTTCAAAAATGTTTGAGGAAAATCAGGGAAACTCAGTGGACATATATTTTCCATATATAAGAGTTTCAACCCATGGTCATGTTGAAAATATTGGACTAAACCTCCCAAAACCATTCCTGCCATTTCAAGGATTTGAAATATTTCTACAGGAAATATTTTCATAAAAATCCAAGGAAAATCCAGCAAGTCACAAATGCATATTGTGATCACCTTGCAAAGCCTCATCTCAATTAAGGTCATTTTGGTTCACCAAAATGCCCCAAAACCCCCTGTGACCAGAATCAAATTTGAACAACTTTGTACTACCAACTTTCTCTCCTTGATCCCAACTTTTGTGAGGCCACCACACCAAGTGGTGCATCAAGGAGAAGTGATTTGCTCAACTAGATTTGCACAAGTTCATTCCTGCCAATTTCTAGGGTTTACGAAAGTTGCATTGGCAACTTTGCCCAAATGAGCTCAAAATGGGTGGAAGGCCCTAATTATATGTGCCATTTCACCCTGACAAATGGAAATCATCTACTTGCCCAAACCAGCATCAAACACCTTCTACCACTTTACCAAAATCCCATTTTTGGGGTCTCCCACTAATCTCCATGAGCTCTTCTTTTTACCACAACCCCTCCTCGTTCTCCCCTATCACCTGGATGCTTTTCTACCCAAGGAAGAAATGATGAAGGGAGGGGAACCCCATTTTTCTTCTCTGGACAACAGATTCCTCGCTCTCTCTCAGCCTCCTTCTCTCCCCTCAACTTTCCAGAGCATCCAAGCTCTCTCCAGCTTTTGCCCATGCCCCCTCCAGCTGCCAGACACAAGTGGACACGCGGGGACGCGGGAATACCCCGGATGCCGGCAAAAGTCGTGCTCTGGAGCGCCTGGCTGGCCACCCGACCGTTGACGCCGCGTCCCCCGACCACCTCGAGCCTCCCCCGTGCGCCAGTCGATGCCCCTCGATGTCCGCTCCACGCCAGCAGGCTGCCCACTTGCTCCCGCACCCTCCTCTCTCTCCTGCAGCTCGCGCCAGAGCACCGCCCCGCTCGGCCAATGCTCGCGCCTCTCCTGTAGCCCGCCCATAGCTCGTCCCTCACCTCCTCTCTCTCTCCCTGGCACCCTAAACCACTCCCACGAACACCCCCGAGCCCCCATTCCCTCTCTAACAGCCACCCGAGCCGATCCCATAGGCACCCATAGGCCGCGCCTACGGTGGACCTCGGCCAGCCTATAAAAGGCAACCTTGAGACCCTCTCTCACTCCCTGTCGCTCCCCCACACTCCTAATCAACCTCCCGCACCACCCATTCGTCTCCAGAGCCGCCCGAGCTCGAGATCGAGCTCGAGCTCCGCCGCCTCGGCTCGTCGGTGTTCGCGTGGTACAAGCCTCCTCCGCCCCCATTTTCTCTTGATCTAGAACCGTGCGGCCTCGCACACCATTTCCCCTCTCTTCCCCACTCTTTTTGCAGCCGGGAATGGCCAGAACCATCGAGGCCCGAAGCACCTCCGCCGCGTGACCTCGTCGTCGGCGAACCAGGCTGCTCCGGCAACCATCTCCACCACCACCCGAACGACGACATCCCCCTGAGTCCAACGGTACCACCCACGCATCCTCCCGTGCCCTATATCGCCGCCGGCGAGCTTGCCGTCGCCTCTGGATGGAGGTAGACGACGACGGCCGTGGGCCCAGTCCGTCAGCCTCATGCCCTGACGGGTGGGACCCACCTGTCAGGTTTAAAAACGCACACGCGCGTGCACCGGTTCGCCCGTCGGCTGAAGGCGTACTTCACCTTTACGCCTTCGACGTGGCGGCCTCGCGCGGGCCGATATCCCCCTGGGCCTGCTGCACTGTGGCCTTTTTGGCCCAGTGGCACAGTGCCACTTTTCTTTTTCTTTTTCTGTCACTTTTCCAAAAATTCCTCAGGATAAAACATTTATCCAAATGCAATAAATCCAACTCCTAAAATCTTAGAATAATCCCACCTATTTATTGATGTAACTTTCACACACATACATTACACTTTTCTGCACTGTTCAAATTTAAATTCAAATTGAACAATAAAATCCCTGTTTAAAAATCCAATACTCTGTCCCCCTAACTCCAAATCCAAAACTAAGAATTTTCCCCTTCTTAGTTTTCCTCCTAGTATTTTACAAAAATAAGTTGACATTTTTCTGAGCACTTTGACATTTCTATTTTTATTATTGTCTTATTTTTCCGTTGTTTTCTTGCGACAATTAGATCCCGTGTTTGACGAAGTAGTTGGAGAAGAAGGAGAAGGGCCTGAAAACTTTGAAGACCCAGCCAATCAAGGCAAGCAGCCCTTTGACCATGACACCCCTCTTGTTCATCGGTACCCTTTTTTTAACCAATTGCATGAGATGAAATATGACGGTGGTGAACTTGTTGTGAACCACCACATGATGCATACCCTACCTATGACTTTACCTTGTTCATGATTGCATTGACAAGAGACTAGTTGATGCAAAATGATGCATGTGTACCATGAACTTACATTCTTTCGAAAACCCCATCGGGTGCCCCTAATGCCCTTGGGAGATGTTGAACTATGGACACCACTTGCAGAACAAGTGATGTACCAAAGAGAGCTTTTGGTGTGTGTATAAAATGATGGATTAGATTTATGTGTGGTTACCGTCCCAACCAAACATGTGCAACCACTCTACCCCTTTATGGGACGGGGCATTATTGATTACCTAGGCTGATACTAGCATGGGGCCCGCATTACTAGTGATGGGAGAGTCGTTGTTGCACTCTCTAAGGATGGGGTCATGCTAGGTGGGGCGGCCATGACTGTTTTTATAGGGCACCGGACACACCGTTGGTACCCCGTGCTTGTGGTATGTGATGAATACGGTAGCGAGGCTCCAAAATTTTAAGATATGAAACGTTGGGCACGGGAGTTACTACCCATCGAGTGGACTCTATGTTAGTGTCGTCTAGGGAAAGGTAGTGATCGAGTGCTTACCCCGGTTACTTGAGGTACCGCGGGATCGTGGATGACACGAAAGCTTCTCGGATCTTGTGGGTAAAGTGTGCAACCTCTACAGAGTGTCAAACTATTCGAATAGCGGTGTCCACGGTCATGGACAGTTGGGAGGTGCTACTTAAACTATGTCCAGAAATTTTACAACCTCGGTGCACGTGTGTGTAGAAGTGAACTATTTGTGTCAAGGTGGTGACTTGACATGTTGAATGGCATGGCATTAAATCAAACTCTATTTATGGTGATATCTGTAACCTGTTCTCAAGGTTACCCAAGTTCATTGATGCATACCACACAAGTTGATAGGACAGCCCAACTAGCTTGAGGCTAGGTTGCTTACTTGTTGTATAGTTGCATTGCTACTTTGAACCAAATTGTGGGTTGCTTGCGAGTACACTCAAAGTACTCATTGGCTTGCCACTGGTTATTTAATTTACCAGGCATGGAAGAGTAGGAGTTCGAGGAAGAGTTCTTTGGTGACGAACATGCGAGCCTGTAAGGTTAAGGCGGATGGCATGGGTTCTACTTATCAACGAAGATTTTCGCTGCTTGTGTTTTATTTGATGTTCAGCCCTTAAGGCTTTATCAATGTAAGACTTGACCATAATGGTCACAATTTGTGTAAGACGGTATGTATGGATGTAAGACTCTTGTTATTCAGCTTCTGTGTGCTTAGTGAGCATTGATCTCTGGGATCACTGTACACGTGCATTCGGTGACCTCGACTTATGAGTCGGGGCACCCCACACCCATTTAAACTTTATGGGCCACTTTTGGGTCCGCCCACCTTGACCGTTGGATGAGTGATACCTGTGCCAACGCGGAGCTGACGCGTGGTTCCATCGGCCAATGAGAATTTTACACGTGGAAAATCGGCATTGGTCGTGGCTGTTAGCGGGTTATCGGATCCAAAACCGAACCCGATAGCTTAACGGTGCTTAACGGCATCCCGTTATGGTGGATGCCACGTGTCGATCACCCTTGACAAAGGAACTTCTATGACGCGTGATTTATCTTCATGGAAGTGGACACTTGCGTGATGATAATTTTGGTAATGTCATAGAACACTTCTATGACAGCACAGGTATGACTATCTTGGTTTTGTCATAAAACCGTCATCGATGTACATGCATGACAAAAAATGCGACCTACTGTGACAAACATGTATCATCACGGAAGTGTGTTTTTTTTGTAGTGTATGTATGATACTATTCGGGATGTATTAGTGATAACTTATAGGGTTTTTGTTTTTTTAGAAATCAAGTAGCCCCTCCATCATTCCCGCCGTCGTCCCCGTCACCGACCCCCTCCGACCTCAAGGTGAGACCAGCCAAATCTCCATTTCAATATGAGTCCTATAAGATATGATGTAGATAAAAATATGTATATCTTGTGTTGCTCAAATAGGATATGTGGTTCCCCAAGTGGCCGGTCATGTTTGCAGGTTACACCTCCGAGTGGCCTTTGTTTTGCCGAAGTGTTGATTAATTTTTGTTCCGGCAAATTTCAGGCGCTCGATATGTCCTGTTTTAGCAAAGGTCATGCCGGAATTTTTCGTGAATTTTGGCATGACTTGTGATAGAATATGTAGGAAATATCGAGTGGCCTGGATTTTCTAGAAAGATAATTAAACGATATTTTGGGTTAACTTTAAGTCTGTTGAGTCTAAGAATCCCTACTATTGTCATGGGGGTCGTTTCTCCTTCTTCTCCGGGTGCTAGACCTTTGTTATGCACTAGGGGACGGAGGAGGAACGACCATCATCGACGGTCGCAAATCTCATAGAGGAATCAGTGAGGAAGAGTCTCCACCATATATGAGAGAACGAAGAATCGCGCCTGTTGTCGTTGGGGTAGCTTCTCCTTCGTTCCCGTGTGCTAAACAATTTGGTGTAATGCACTCGGGAACGAAAGGAGGATCTACCATCATCGACGGTCGAATATATACACCACGTGAGCTGAGAGTTTTCAAGAAAAGACTCGACAGACCGATAGTCAACCCGTGATGAATAATAATGATCTAATATAGTTTTTGTAGTACATATATTTAAGTTTACAAGTTTAATCTTTGAATTATGAACATAGGAAATGTCATCGGATGAGGAAGGTCCCGGGTAGTGCTCCTGGTGCGGCGACAACCATGGTTTCTACGACAGGCCTCACCTGGATGAAGGTCGGTGCTTCAGCTTTAAGTTCAAGGAGGCCTTCGATTGTGATACTATAAGCTATGATGCAAAGTGTTTTTCATAAATGCGAGACGGTGCCCGAGGGGGCCACGAGGTAGGGGGCGCGCCCTATGGGGGCAGGCACGCCCCTGAGCCTCATGGGCACACCGTAAATTGGTTGACGCTCTTCTTTTGCCGCAAGAAAGCTAATTTTCGAAGAAAAATCTGGGCGATGGTTTCAACCCAATCGGAGTTACGGATCTCTGGATATATAAGAAACGATGAAAGGGCAGAATCTGAGAACGCAGAAACAGAGAGAGAGACAGAGAGACAGATCCAATCTCGGAGGGGCTCTCGCCCCTCCCAAACCATGGAGGCCATGGACCAGAGGGGAAACCCTTCTCCCATCTAGGGAGAAGGTCAAGGAAGAAGAAGAAGAAGAAGGGGGGCTCTCTCACCCTTGCTTCCGGTGGCGCCGGAACGCCGCCGGGGCCATCATCATTACCGTGATCTTCACCAACAACTTCACCGCCCTCATCACCCACTCTTCCCCCCTCTATGCAGTGGTGTAAGCCCTCATTACCACTTAAACATGGTTCTCAACTCTATATATTATTTCCCAATGATGTATGGCTATCCTATGATGTTTGAGTAGATTCGTTTTGTCCTATGGGTTAATTGATGATCGTGATTGGTTTGGGTTGCATGTTTTATTATTGGTGCTGTCGTATGGTGCTCTTCATGTCGCGCAAGCGTGAGGGATTCCCGTTGTAGGGTGTTGCAATACGTTCATGATTCAGTTACAGTGGGTTGCTTGAGTGATAGAAGCATAAACCCAAGTAAGGGGTTTGTTGTGTATGGGATAAAGAGGACTTGATGCTTTAATGCTATGATTGGGTTTTACCTTAATGATCTTTAGTAGTTGCGGATGCTTGCTAGAGTTCCAGTCATAAGTGCATACGATCCAAGAAGAGAAAGTATGTTAGCTTATGCCTCTCCCTCAAATAAAATTGCAATAGTGATTACCGGTCTAGTTATCAATTGCCTCGGGACAAATAACTTTCTTGTGACAAAAAGCTCTCTACTAAAACTAACTTAGTTGCGTCTTCATCTAAAAAGCCCTACTTTTTATTTACCTGCTCTTTATTATCTAGCAAACCTATCCTATCATACCTACAAAGTACTTCTAGTATCATACTTGTACTAGGTAAAGCAAACGTCAAGCGTGTGTAGAGTTGTATCGGTGGTCGATAGAACTTGAGGGGATATTTGTTCTACCTTTAGCTCCTCGTTGGGTTCGACACTCTGACTTATCGAAAGAGCCTACAATTGATTCCCTACACTTGTGGGTTATCAAGACCTTTTTCTGGCGCCATTGCCGGGGAGTTATAGCGTGGGGTGAATATTCTCGTGTGTGCTTGTTTGCTTTGTCACTAAGTAGTTTTTATTAGCTGTTCTAACTTGTTCTCTATCTTTGGTTATGGATATGGAATACGGAATACCAAGAAAAATAGGTGTACTTGCTACTCATTGAGATGGGAACCTCCTAAAACCCTCGATGCTGGTTATGTGAAAAATATTATGTACCACTTTAATAATCCTAAGAAAACCCCATTCAACTATGTAATGGTAGACATGTTGGATCAACGTGAATACTTTAGGGATTATCGCTTGACTCAAAAAGGGAAATTATGGAATCAAATTCATATCTTGCATTGGTATGCTCGGGAACTATGCTTGAGACATGATTATATTTGTTGCTCTAGGATGAAGGCTGCACACCTTACCTTTTCATGCAAATTTAATGATAATAAAACCTTGGCTTCTTATGCTAATGGTATATATGATTACTATGATGTGGAACAAATAGAAGAATTCATTCCTTTTATGGGTGCTTATGAAATTGAATCTTTGTTTGAAACGTGTGAAAATCTTGATCATGCTATTTATAGACCTGAGAATTTTGGTATACTTAAATATTGCTATGAGAATTATAAATTCAATTCCGATATTGATGCATTTATTGAGAAAGTCTCCACTGTCCAAGAAGAGACTAATATTTTGCAGGAGTCTATGGAAGAAGAAATTAATGAAACTGTGACCTCATTGGATGAAAAAGATGATGAGGAGAGCAAAGAACAAAAGGAGGAAGAGCAGATTAGCTACCCGTGCCCACCTTCTAATGAGAGTAACTCTTCAACTCATACATTGTTTAATTCCCCTTCGTGCTTACCGAAGGATGATTGCTATTATCCCTTTAATTCGTTTGAAATATCCCTTTTTGATGATGCTTGCTATGCTTGTGGCCAAGATGCCAATATGAATGATGCTAATGGAGATGAACTTGCTATAGTTCCTTATGTTAAATATGAAATTTTGCTATTGCACCCACGCATGATAGTCCTATTATCTTTTTGAATTCTCCAAACTACACTATATCGGAGAAATTGTTCTTATTAAGGATTATATTGATGGCACTACTGGAATGAGCTACTTTGCCATCTGCCAGCCCTTTGTCGTCAGCTAGCGGACGACAAAGAAGCTCTTTGCCATCAGCTACCCGAAAGCAGACGGCAAGAAACTGGCTGATGGCAAAGAAAGCCTTTGCCATCAGCCTGTTCTTTGCCGTCCGCTAGCTGACGGCAAAGAATCTTTGTCGTCCGCTAGCAGACGGCAAAGAGGGAGGGGGCCCCGCTAAGGAGCTGTTTAAAAAATACTTAACGTCCCCCCTCTTTGCCGTCTGCTAGCAGACGGCAAAGAGCAAAAAAGTGGACGGCAAAGAGGGCGGACGGCAAACATTCAACAAAAATAACGGCACGCTCCACCCCGCCCTCTCTCTGTTTCTCTCCTGCTCCCACACGCGCGCCGCCGCCCCCAGCACTCGCCATCTGCCGGTCGCCCCACCGCCCCACCGCCCCACTGGCCCCCCGACCCGTCGCCCCACCGGCCCCCCGCCCCGCCGCCC
>NC_041385.1:291088322-291103250 GCF_002162155.2 Triticum dicoccoides
GACCCCGACCCCGACCCCGACATGGCACCCGACACCGACACGACACCCCGACCCCCGACACCTCCCGAAAAGGTGTTCTTTGGCCTTCGAGAGGCCGACGGGGTCATATATTTGTGAATTATTAGTTAGGTCATATATTTTTCGATTTTGTTATGAAAAACATCATATATATAATTGTGTTGATCGGGTAGTTTTAAATGTGTAGTTGTTTATGTTGTACTTGATGATGATACATTTAAGTGATATACATATTATTATTCATGTCGGTACTTTTTTTCATGTTGTACTAATTTCGTTTATTCTTTGTCATGGCAGCTGTTGAAAGATGGTGGGCGCTGGTCGGGAGCGCGCCGAGGCCCCTTCTTCGTCGGCGCATAGTGTGAGGTCTTCCATTCCACACGCACCTCTTCGCCAAGCGTTGCTGGACAGTATGGCGACACCGCCGAGCCCTTCTTCGTTGACCGGGGTGCCCAGCAGGGGACGAGGTAAGAAGAAGGGCCGAGGTGGAGCACGTGGTCACGGGAGAGGAGGTAGGGTGACTCTTACGGCGCCTTCCTCGCCGCCGCCCCCAGATGTTTCACCCGAGCACGTGACTGCTAGGGTGGACTCGTCTAAGGAGGAGGCTACATGGACTCCGGTCCACGAGCCTCCGATCCACGGGTCTTCGGCCCACGAGCCTCGGGTCGACGGGCCTTCGGCCCACGAGACCCCGGAGGAGCACACGTCTGGATGGGGTACTTGGTCGGGTCAGCCTGAGGATGGCGGGGAGCCGAGTGGCCATGCTGATGATGGCGGGGAGCCGAGTGGCCATGCTGATGATGGCAGGGAGCCGACTGATTTTGAGGAGGAGGGGGAGGAGGGGGGCAACGTCTGCCAGCGTGATGCTACACGGCTCCCGTCCGTACCGGCGACCCGCGAGCAGAGGTGGTTGATTTTCCCTGATGGGGAGAGGTAAGTGCATTTAATCTTTTTGTACCTTCTGCATTCATGTTTCTTGAAATAACTAATGCGTTGGCCTTGTCATGCTGCAGGGGTTGGGACCACCATGAAAGTGTCCGCCGGCCCAACTCCGTCCTTGGAGTTCTGATTCAGCAAAACTTTCCGGGGTTTGTCACGTTGCCTGGTGAGGGTCGGCTTCCAGAGGTTGGATTGAGTTGGGAGCACTACTTGGCTGCCCCGGCCCCGCCGGGTGATATTATCGACGGTGTCTTGCGCAAGACGAGGGCAGACATGGTGATCAGAAAGTTCTAGGTAATTTCTCCTTTGCACAATTAAAAATCTTCAACTAGCTAGTTATTCATGGTACTAATCAATATTGTCTGATTCGATTGCAGACATTCTACAGGTGTGAGGAGGGATATGAGGAGGAGGCGGCAGATGTTATCTAGAAGGAGTGCAAGCGCCTACTTCAGAACTTACGGCATGAGGCTCGGGTGCAGTCTTTTCGAGACTACTACGCCGACCGTGGTATCAAGAAGTCCAAGGAAAATTGCCGCGATAAGTTCTTGAGTAAGGAGCAGTACATGAAGGTAATTCTTAAGGCCTTGTACTTAATTCCTTCATTTAGTAATTCATAGCCGTAGCGCTGAAGTTTCTATTTGCTAACTTAGACCCCTCAGAGATGGTGCGCGGATCGAATGGATTGTTGGGAGGTGTTGGTCGATGGGTGGTGCTCAAAAGAATGGCGGGCCACCCACAACGAGGCCAAGGACAAGCGTGCCCAAATGGAAGGTGTGCCACACCACCAAGGCAGCTCCAACTTATTTCAGTACGGGCGGAACTGGGTATGTGGTTTGCTTCATGATTCATGCAATTCATTCATCATGCTAGCTTTAGCCCTTTAATTACTAATTTACTTTGTTTCTCTCTTTCAGGCACGCTACAATAAGGTGGATAAGGTGCCAGAGGTGTACGGCCTGTATGCCATGGCCCACACTGGCTCTTACAAGAAAGTCAAGGCATTCTCTGCGTCTGACCTCGATGATCCAAAGAACTTCACCAACATCTCCGCCCATGACAAGCTCGTGCAATATAGAGATCAGGGGAAGGCGAGGAAAGGGGAGGACTTTAACCCGAGCCAGGGTCCCATTGATACAGAGTTGCTGATGATATCTGGTGGCGGGAGGTCCTATGGCTCCATAGCCATGGGAGATGGACTTATCCGTTATCCTAGCACTCTCCCGGAGATCAAGGCACGCCAGTCGAACTCCGTGTCGGTGTACTAGAGTAGGGGTACCCTAGTATCCCGAACTTGTGCACGGGCAGTTGCAGCACCCCGCGGCAAGGCTTGCCGGACGATCGCCAAGGTCCTCCGTGGTTCCCTTGGAGCCATTCAAGAACAAAGTATTCAAGCCAAGGAGACAAGGCCCCGGCAAGAGGAGCTTGCCGGGAAGGCCAACCAAGGCATCCCAAGGAACTTGCCGCGACGCGCCATGCGTCCTCGCAAGGCAACAAGGCCCCGGCAAGAGGAGCTTGCCGGGAAGACCAACCAAGGCATCTCGAGGCCTGGTGAGCGACAAGCTTCCGGACCCGACAAGACAATGGCCGCGGCAAGGCACTTGCCGCGGCAGGCGGCCACTCTGTACCCATGCTCTAGCACATCCACCAACGTGTCGCTCTGGGGGCCTTTCCAGGTGCGCGTGGCGGGAGGCTGTGCAGCCAGCGGTGCGCGGTGGCATGCAAAGCTGACAAGACTGCCATCGTGGCGAGCGGTGGCGTCCCTGACGGTACCTTTCTGCACTGTTTGGGCGACACAGACGGGCATTTAATGCCCTTGTCCCCTGCCATCAGGGTTAGGTAGGATACACTGTACAGATAGTTGTACCAACCACCTCTCTTTTTACGCTTTTACCCTTCTCTGCGTTGCCACCTGTCGGTGACCCCTTGAGCATATAAAAGGAGGCCCATGCGCAACGTAGAGGGGGTTCGTCTCATTCGGAAGCCAGAAAAACACTTAGCTCTCTCGAGCAAGAACACAAGACAATCAAACAAGCAGCAGTAGGAGTATTATCTCTCCGGAGAGCTCCGAAGCTGGGTAAACTGCTCGTGTGCTTCGCCTCGATCCGCTCTTCGTGCGATCTCCGCCCCCCGCCGAACTGAAAGGGGCCACGGTCCACCGGCCCCATAGGTGTTCGTGGATCAGTTTCCCCGACATCTTTGGCGCGCCAGGTAGGGGGCGTCGAGATTGTGTGAACCTGATCCGGCGTCCACACGAGCTAGATCTCCATTCTCTTCATCGTCATGCCACCGAAGAAGAAGACTTCGGCGGCAGCCACTCCGTCCACGTCACTTCCACCACCACTGGAGCAAACAGGTGGTGGGGAGGACGCTGGTGGAAGAACGGACGTCAACAAGGAAGCTCACGACGCTGCCAGGTCCAAGGACAAGGTTGCACAGACCTCGGCGACCGTACATGTACCGCGCCCATCTCAGGAGGCGCAAGACCGACAACGTTATGGTACTCGCAGTACCATACGTTTGTCGGGCCAAGATCGAGCTGATGGATCTCGGGGTGCTCAAGACCAGCATGCACGCCAATATGCTGGCACGAGCGAGGCACGGTCGCCTGGACGGGATACTGCTCCTTCTAACATAGTTAGAAGTCCGAGCATATCCCGCTCCTCGCACCGTTCACCACTGCCACCCACAACTCCAGCAGAAGCTTTGGCGCGAGCTCAACTGCTCCTGGATTACCCTCCAGCGGAAGACAAGATTGACCAATGGAGGGCCACCATTCAGAGTCTCATCGGCTTTGCCAACGGCGACACTACGCGGCAGCCAAGTGCATCGCGGCCGCGGCAGGACTGCCAGGAACGAGCCGGTGCCGACGAAACCGGTGGGGGTACAACCACCATGCACTCTCCATCCCGAAGGCCAAGATCACCGACCCGTCGGATCCACCTCGACAGCGACTCCACCGCATCGTCAGATCCACGAGCTCGTCGCGATCAGCGCCAAGTTCTTCATGAACGACAGCAAGAAGACGCTCGTACTCGTGTCGAGCGCCGGAGAGAAGCGCGACGTCAATCCGACAAGTGCGCTGGGCCCTCTGTTGACGTGCATGCGCCAGGGGAACCAGGCGACTTGCCGTACGTGGTAGGTTGCCCTGCGTTCACTCGTGAGCTGCGGCAAGTCCAGTGGCCCAGTACGAAGAATTTCAAGCCAGACGTACCGGAGAAGTACGACGACAAGACGCATCCGTTGGAGTTCCTCAGCATCTACACCATTGCGGTGCAAGCTGCTGGGGGGCGGGACGACAAGATCCTTGCCAACTACTTCCCGCTGGTGCTCAAGCCCAACGTCAGATCCTGGCTCATGCACTTGCCGGACAACTCCATATCCTCCTGGGCTGATCTGTGCCATCAGTTTGTCAGTGCCTTTACAGGTGGCCACAAGCCTCATGGCCAAGAAAGTGACCTTCATCTACTCGCCCAGAAGGAAGGAGAGCCCCTGCGCAAGTACATTCAGAGATTCAGCAATGTACAACACAACATCCCAGACATCCACCCTGCCGCGGTGATAAGCGCGTTCCACCAGAGCGTACGAAACCGCAGGATGCGGGAGGAGATAGCGATGTGCAAAATCAGAGACGTGAGTGAGCTATATGCCCTGGCCGACAAGTGTGCACGTGCTGAGGAAGGAAGGAGACTCCCCGGAGAGAATATAGGAGCAGGAGGATCTGACAGTGAGGATGCTGCCTCGGCAAAGAAAAACCGGCGGCGGAATAACAGAAAGAAGAAAGGCAAAGAGGTGCTGGCCGTTGAACAGTCCGGCAAAAAGCCCAAAGCTGGTAGCTCCGGCAAGGAGGTTGCCGCAGATGTGGTGGTCGCCGACAAGCAGGACGGCACCAACAAGCAATACTGCAAGATCCACCGCACCAAGGGCCATGACCTCCAGAGCTGCAAGAAGGTCGAGCAGCTTGTTGAGCAGCAAAAGGCTGAATACGAGCGGGGCGACAAGGAGAAAGCCCAGGAAGGTGCTGGAGGAGCTAGCAAGAAACGTCCCGGCCGAGGAGGGCGCCGTGGCATGGCCAAGCAGCGGCAAGGAGACAGACCTCCCCGCGGCCGCGACAAGGATGAGGATGACGACGATGATGAAGATATGGATGAAGATGAGACCGATGAGCAGGAGTTCCAGAAAGCCACAGAGGTCCTGTGCGTTGACGGCGGTGCTTCTCTGCATACTTCGCACCGCCAGCTCAAGCAGTGGGTGCGGGAAGTTAATGCAGCAGAACCACCCGTCGAGTCACGCAAGCCTCTGAAATGGTCCAGCACGCCTATCATCTTTGATATTGAGGACCACCCTGATCGCATAACTGCGGTCAGGTGCTTGCCGATGTTGGTTTCACCAACTATCCGCAACCTCAAGGTCACTAAGATGTTAGTTGACGGTGGGGCCGGCTTGAACCTAATCTCCTCCGCGGTGCTCCAGAAACTCTAGATCCCTGACAGCGAGCTCGAAGAAACCGACACATTTCAAGGAATCAACCCGGGAAGGAACAAGCCGAAGGGAAAGATCACATTGCCGGTAACATTTGGCAGTGAGTTGAACTTCAGGACTGAGAGGGTCACTTTTGACGTTGCTGACTTCCCATTGCCTTACGATGGGATACTCGGCCGTCCAGCACTCGCCAAATTCATGGCAGCCTCTCACTATGCCTACAACATGCTGAAGATGCTAGGCCCGATAAGTGTCATCTCTGTCCCTGGCGACAAGAAGGATGCTCTTATCTGCACCGACAAGATCTACCGGGAAGCAGCAGCCGCAACAGATCGCAAATCACTTGCCGCTGAAGCTCCCGAGGGGAAGAAGAAGACCAAGTCCGGCAAGAGTTCTGATGCCCACTCCGACAAGCGCACCTCTTCGGAGTGTTGCACTACCGTCGAGGACGCACCATCGAGCTCCACCGGCAAGTGTAAGAAGACAATGGCGGCTCCACCTGATACCAAGAAGGTCTCCGCCAAGGAGGACGGCACTGGTGGTACCTTCACCATCAGTGCCACTCTCGACCCCAAATAGGAAAGCGCGCTCGTTGCTTTCCTGCGGGCGAACGTCGACGTGTTTGCGTGGCAACCGTCCGACATCCACGATGTTCCCAGGAAAGTAATTGAGCACCACCTTGCCGTCAGTCCTCATGCGCGGCCCGTCAAGCAGAAAGTCAGGAAACAGGCAGTGGAGCGCCAAGAATTCATCGCAGAAGAAATCAAGAAGTTGGAAGCAGTAGGCCTTGTCAGAGGGTTGCTCCATCCTACGTGGTTGGCCAATCCTGTAGTCGTGCGCAAGGCAAACGGGAAATGGAGGCTTTGTATCGACTTAAACGATGTTAATAAAGCTTGTCCCAAAGACCCATTTCCTTTGTCGCGCATCGACCAGATTGTTGACTCCACGGACGAATGTGATTTGCTTTCATTTCTTGATGCATACTCAGGATACCATCAGATCTTCATGGCAGAAGAGGATGAGGAGAAGACCGGATTCATCACCCCGTGTGGCATGTACTGTTTCGTACGGATGCCTTTCGGTTTGAAGAATGCTGGTTCAACATTTGCAAGGGTAGTCCACCACGCTTTTGAGCTGCAGATGCACAGAAATGTGGAAGCCTACATGGATGACATAGTGGTCAAGAGCAAGGACAGGGCAACCCTGATTCAAGATTTGGACGAACATTTGCAAATCTGCGCAAGATCAACCTCAAGCTTAACCCCGAGAAGTGCGTGTTTGGAGTACCCTCCGGCAAGATTCTCGGGTTCTTTGTGTCTCAACGGGGAATTGAAGCCAATCCCGACAAGATCAAGGCCATTGAGCAGATCGAAGCACCAAAGTGCGTCAAGGATGTACGAAGGCTTGCCGGTTGCGTGGCTGCTCTCAGCAGGTTTATCTCTAGGTCTGCTGAGCGCGCCCTGCCGTTTTTCAAAATATTGAAAAAGGCAGGTCCAATGAAATGGACTCCGGAGGCGGAGGCTGCGCTGCAGGACTTGAAGAGGTACCTGTCCTCCACTCCAACACTTGTCGCACCTAAGCCACAAGAGAAGTTGTTGCTGTATATAGCGGCAACCAGTCAAGTGGTTAGTGCTGCGTTAGTGGTGGAGAGGGAGACATATGATGAGCCAGCAACCACGGCAGATGCATCCAGCGACAACCAGGGGGCTTCGCCGACAAGCTCTGGTCCCGACAAGGATGGATCTGCGCAAGAGCATGATAAGATGCAGAAGAGAATGGTGCAGCGCCCAGTTTACTTTGTCAGTTCCCTTCTGCAGGGGGCTAGGTCAAGGTACTCTGGTGTGCAGAAATTGCTTTTCGGCCTTCTCACGGCCTCGAGAAAGCTGCGCCATTACTTCCAAGCACATGAGATCACAGTCGTCACTCGTTTTCCGCTGAAGAGGATACTACAAAATCCAGAAGCGATAGGCAGGATTGTTGAGTGGGCTCTGGAACTGTCAAGCTTTGGCCTCAAATTTGAGAGCACTTCAACTATCCAAAGCAGAGCATTGGCAGAGTTCATAGCAGAGTGGACGCCAACACAAGATGAAGAAATTCCAGAGATGAGCATCCCTGTCAAGGAGGCAAGCAAAGAGTGACTGATGTACTTTGATGGTGCCTTCTCGCTGCAAGGCGCCGGTGCGGGTGTGCTACTTGTTGCACTCACCGGAGAGCACCTCAAGTACGTAGTCCAGATGCACTTTCCCAAGGAGCAAGCAACGAACAATACTGCAGAGTATGAAGGATTGCTTGCCGGTCTCAGGATCGCAGCACACCTTGGGATCAAGAAACTCATTGTCAGGGGTGACTCACAGCTTGTCGTCCGCCAAGTGAACAAGAATTATCAGAGTCCGTTGATGGAAGCATATGTGGATGAAGTGAGAAAGCTAGAAGAGCACTTTGACGGCCTGCAGATGGAACATGTTCCAAGAGCTCAGAACGACATTGCCGATGGCCTATCAAAGTGCGCCGCACTAAAGTTACCTGTGGAACCAGGGATCTTTGTGCTCAATCTGACTCAACCGTCCGTAACGCCATCAACTGGACAGAGATAAGGCCTCGTGAATGGCCTGTCCAACTCCTGAGATAAGGCCTCGTGAATGGCCTGTCCAACTCGCCATCAAGGTTAGTTATACGTACTCAGCTATCTTTCTCCATTACATTGTGTGCGCTTCCATCAATGATTACAAATGGTCATGTGAGTGGTGTTGCAGGCTGCTATACAGAGTGAGAGAGATAGAACGGAGAAACTTCTGGCGGAGGACGCGGAGAGGCAGCGGGAGTTGGAGGAGGGGACGACAAAGATGTTGGAGGAGGAGAGGGCATGGAATGACATGCAGGCAAGGGCCATGTATGAGCTCCTTGTGGTAAGTTTCTTCTGCAGATTACTTGCTAGTCTTAACATTTGAGTCTCATTACTAACTAGTATGACTCTGTTGTGAAAACCAAATGTGCAGTCTGTGTGCGAAAGTCCGGTCAGACCGCTCCGCCGATGCCAGTGATTGCTCCTGGGAGCACGGTGAGTTTAATTTGAATGGACATTACTTGCTAGTCTTAACATTTGAGTGTCATAATGCTAACGAGACATTGGAAATGATCTTTTGTGCAGCTTAACTCCAGAAACGCATCGCACGATCCTTCTCCAGCTACCGGCACGAGCCAGCCCGCTCCTCCACCTCCCTGATCACGGTAAGTTTCTCTAGACTTAGACTTAGCTTTATTTCCTCCAATATGCTTACCATAATGACCTAGAGTTAGCTTATTTTCCTTCAAAATGACTTAATAAGCTTACTTATGTCAAAAATTGCATAATTAACTTAGTTAGCTCATAAACGATCCATTTTACCTAAGTTAGCTCTAATATGACTCATTTTACCTTAGTTGGCTTACAAGTGATCCAATTTATCCAAGTTAGCTCTAAAATGTCCCATTTTAGTAGATTAGCTCGTAAATGATCCATTTTACCTACGTTAGCTTCAAAATGACCCATTTCACCTAAGTTAGCTCCAAAATGACTCATTTCACCTAGGTTTGCTCCAAAATGACCCATTTCACGTAGGTTAGCTCGAAAATGACCCATTTCACCTAGATTTGCTCCTAAACGATCAATTTCACCTAAGTTAGCTAAAAACGATCCATTTCACCTAAATTAGCTCTTAAATGATCCATTTCACCTAAGTTAGGTCATAAACGACCCATTTCAACTAAGTTAGCTCATAAAAACTTATAAATGATGCATTTCACCTAAGTTAGCTCAAAAATGATCCATTTCACCTAAGTTAGCTCATAAACGATCCATTTCACCTAAGTTAGCTCATAAACGACCCATTTCAACTAAGTTAGCTCATAAATGATCCATTTCAACTAAGTTAGCTCATAAACAACCCATTTCAACTTTTGTTAGCTCATATATGATCCATTTCACCTAAGTTAGCTCATAAATGACATATACTTCTTGTTCTAGTCTTCTTCTTGTTCTAGTCACCTATTTCTAACTTTCTTATTTACCATTTTGCAGATTTCATTCACTTCATGGAAGCTAGCTTGCTATGATGGAGTGCTTGCTTTTCATTTGATGAAACTTTGCATTGTATCTAGCTTGCTATGATAGAACTTGCTATCTTGACGAAACTTTGCATTGTAATATGTATATGGATGGAACTTGCTTATGTATGAACAATGTGTATCGATGGAACTTGCTTATGTATGAACAATGTGTATGGATGGAACTGATGTGATATGTGATATGAAACTTATGTGGTGGATATGTGATATGGAAATATATCTATATATGTCATATATATTTGCTGTCAAAATTGTTGGATTAAAAAAATAGAAAAAAAAGAGACAATATGCAGGCTCTTTGCCGTCTGCCACCGACGGCAAAGGGCTCTTTGCCATTAGCAGCGGACGGCAAAGAGGCCACGTGGCAGGCAACTGTGCTTCCTGGGAGGCTGACCAATTTGGTCAGTTTGCCATCAGCAGCAGACGGCAAAGGCTTTGCCATCCGCAGCGGACGGCAAAGGCCTGGCGTTAACCACCTAACGGAGTAACAGCGCATTTATTGCCATCCGTCTTCTTTGCCGTCCGCTGCTGATGGCAAAGACCCCTTTGCCGTCAGCTGCCCGAAGCAGACGGCAATGCAGCTCTTTACCGTCCCCTACTTTGCCGTCACCTTTTGCCGTCCGCGGCTGAGGGCAAAGGTCTTTGCCGTCCGCCATCCATGCCTTTGCCGTCCGCCGTGGCTGATGGCAAAGTAGCAGATTTCTGTAGTGTGGGTTGCCTTTTATCGTTGCACATGATAATTTTGATGAATGTAATATGCATGTGCTTGCTGCTCCTACTTGCAATTATTATGAGAGAGGAACTATGTCTCCACCTCTCTATGTTTCCAATATGATAAAATTGCAAGAAACTGTTTATACTATGCATTGGCCTTTACTTGGTGTGCATGAATTGTTCTTTTATGACATGCCAATGCATAGGAAGAGAGTTAGACTTCGTTGTTGCATGATATAGGTTACTTTGTGCTCACTACTAAATCACAAATTGTTGTTAATTAAAATTGGCTTTGATATACCTTGGGATTCGGGTGGATCCATTACTTGAGCACTATATGCCTAGCTTAATGGCTTTAAAGAAAGAGCTGCCATGGAGACAATCTGGAAGTTTCAGAGAGTCATTTATTTCTGGTGGGTGCATTTATAAAGTTTTAAAACAAAAATAAATAAAGAGGGGAACCCAAAACTTTTCAAAAAGGAAAGTGAAAGTGGGAGAGACAAGCATCGTTGAAGTGGGGGAGCTCCTTGAACTTTGTTCATGCTCATGGAAACTTTGTGAATCTTAATTACAAAAACTTTCGTCAAAAATAATTATCCCCTTTTACAATTCCATTGTGTTATAAAAATAATGTGCTAAGGTTTACCTTTAGGATGTTTACAATGCTTCCTGGTTTGTACGGTGCAGGACCAAAACTCTGGCTGTAGTGCGCGATTTTACATTTTTTACTAGAATGTCAAACGGTTCTGAAACTTTTTGCACTGTCTAGATGTACAAATTTTTTATTGTTTCGAATTTTGGTAGAATTTTTGCTGTATTACAAGTATGGTGAATGTTCATATTGCTACAGACTGTTCTGTTTTTGACAGATTCTGTTTTTGATGCATAGTTTACTTGTTTTGATGAAACTATCAATTTCTATCAGTGGATTAAGCCATGGAAAAGTTATATTACAGTAGCTATAATGCAAAAACAAAACATGAATTGGTTTTAAACAGTACTTAGAGTAGTGATTTGCTTTATTATATTAACAGATCTAACAAGTTTTCTGTTGAAGTTTTGTGTGGATGAACTGTTTGATCGAGAAGGTCTCGATATGAGGAAAAGGAGGAGAGGCAAGAGCTCAAGCTTGGGGATGCCAAGGCACCCCATGTAAATATTCAAAGAGACTCAAGCGTCTAATCTTGGGGATGCCCCGAAAGGCATCCCCTCTTTCTTCAACAAGTATTTGTATGTTTTTGGATTTGTTTCGTTCATGCGATATGTGCAAATCATAGAGCGTCTTTTGCATTCAGTTTTCACTTTTGTTTTATGCACCATGCTGGTATGAGATAGTCCGTGGTTGATTTATATAATGCTTTCACTTATATCTTTTGAGTATGGCTTTATAGAATGCTTCATGTGCTTCACTTATATCTTTTGAAGTTTGGATTGCCTGTTTCTCTTCACATAGAAAACCGCCATTTGTAGAATGCTCTTTTGCTTCACTTATATTTGTTAGAGCATGGGCATATATTTTGTAGAAAGAATTGAACTCTCTTGCTTCACTTATATCTATTTAGAGAGATGACAGGAATTGGTCATTCACATGGTTAGTCATAAAATCATACATAAAACTTGTGGATCACTGAATATGATATGTTTGATTCCTTGCAATAGTTTTGCGATATAGAGATGATAATATGTGGGAGGTTCTAGTAGATGGTAGTGTCTAGTATGGATATTGGTGTTAAGGTTTGTGATTCCCGAAGCATGCACTTATGGTCTACTAACTATGTAACCAAATTGGCGCGCATTGTATTTTGATTGTTTATCTTTGCGTGAAGGTCGGGGGCGCGCGATGGTTAACTCCTAACAACCTCCCCCCTAGGGGCATGCATAGTAGTACTTTCCTTCGAGGGAAAGTAAACTTTTGCAATAAGTATAT
This sequence comes from Triticum dicoccoides, assembly GCF_002162155.2. NCBI lineage: Eukaryota > Viridiplantae > Streptophyta > Magnoliopsida > Poales > Poaceae > Triticum > Triticum dicoccoides. Next base: position 291,100,507 of record NC_041385.1, read on the forward strand.
GAGTTCTTTATGACTAATGTGAGTCCATGTATTATATGCACTCTCACCCTTCCATCATTGCTAGCCTCTTCGGTACCATGCATTGCCCTTTCTCACCTCGAGAGTTGGTGCAAACTTCGCCGGTGCATCCAAACCCCGTGATACGATACACTCTATCACACATAAGCCTCCTTATATATTCCTCAAAACAGCCACCATACCTACCTATTATGGCATTTCCATAGCCATTCTGAGATATATTGCCATGCAACTTCCATCATCATCATATACATGACTTGAGCTTTCATTTTCATATTGCTTTGCATGATCGTAAGATAGATAGCATGATGTTTTCATGGCTTGTCCATTTTTTGATGTCATTGCTATGCTAGATCATTGCACATCCCGATACACCGCTGCAAGCATTCATATAGAGTCATATCTTTGTTCTAGATATTGAGTTGTAATATTGAGTTGTAAGTAAATAAAGTGTGATGATTATCATTAAAGAGCATTGCCCCATAAAAAAAGAGGCCAAAGAAACCTAAATAAAAAAAGGGGGCCAAAGAAGCTCGGCAAAAAAAGAAAAAAGAAAAAAAGAAAAAAGAAAAGGGGCAATGTTATTATCCTTTTACCACACTTGTGCTTCAGAGTAGCACCATGTTCTTCATATAGAGAGTCTCCTATATTGTCACTTTCATATACTAGTGGGAATTTTCATTATAGAACTTGGCATGTATATTCCAATGATGGGCTTCCTCAAATGCCCTAGGTCTTCATGAGCAAGCAAATTGGATGCACATCCACTTAGTTTCAGTTTGAGATTTCATACACTTATAGCTCTAGCGCATCCATTGCATGGCAATCCCTACTCCTCGCATTGACATTAATTGATGGGCATCTCCATAGCCCATTGATTAGCCGCGTCGATGTGAGACTTTCTCCCTTTTTGTATTCTCCACACAACCTCCAACATCATACTCTATTCCATCTATAGTGCTATATCCATGGCTTGCGCTCATGTATTGCGTGAGGGTTGAAAAAGTTGATGCGTGTTAAAAAGTATAAACCAATTGCTTGGCTAACACCGGGATAGGCATGAGGGGTACCTTGTGTTAAGAAAAGGGAGCATACAATACTATATGATTTTGTAGGGATAACATTCTGAAGCATTGATATTTTTAAAGACATGATTTTTTATCGGGATGCCCAAAGTATTATTGTTATTATGTCAAATAATAGACTATTGCCTTGAATCACTCGTGTCTTAATATTCCCGCCATGATTAGATTACATGATAAAGATTATGCTAGGTAGCGTTCCACATAAAAAATTATCTTTTTTATCATTTACCTACTCAAGGGCGAGTAGGAATTAAGCTTGGGGATGCTGATACGTCTTCGTCGTATCTATAATTTTTGATTGTTCCATGCCAATATTACTCAACTTTCATATACTTTTGGCAACTTTTTATACTATTTTTGGGACTAACATATTGATCCAGTGCCCAGTGCCAGTTCCTGTTTGTTGCATGTTTTATGTTTCGCGAAAACCCCATATCAAACGGAGTGCAAATGGGATAAAAACGGACAGAGAATATTTTTGGAATATTTGTGATTTTTGGGAAGAAGAATCAATGCGAGATGGTGCCTGGGGGGCCACGAGGCAGGGGGCAGGCCCCTGACCCTCGTGGGCACTCTGTAAGGCAGTTGACGCTCTTCTTTTGCCGCAAGAAAGCTAATTTTTGGAGACAAATCTGGGCGAAGGTTTCAACCCAATCGGAGTTACGGATCTCCAGATATATAAGAAACGATGAAAGGGCAGAATCTTAGAACGTAGAGAGAGAGAGAGAGACCGAGAGACAGATCCAATCTCGGAGGGGATCTCGCCCCTCCCAAGCCATGGAGGCCATGGACCAGAGAGGAAACCCTTCTCCCATCTAGGGAGAAGGTCAAGGAACAAGAAGAAGAAGCGGGGCTCTCTCCCCCTTGCTTCCGGTGGCACCGGAATGCCGCCGGGGCCATCTTCATCACCGCGATGTTCACCAACAACTTCACCGCCATCATCACTAACTCTTCCCTCCTCTATGCAGCGGTGTAACCCATCTTTTACCCGCTGTAATCTCTACTTAAACATGGTGCTCAACGCTATATATTATTTCCCAATGATGTATGGCTATCCTATGATGTTTGAGTAGATCCCTTTTGTCCTATGGGTTAATTGATGATCGTGATTGGTTTGAGTTGCATGTTTTATTATTGGTGTTGTCCTATCGTTACTAGGGAAAACCTTATACACAGCATCTTAGCAGTAGCGCTGGACAAAACAGGGCGCTACTGCTACTTAGTAGTAGCGATTTTAAATAAACCGCGCTACTGCTACTACTTTAGCAGTAGCACGTTCTACCAAAGAACGTTGCTGCTATACTTGGACTGGGTGCAGTTGGCGAGACACACTTAGCCGTAGCGTGTAAGCCTCTCCAGCGCTACTACTATGTCTCTTAGCAGTAGCACTTTTCTGTGAAATGCGCTACTACTTGCTTACCTTATCCTAGAGTGCATGGTGCAGTTCCCTCTCACTCACTCTCTCCCTCTCACTCGCTCTCGCCGGCCACGCCGACCCCGTCGTCCGCCGCCGCCGTGCTGCTCCTCGCCGAGGTACTACCTCCTCCCCCTCCTCCTCCGGCCGCCCTCCTCCCACCGCCCATCCCTCCTCCTTCTCCGGCCGCCCCCTCCCTCCTCCTCCTCCGGCCGCCCCCTCCCCCT
>NC_041385.1:291103814-291105671 GCF_002162155.2 Triticum dicoccoides
TTCTTCCTCCTCCCTCCATCTTTTTTCTATTTTTTACTATTGTATAATGTATTTTTTTACTATTTTTTGTAAGTGTTTAAAATAGTTAGTAAGTAAATTAATAAAGTAGTTGAACTAGTTTGATTTTAGTAAGAACTAGTTGAATTAATAAAACTAATGTATTTTTAGTAAGAAAATTAATATAACTAGTTGAACTAGTGTATTTTTAGAAAGAACTAGTTTATTTCTATTTATAGTAAGTTATTTTTAGTAAGAACTAGTTGAATTAATAGAACTAGTTGAACATGTCACATTTGTTGTTATTTTTTTAGTTTAAGCAATAAGTGATGTTATATGTATGATACTATTCGGGATGTATTAGTGATAACTTATAGGGTTTTTGTTTTTGGAGAAATCAAGGAGCCCCTCCATCATCCCCGCCGTCATCCCCGTCACCGACCACCTCTGACCTCGAGGTGAGACCAGCCAAATCTCCATGTCAATATTAGTCCTATAAGATATGATGTAGATAAAAACATGTATATCTTGTATTGCTCAAATAGGCATGTGTAGATAAAACATGTATATCCGAGTGGCCTATGTTTTTCCGGAGTGTTGATTAATTTTCTTCCGGCAAATTTCAGGTGCTCGATATGTCCTGTTTAGGAAAGGTCATGCCGGAATTTTCTGTGAATTTTGGCACGACTTGTGCTAGAATATGTAGGAAATATCGAGTGGCCTAGATTTTCTATAAAGATAATTTAACGATATTTTGGGTTGACTTTAAGACTGTCGAGGCCGAAGAATCCCGACTGTTGTCGCGGGGGTCATTTCTCCTTCTTCTCCGTGTGCTAGACCTTTGTTATGCACTAGGGGAAGGAGGAGTAATGACCATCACCGACGGTCTCCGGGTGTTAGACCTTTGTTATGCACTAGGGGAACCAGTGAGGGAGAGTATCCACCATATATGAGAGGACGAAGAATCCTGACTGCTGTCGTGGGGGTAGCTTCTCCTTCGTCCCCATGTGCTAGAAAATTTGGTGTGATGCACTTGGGAACGAAAGGAGGGGCTACCATCACCGACTGTCGAATATATACACCACGTGAGCTAAGAGTTTTCAAGAAAAGACTCGACAGACCCATAGTCAACCCGTGATGAATAATAATTATATAATTAGTTTTTGTAGTACATGTCACATCCCTAGCTGCTGGTAGTGCTCTAGGCTAGCTTCATGTTTGCATCATGTTTAAATTTTGCCTAAGATTGAAATGGGGATGTTCAAACCCTAGCATTAAATCAACTCAACTAGGGTGAATTAAAATCTTTTCAATAAACCCAAAAGGTTCCTAAGAAAAGTTCATGATTTCTGGTTAAGGTGGAAACCTCTGCCAAAAATGATGATTATATTCTTAGGTCATTTTTGGATTTTTGAATTAAAACATATTGTATTTGACTTTGGGCATTTAAATACTATAAATAATTTAAATGCTCAAATAAATGTTGGAAATTGATAAGGGTCACTGAAATAATTCAGTAAGTACCCATAATTATTTCCAGGATTTTATAAAATGATTTGATATTTTAAAACAAATCAAAAACAAATTGCAGAAATAGAAAAATATAAAACAGAATAGAAATAAAAGAGAGGAGAGAAACCTTACCTGGCGCTCACCTGGTAGCCCACCTGGCCCAGCAGCACGGCCCAGCCCGCCACCGCTACTCCCCTGTCGTCTTCCTCCTCGCCAGAAGGACGCGGACACCGCGACGCCGCCGTGCGCGCCACCTCCACCCTGCTCTGGCCACCTCCTGCTTCCTCCCCGAGCCCTCTGGTGACGCCACGCACTTCCCCTCGCCCCCTGCACCTCCCCTCTCTTCCC
>NC_041385.1:291106775-291143348 GCF_002162155.2 Triticum dicoccoides
ACCGACCCCACACGTCAGTATTGACCTGCTGACGTGTCTGTTGACCCGGCCCCACCTGCCATTGACACTAACCAGCCTCAGTCACTGACCAGTGGACCCCACTGGTCAGGTTTGACCACCAGCAGCGTCTGTTGACCTGCTGACGTCATAGTGACGCAATGCTGACGCCATGATTCATTTTCTGGAATTATTTTAATTCTAAATATTCAGGAAATTCCAGAAAATACCTAAAACTTCTAAAAATCATAGAAAATTAACCGTAACTCCAAATGAAATAAATTATATATGAAAAATTATCAGAAAAATCCAAGGAATCCATCTGTACCATTTTCATGCATGTTAGAACAACTTATAGATGCTGTTTAGCACAAATCATACTAATGGCATTTAAATATCCACATATGGAGTTTGAATTTGAATCTTGGATTCAAACCAACTTCATTTAATCTGGTTTTAGGTGCATTAGCCCAAAACACATTCATATTGCCATGTCATAGCATGCATCATTTTGTGCATTGCATTGATCGTGTTTTTCTGTATTTGCCGGTATCTGTCCCCTCTCGATAGACGTGATACCGATGATGTGATCGTTGACACTGATGAAGACTCAATGTTATCTTTAGAAGTGCCAGGCAAGCAAAACCCCTTGTTCATTCCGATAAAATCCCACTCTCTCGCTCCTGCTCTCTTTTACTGCATTAGGACAACATCGATTCATCTGTTACTTGCTGCGGTAGCTGAACCCCTTTATCCTTCGCATGACCTGTCATTCCACAGTAAATAGATGAAACCCACTAGTATGAGTAGGAATTGTTTGAGCCCTGTTGTGCCTACTCATTCATGCTTGTTTGTCATGCCTGCTACTGCTTAGAGTTGAGTCAGGTCTGATTCATCGGGGATGAATCAGAGGCGTGTGAACATGTCCTACTGTGTGTGAGCTAAGTGTGTGAACACGATTTGGTAAAGGTAGCGGTGAGAGGCCATGTAGGAGTACATGGTGGGTTGTCTCATTGCAGCCGTCCTCAGGAACTGAGTTCTGTGTTTGTGATCCATGATTCAGCTACTACCATACATTGGGCCCTGAAATATGACCCCGCTCGACTTCTTATTCACCCTAGTCATCTGTCCAGGAGTTGCAAGTAGTTTCTGGTGTTTGTAGCTTACTGGAGGCCGTGGACAGCGCTGACCGTAGGGGTGGGCTGTGATGCGGTAGGTACGTGGCACGGTGTACCGGATGCCCGTTTGGTATCTCGGGAACCCTGTTCACATCGTTTGGGGCTGTGAGCGAAACTCCGGCCGGATCTCCTCATGGATGGAACCCGAATAGGCGATAAACCTGGACTAGAGACTTGAGTGTTTAGGTAGGTCGTGGTCTACACCCACGTCGGCTTTCGCTTGAAGTCTGCCGAGCACATGTCGTGTGCAGACGCTAAGTGGTGGAAACATGTATGAAGAAGTACACCCCTGCAGGGTTAACATCATCTATTCGAATAGCCGTGTCCGCGGAAAAGGACTTCTGGGTTGCTTATATCAGTTCATAGACAAGTGAAAGTGGATACTTTAAAATGCGCAAGATAAGCGTGAGTGCTATGGATGGCGTTCTCGTAGGGAGACGGGAGCGGATCCATAGTGGTGTATTGATATGGTGAATATGTGGACTCGTGTGCGCCACCTCAAAAGAGTCGCTTGCAGTCGTAGTTTAGGATAGCCACCGAGTCAAAGCTGGCTTGCCGCAGTTAAACCCCACCATCCCTTTGTTGAAAATGATGCATATGTAGTTAGTTCTGATGTAAGTCTTGCTGGGTACATTTGTACTCACGTTTGCCTATTTTATGTTTTTGCAGAGAGACTTCAGTCTCACTAGTAGTTCCACGTGGACTTCGACGTTTAGCTTGTTACCTCAGCTACGATCTTGTGCCCTCGGCAGGATCTGATAGATAGTCAGGCTTCTCGGCCTTTTTCATTTATAGATGTCTGTACCCAGACATGATAGCTTCCGCTTGTGCTTTGACTTGTATGCTCTGATTGTTGGGTCGTGAGACCCATATTTGTAATGTCTCGCTCCTCGGAGCCTAATGAATAAATACTTGAGTCGTAGAGTCATGTTGTGATGCCATGTTGTATTTGCACATATCGAGCATATTGTATGTATGTTATTGAAATGCTTGATATGTGTGGGATCTGACCATCTAGTTGTTTATCTTTAGTAGCCTCTCTTACGGGGAAATGTCTCCTAGTGTTTCCACCGAGCCATGGTAGCTTGCTACTGCTCCGGAACACTTAGGCTGGCCGGCATGTGTCCTTCTTCGTTCCTGTGTCTGTCCCTTCGGGGAAATGTCACGCGATGAATACCGGAGTCCTGTTAGCCCGCTGCAGCCCGGTTCACCGGAGTCCTGCTAGCCCAGTGCTACAGCCTGGATTCACTCGCTGATGACCGACACGTTCGATGCTGGGTCATGGATGCCTGTCCCTGTACGTCTGTGCCGCTTTGGGTTTACGACTAGCAATGTCAGCCCGGGCTCCTTATCATATGGATGCTAGCGACACTGTCATATACGTGTGCCAAAAGGCGCAAACGGTCCCGGTCAAAGGTAAGGCGACACCCGTGGGAATACCGTGCGTGAGGCCGCAAAGTGATATGAGGTGTTACATGCTAGATCGATGTGGCATCGAGTCGGGGTCCTGACAGCGTTGGTATCAGAGCTTGACTGCCTATAGGATTACCAAGCCAAACTGGTCGAAGTTGAGTCTAGAAATTCTTTAGTTATATGTAGGGGAATTGATTGTGGGATGGAACGTAAGGCTCTTTTTACTCCTTATACCTCATGGCCTTCTGATCTGAGTCATCTTATCTTTCCTACGGGGATTAAGAACTAGGCTATCTCTTCTTTCTATCAGGATCACGTGTACTAATCCGTAGACTTATAGATTGTTGGATTTAAGCTTGAGTTCAGTTTCTTCTACTTCCGTACGTTAACTGTTGATCTCGAAACCTTGATATTGTGCTTCTGAGTGGTTATGCCACCATTTTTGTGAATGTCTCAAATCTTTCTGAGCATTTACAGCCGTTATGTTGTCCGAGTCATTCCAGGTTTCTAAATAGTCTGATGCATTTGCAAAATCCTTTCCCTCTGGTTTTGATGTTCCTTTATGCCAGCTCAATCACACCAATTGTTGAGTTGAGGTATTCTATTGCCTTGACATTATGTTGGAGTTACTATTATGACCCTAGGTGTTTAGGGGATCACCTAGTAATTAGCCATGATTTGTGTTCCCAGTGTGATGATTCTGGCCATCATTCTCGAAAGCGTCCAGTGATGCTACTTAGTAGTAGGTATTCTACTCCTGGGTTTTGAACCCGAGATTCACTCTACCTACTTCATGTTGATAGTAATTGCTAGTGCCTTTAGGATATTAGTAACCTTTGCGATAGTCCTTGAAGTCCGTGGTATCTTCTTCTTCCAAATACCATGAACTACTTATGGCAGAAGTTCCTCGTTGAACTAAAATATCACAACAGGATTATTTTTGATGGGTTCTCCATTATATATATTGTGGCTCTGCCAGTTTTACCTTCCGCATGGATTGCCCGGAAGAAATATGTTGAATTCGTTCGACATGCTAAACCATGCATCCACAACTCAGAAAATCGTATGTTCCTTTGAGTTGTCCCTCTTTAGTTGCATTCTGACCCTCGTCTATCAATTGATAGTCAAGAGTATGCATGCATTCGTTCATCGATGCCTATAACTCTTGTGGTCCGTCAAGCCATTCTATCACAGAATGACTAGGAGAAACAAACTCCAGTACCTCTTCCATATCCAGGATTGGGTCAAAGAAGTTGTGCTCCGCAGATCAAATGCCAATCCAGCTTTTGGTTCTGTTCTACCTTGGAGTATTACCATCTTTATATCGGGATTGTTATAGGAATTGCACACCATCCTATGAACTCTTGTTACAGTGATACTTCTTGCCATCATTAGTCATTCCTCGGTTTCCGTGTTATTGTAACCGGAATGCCGACAAATGAATCATGGCGTGTGAAATCAATACTGCTAGCAACTCTATTGCTTGGTAGTTAAATGGACGATAATTTCATTCTCAGCGTGTTGGTTTTGAATCATCGTTCTAAGGTTGATCATGCTACCTAGTCCTTGTTCTCGGTGCACTCCTCGATCGATGAGTTAGGATTATTTCAAATCTTCGCTCTACTGATCATATCGTCTTGCCCCAAAAGGCAAGATTGCTCTCGAGCCTAGTAACATATCGGTGGTTCGTGATTTTCTGAATATCTTCTCAGAAGTATTACCAGGTTGTCACCTGACCGCTATGTTGAGTTCGTGATCAAGTTGGTTTATTCCTGTAAACCACCCTTTTCTCCAAGAATCGGTGTTAGATATCCCTGAGCTAGTTGGCTAAGCTGAACAACAACTTGGAAAGTTGGAAGATGGAAGCTTGCCCGACTTAGTTCGTTCCAAAGGGATATTCTTGTGTAGTGTGTGTTGAAGAAAGATGATATCTTCATCAATTGGTCCTTGTGATCAATTGTTCGATCTATTATCTTACCCAAACCTTTGATTTGAGTATGGGCTATCGTCAAATCAAATCCGAACCAACGATGTTCGTAGTGTTGTCTTACTCGTGGATTTTCCTCGAGCATACACCATTATATCGTTTGGGTCTGACTAGTGCTATCACTCGTTCACATAATTATGGAACTCCTTCTTCATGGAAACCAGGATGAGTTGTTGTTGATCCCATCAGCAATATATTTAACCTCTCCATGATTATGTTGAACATCCAGCTAGTACTGGAAACTTTTCTAAGCATTATCTTCATGACCCGCTCATGGAGCATATGTCCGGATGAAAGATGTGACTTTCTCTAATTCACGTGCACTTGGTGTAAGTTGCCGCCGTGTATCCGAGAAAGATTGTTTTTGCTTCCTTGGAATCATCCCAAGTCAGTTATGCATGTGTGAAGTATACATTGGATTGTGAGATTAGCTACCTCCATTCTATATGTGTCCCGAGCACACCAAGCCACTGACTGATTTGTTCAAGGAGAAGAAGTTCCTTCTTAAGAGTATACCTTATGCAAGGACTTCGATATCCTCGATGATGGTTCCCCTCCTGAACTCGGTAGTGTTTTATTATAAGACTATTTTGTGGTCATGCTTGTCTTGGACAACATGTTCACATGTTTGTAGCAGAACCAGCTCATGTTTTGGAGCTTGCTATCGTAGTTCATCTCCCGAGAATCCCGCAACGTCATCTCGTCGATTTGTGTTGCAAACTTTCATTTTTCTTCCTAGACTCGATGAGTCTGGAATATTCTGACACCAACCATATCTGAATCTCAGGTAGATATGATGGTTTGGAACATTTCCCAAGAACTATAATATCGGTCTCTCGATAACCGGTAAACTGGATGTCGTGGCCAACACACCCAGCCGGAAGACCTATTATTGTAGTATCTTGTTTGAGGAAGTTGGCCACCTCCCCATAAGGATTTCGTAGAAATTACCTCCGTAACTGTTCCTTATGGATTCTATTGCTCCCGAAGTCCGACCTTTTACTTGAGGTCTAGTTACCAAACCATTTCAATGATTGGATTACACTAGCACATCAAGGAGAACATTAGAAGCGGAGTGCTAAATGTCTCTCGGTCGATCATCCAGATTTTATCTCCTTGGCCTCGCTAAGGTGAAATCTGAGAAAGTGTTATCTTCCTTTGCATCTGCATCCTCCATCACCATTCATCATGGTAGTAGGTTGTGTTACCGGACCCTTGACACGGATGTTGGTAAAACCTTGATGAATATGGAAATGCTCAAGTTCTTGAGAGCACGCACAAGCGCTACGTGTTATCATCGGCACTAACTGGGATTGCCCCAGATTTCCTCGGTTATGCTATAACCACTCCAACAGTGAATTCACTCTTTATTGTTGGGTTCTTCCCCCAGTTACCAGAATCATTCCCAGCATTTGCATTTTGTTCCTAGCTTGCACCGCCAATGTGCCATTCTACCATGGGTCTCTTCCATTTCCGGTGATAAGCAAATTCATCCATTGCGTTGCCTTCAACAAGGTAATCCACATCATCCAAGTTCAAGTATGCCATTCTACCGACCCCGCCAATCGATTGCTGTGCTTCGCCTTCGGATGATATAGAGAGTCTCAATGATCTCTATATCAAAGGTAATTCTTTTTGCCACTTAAGGAAATAACCTACGAATCACCCTCCTCCAGGATGTTTCGTCGTGGTATCATGGCAACTCTACTCCTCGCTACGTTGACAATCGTTTACCACCTTCTTAGGTGTGGAATTGTTGTCTACCTAGTGAACCTCGTCACCTGCTCCACTCCATCCCTCTAGAGGTATGCTTCGTCTCTCAGCTCGAGAGATGTTGCTATGTCTCATTCTGTGAGTTAATCCTGAGTTGTTCGACCTTCAAGAAGATCGATCCTTCTAGAGTCTCCTTCTCCTCTCATTGTCATAATAACTGGAGTTCTCAGAACAAGACATCAAGACAATGATGGTGAATGAATCAACGTTCAACTGAAGTGCACCCTGGATCATGAAGATTGTACTAGTTTGCGTTTCCCCTTCATCCTACCCTACGCTTGGATCTCGAGACGAGATTCTTGTTTAGTGGGGGTGAGTTGTCACATCCCTAGCTGCTGGTAGTGCTCTAGGCTAGCTTCATGTTTGCATCATGTTTAAATTTTGCCTAAGATTGAAATGGGGATGTTCAAACCCTAGCATTAAATCAACTCAACTAGGGTGAATTAAAATCTTTTCAATAAACCCAAAAGGTTCCTAAGAAAAGTTCATGATTTCTGGTTAAGGTGGAAACCTCTGCCAAAAATGATGATTATATTCTTAGGTCATTTTTGGATTTTTGAATTAAATCATATTGTATTTGACTTTGGGCATTTAAATACTATAAATAATTTAAATGCTCAAATAAATGTTGGAAATTGATAAGGGTCACTGAAATAATTCAGTAAGTACCCATAATTATTTCCAGGATTTTATAAAATGATTTGATATTTTAAAACAAATCAAAAACAAATTGCAGAAATAGAAAAATATAAAACAGAATAGAAATAAAAGAGAGGAGAGAAACCTTACCTGGCGCTCACCTGGTAGCCCACCTGGCCCAGCAGCACGGCCCAGCCCGCCACCGCTACTCCCCTGTCGTCTTCCTCCTCGCCAGAAGGACGCGGACACCACGACGCCGCCGTGCGCGCCACCTCCACCCTGCTCTGGCCACCTCCTGCTTCCTCCCCGAGCCCTCTGGTGACGCCACACACTTCCCCTCACCCCCTGCACCTCCCCTCTCTTCCCTGGACCCCGTTCCCTCCTCTGCTTCCCTCCCTGCACGCGCCCGAGCGGAGCCCATCGCCACCGACGCCGATTGCCGCAGCCACCGTGCTCCCCACGCCTCACCGACGCCCCAGGGAGCTCCGCCTCGACCCCCTCCTTCCTCCCCACCGACCCACGGCCCTCCAGAAGCCCTGCAACGCCGCCACCATCGCCGTTCCGTCGCCGGCCACCGAAGCTCCCCTCCGTCGATTCGCCGGACCCCGTGCCTCCCCTGCCTCGCTAGCAGCACCAGAAGAACCGCGGTGAGCCGCTGCATCGTTTCCCCCATGCCTCTTTGCTTAATTCACCCCCTAGCCGCTCCCTCCACCGGAGCCGAGACGCTCCGCCGCACGGGCTCGTCGCCGGTGAAGCCCCGGTGACCAAATGGTCCCACGCCTGCGTCCGTTGCACTCGTTGCGTCCCGTAGAGTAAAACTAGCGCGACCACTATCTTGTTTGCACACCGCAGCGCCGGTCCCGCAAACCCCCGAGCTCCGGCCGCCGCCGGGGTCGATGCCGCGCTCAACTCCGGCCACCCCACGCCCTCTCGTGGGTCCCCCTAGATGCGCGGGAGGACGGGCTTCCTCTTGGTGCCCTCAGCGCGACCAGCCGCGGGCCGTAGCGCCGTCCCGAGCAACGCCGGCGAGGTCTCGCCGTCGCCGTGGTCGCCGGCGTCATTCGCCGATGTGGCCACTTAATTAGGGGCTAATCACCCTATGAGCCACTGCCATGTGGGCCCCTGCGCCTAATTAGGATTAGTATTTTTTCTGTTTAGTTTAACTAACCACATGGGCCCCACCCGTCAGCTTTGACCACGCTGACATGGACGTTGACCGACCCCACACGTCAGTATTGACCTGCTGACGTGTCTGTTGACCCGGCCCCACCTGCCATTGACACTAACCAGCCTCAGTCACTGACCAGTGGACCCCACTGGTCAGGTTTGACCACCAGCAGCGTCTGTTGACCTGCTGACGTCATAGTGACGCAATGCTGACGCCATGATTCATTTTCTGGAATTATTTTAATTCTAAATATTCAGGAAATTCCAGAAAATACCTAAAACTTCTAAAAATCATAGAAAATTAACCGTAACTCCAAATGAAATAAATTATATATGAAAAATTATCAGAAAAATCCAAGGAATCCATCTGTACCATTTTCATGCATGTTAGAACAACTTATAGATGCTGTTTAGCACAAATCATACTAATGGCATTTAAATATCCACATATGGAGTTTGAATTTGAATCTTGGATTCAAACCAACTTCATTTAATCTGGTTTTAGGTGCATTAGCCCAAAACACATTCATATTGCCATGTCATAGCATGCATCATTTTGTGCATTGCATTGATCGTGTTTTTCTGTATTTGCCGGTATCTGTCCCCTCTCGATAGACGTGATACCGATGATGTGATCGTTGACACTGATGAAGACTCAATGTTATCTTCAGAAGTGCCAGGCAAGCAAAACCCCTTGTTCATTCCGATAAAATCGCACTCTCTCGCTCCTGCTCTCTTTTACTGCACTAGGACAACATCGATTCATCTGTTACTTGCTGCGGTAGCTGAACCCCTTTATCCTTCGCATGACCTGTCATTCCACAGTAAATAGATGAAACCCACTAGTATGAGTAGGAATTGTTTGAGCCCTGTTGTGCCTACTCATTCATGCTTGTTTGTCATGCCTGCTACTGCTTAGAGTTGAGTCAGGTCTGATTCATCGGGGATGAATCAGAGGCGTGTGAACATGTCCTACTGTGTGTGAGCTAAGTGTGTGAACACGATTTGGTAAAGGTAGCGGTGAGAGGCCATGTAGGAGTACATGGTGGGTTGTCTCATTGCAGCCGTCCTCAGGAACTGAGTTCTGTGTTTGTGATCCATGATTCAGCTACTACCATACATTGGGCCCTGAAATATGACCCCGCTCGACTTCTTATTCACCCTAGTCCTCTGTCCAGGAGTTGCAAGTAGTTTCTGGTGTTTGTAGCTTACTGGAGGCCGTGGACAGCGCTGACCGTAGGGGTGGGCTGTGATGCGGTAGGTACGTGGCACGGTGTACCGGATGCCCGTTTGGTATCTCGGGAACCCTGTTCACATCGTTTGGGGCTGTGAGCGAAACTCCGGCCGGATCTCCTCATGGATGGATCCCGAATAGGCGATAAACCTGGACTAGAGACTTGAGTGTTTAGGTAGGTCGTGGTCTACACCCACGTCGGCTTTCGCTTGAAGTCTGCCGAGCACATGTCGTGTGCAGACGCTAAGTGGTGGAAACATGTATGAAGAAGTACACCCCTGCAGGGTTAACATCATCTATTCGAATAGCCGTGTCCGCGGAAAAGGACTTCTGGGTTGCTTATATCAGTTCATAGACAAGTGAAAGTGGATACTTTAAAATGCGCAAGATAAGCGTGAGTGCTATGGATGGCGTTCTCGTAGGGAGACGGGAGCGGATCCATAGTGGTGTATTGATATGGTGAATATGTGGACTCGTGTGCGCCACCTCAAAAGAGTCGCTTGCAGTCGTAGTTTAGGATAGCCACCGAGTCAAAGCTGGCTTGCTGCAGTTAAACCCCACCATCCCTTTGTTGAAAATGATGCATATGTAGTTAGATCTGATGTAAGTCTTGCTGGGTACATTTGTACTCACGTTTGCCTATTTTATGTTTTTGCAGAGAGACTTCAGTCTCACTAGTAGTTCCACGTGGACTTCGACGTTTAGCTTGTTACCTCAGCTACGATCTTGTGCCCTCGGCAGGATCTGATAGATAGTCAGGCTTCTCAGCCTTTTTCATTTATAGATGTCTGTACTCAGACATGATAGCTTCCGCTTGTGCTTTGACTTGTATGCTCTGATTGTTGGGTCATGAGACCCATGTTTGTAATATCTCGCTCCTCGGAGCCTATTGAATAAATTACTTGAGTCGTAGAGTCATGTTGTGATGCCATGTTGTATTTGCACATATCGAGCATATTGTGTGTATGATTGAAATGCTTGGTATGTGTGGGATCTGACTATCTAGTTGTTTATCTTTAGTAGCCTCTCTTACCGGGAAATGTCTCCTAGTGTTACCACTGAGCCATGGTAGCTTGCTACTGCTCTGGAACACTTAGGCTGGCCGGCATGTGTCCTTCTTCGTTCCGGTGTCTGTCCCTTCGGGGAAATGTCACGCTTTGAGTACCGGAGTCCTGTTAGCCCGCTACAGCCCGGTTTACCGGAGTCCTGCTAGCCCAGTGCTACAGCCCGGACCCACTTGCTGATGACCGACACGTTCGAAGCTGGGTCATGGATGCCTGTCCCTGTAAGTCTGTGCCACTTTGGGTTTACGACTAGTCATGTCAGCCCGGGCTCCTTATCATATGGATGCTAGCGACACTATCATATACGTGAGCCAAAAGGCGCAAACGGTCCCGGGCAAAGGTAAGGCGACACCCGTGGGGATACCGTGCGTGAGGCCGCAAAGTGATATGAGGTGTTACCGGCTAGATCGATGTGACATCGAGTCGGGGTCCTGACAGTGTTGGTATAGAGGCCATGTAGGAGTACATGGTGGGTTGTCTCATTGAAGCCGTCCTCAGGAACTGAGTTCTGTGTTTGTGATCCATGATTCAGCTACTACCATACATTGGGCCCTGAAATATGACCCCGCTCGACTTCTTATTCACCCTAGTCCTCTGTCCAGGAGTTGCAAGTAGTTTCTGGTGTTTGTAGCTTACTGGAGGCCGTGGACAGCGCTGACCGTAGGGGTGGGCTGTGATGCGGTAGGTACGTGGCACGGTGTACCGGATGCCCGTTTGGTATCTCGGGAACCCTGTTCACATCGTTTGGGGCTGTGAGCGAAACTCCGGCCGGATCTCCTCATGGATGGAACCCGAATAGGCGATAAACCTGGACTAGAGACTTGAGTGTTTAGGTAGGTCGTGGTCTACACCCACGTCGGCTTTCGCTTGAAGTCTGCCGAGCACATGTCGTGTGCAGACGCTAAGTGGTGGAAACATGTATGAAGAAGTACACCCCTGCAGGGTTAACATCATCTATTCGAATAGCCGTGTCCGCGGAAAAGGACTTCTGGGTTGCTTATATCAGTTCATAGACAAGTGAAAGTGGATACTTTAAAATGCGCAAGATAAGCGTGAGTGCTATTGATGGCGTTCTCGTAGGGAGACGGGAGCGGATCCATAGTGGTGTATTGATATGGTGAATATGTGGACTCGTGTGCGCCACCTCAAAAGAGTCGCTTGCAGTCGTAGTTTAGGATAGCCACCGAGTCAAAGCTGGCTTGCTGCAGTTAAACCCCACCATCCCTTTGTTGAAAATGATGCATATGTAGTTAGTTCTGATGTAAGTCTTGCTGGGTACATTTGTACTCACGTTTGCCTATTTTATGTTTTTGCAGAGAGACTTCAGTCTCACTAGTAGTTCCACGTGGACTTCGACGTTTAGCTTGTTACCTCAGCTACGATCTTGTGCCCTCGGCAGGATCTGATAGATAGTCAGGCTTCTCGGCCTTTTTCATTTATAGATGTCTGTACCCAGACATGATAGCTTCCGCTTGTGCTTTGACTTGTATGCTCTGATTGTTGGGTCGTGAGACCCATATTTGTAATGTCTCGCTCCTCGGAGCCTAATGAATAAATACTTGAGTCGTAGAGTCATGTTGTGATGCCATGTTGTATTTGCACATATCGAGCATATTGTATGTATGTTATTGAAATGCTTGATATGTGTGGGATCTGACCATCTAGTTGTTTATCTTTAGTAGCCTCTCTTACGGGGAAATGTCTCCTAGTGTTTCCACCGAGCCATGGTAGCTTGCTACTGCTCCGGAACACTTAGGCTGGCCGGCATGTGTCCTTCTTCGTTCCTGTGTCTGTCCCTTCGGGGAAATGTCACGCGATGAATACCGGAGTCCTGTTAGCCCGCTGCAGCCCGGTTCACCGGAGTCCTGCTAGCCCAGTGCTACAGCCTGGATTCACTCGCTGATGACCGACACGTTCGATGCTGGGTCATGGATGCCTGTCCCTGTACGTCTGTGCCGCTTTGGGTTTACGACTAGCCATGTCAGCCCGGGCTCCTTATCATATGGATGCTAGCGACACTGTCATATACGTGTGCCAAAAGGCGCAAACGGTCCCGGGCAAAGGTAAGGCGACACCCGTGGGAATACCGTGCGTGAGGCCGCAAAGTGATATGAGGTGTTACATGCTAGATCGATGTGGCATCGAGTCGGGGTCCTGACAGTACATATATTAAATTGTACAAGTTTAATGTTTGAATTATGAACATAGGAAATGTCGTCGGACGAAGAAGGTCCCGGGGAGTGCTCCTGGTGCAGCGACAACCGGGGTTTCTGTGACAGGCCTCACCTGGACGACGATCGGCGCATCAACATTAAGCTCGAGGAGGCCTTCGATTGTGAAATGGTATGCTACAATGCTAAGTGTTTTTTCGTAATTAAGCTCGACTTCTACTACTTCAACGTGTAATTTTCGTATTTTACAATTCGACTAGCTTATCCGATGCCATGCAAGACGCTATGTCTTGGAGAGAATGGGTTTTGAAGATCATGAGAGGAATGAAACAAAGAAAATTAACCTAAGGACCCATCATGGTATGGATTTTGATGTAAATCTGTACAATTCTGAGAGCGTATCCCATTTTGGTTGCCCAGGTTGGGAAGCACTAGGCAAGATGTATGATTTTCAAGAGGGTATGTTTGTCACCATGGATCTTTGTGATCCTGATATCGACCAAGATAATTTGGACATTTGGGTTCTTGTTGATACGCTTCTAGTTCTACCGCTATGTGAGTTCCTCAAACATAGTTATTAAGTAATTTATATTGTTTATTTCAAAATAGTTGACAGCTTATTTACATTGATAGCTTATTTTCATGCTTCAAAGAGTGTGCGGAAGATGGTAGACAGAAGCAACTACACAGATGGCTCTGAGTTAACTTATCAAGAGAAAAATCATATCATTTGGTCGCATATTGTACTGACATTGAGAATTACAATGCCTTTTATCGAACCCCTCCAAATTATGGTGAATACGTGCCACTAGTGCACGTCTTGAACAACGATAACTTCCATGGAGATTTTGTGGTAAGATTTTTTACTCTTACGACATCCATGCATCTTTTGCATATTTCTAAAATTGAACTACATTGCTAACCACGAAGTTATTACTATGTTTTTCAACAGAAAATCCCGATGGACTGTGTGCCTCAATGATGTATCAGAATGGTCGCCTGAATGTTTTGAACATACAGCCAGGTCGTCCTACAAATCACACCTGTGCATACCGGGTTTCTAAAAGCGGTGAACACATGATAATCAAAATGGTCGCCTGAATGTAAGAAATGTATGGACATTCGTATGGAGGTTCTAGGAAGCAACATTGCACGAAATGCAAGGATTGGAGACAGGATAATCTCCATTCTCCATAATGGAGAGTCAGGGGCTATCTTGTTTTCTGCTATTTTACCCAAGAAAATATAGTAGGTCCTAAGAGAATGTATTAGGTTATGAGGTACAATATGTTTATGAGAGTTGATGATGATGAGTAGTTGTGATTATGTCTAACGACCAACTTGTATGTGATGTCTCATTGATGAAAACGATTATCATGAGGAGGTGTTATATGACAATGATGTATTATGATGATAAGTTGTTAATGATATGATGATGATGATGATGATGATGATATTTGTTAGAACATTGGGTGAAAGAACAGTGGATTAGTTTCAAGTTGATGTCCATCCACTTGAAACTAGTCCACGGTTCTTTCTCCCATTGATGTAATAACTCATTATGATGTAAAATCATTCTCTAAATTGCTGTGGTATGAAAACTTGTATAAAGGTGTATGAATACAACATGAAATAAAAAAGAAATACGGAATAATAGTAGTAGCGCATGCTAGTAGAAGCGCTACTACTAATTACCAGTAGCGCTCATTTTAGAAAGCGCTGCTACTAAGTCAATGTAGTATTAGTGCGGTTTAGCCCATGCTACTGCTAACCTTTAGCTGTAGCGCCTTACTAGTAGCGTTGTACCCCACGCTACTAATAGGCTTCAAACACGCGCTACTGCCAGAGTTTTCCCTAGTAGTGTATGGTGCTCTTCGTGTCACGCAAGCGTGACGGATTCCCGTTGTAGGGTGTTGCAATATGTTCATGATTCACTTATAGTGGGTTGCTTGAGGGACAGAAGCATAAACCCGAGTCAGGGGGTTGTTGCGTATGGGATAAAGAGGACTTGATGCTTTAATGCTATGGTTGGGTTTTACCTTAATGATATTTAGTAGTTGTGGATGCTTGCTAGAGTTCCAATCATAAGTGCATATGATCCAAGAAGAGAAAGTATGTTAGCTTATGCCTCTCCCTCAAATAAAATTTCAATAGTGATTACCGGTCTAGTTATCGATTGCCTAGGGACAAATAACTTTCTCGTGACAAAAAGCTCTCTACTAAAACTAACTTAGTTGTGTCTTCATCTAAACAGCCCTACTTTTTATTTATGTGCTCTTTATTATGTTGCAAACCTATCCTATCATGCCTACAAAGTATTTCTAGTTTCATACTTGTTCTAGGTAAAGCGAACGTCAAGCGTGCGTAGAGTTGTATCGGTGGTCGATAGAACTTGAGGGGATATTTGTTCTACCTTTAGCTCCTTGTTCGGTTTGACATTCTTACTTCTCGAAAGAGGCTACAATTGATCCCCTACACTTGTGGGTTATCAATAATCTCCATTCTCCATAATGGAGAGTTAGGGGATATCTTGTTTTATGCTATTTTACCTAAGATAATATAGTAGCTCCTATGAGGTACAATATGTTTATGAGAGTTGATGATGAGGAGTAGTTGTGATTATGACTAGTGACCAACTTGTATGTGATGTCTCATTGATGAAAACGATGATCATGAGGAGGTGTTATATGACAATGATGTACTATGATGATAAGTTGTTAATGATATGGTGATGATGATATTTTTTATATCATTGGGTGAAAGAACCACAGAGTAGCTTCAAGTGGATGTCCATCCACTTGAAACTAGTCCACAGTTCTTTCTCCTAGTGATGTAAATAACTCATTATGATGTAAAAACAATCTCTAAATCACTACAGTATGAAAACTTGTATAAAGGTGTATGAATACAACATGAAGTGAATAAGAAAAACGGAATGATAGTAGTAGCGCCTGCTCGGAGAAGTGCTAATACTAATTACCAGTAGCTCTCATTGTAGAAAGTGCTGCTACTAAGTCGATATAGCAGTAGCGTGGTCCAACCCACGCTACTGCTAACCTTTAGCTGTAGCGCCTTACTACTAGCGTGGTTCCCCGTGCTACGGATAAGCATTAAACATGCGCTACTGCTAGGGTTTTCCCTAGTGTGATGGCTACAAATGTGAAATTAAATCATTATTATCTAAAGTCTCGGCTCATCTTGACAAATTAAGCCGGCCCTTGGGGGCTACACATGCAAAGTTGAAGTATTATTATTGGAAGTTCCGGTTTATCTTGAAAGTATAAATCGGCCCTTGGGGGCTACTGGAATTAATCTATAATGCTATTGAAGTTTACAAGCAGATTCTATTCTATCATGTCCAATAAACTTGGTGGCTAATGGAAGTATATTTATATGAAGGGAGTTATGGGTTTACCTCAAATCGCTCCTTCATCAAATTTACTAAGCCAGCTTCATAGTCACGACTTGTGTAAAGACGGTTCAAATACCCAGAGTGAATTTCTTGGGCACTGAAATTGGCATAGATGTCCAGATTGGTTGACCACTTGCCCGTGTCAGCTATGGAAACTCCTTGGCACTATGCTTCTATAAGATAGTGGGGTTGTCTGGCTCTGCATAGCCATGCCAAGTGATGGTAACATTAGCATCTTTTTCTTCAGCCGGCTTGATAGGGCTTGCCGGCCTGATGGGGCTTGGCGGGTTGGTGATGGTTGCATCAACTTCATCCTGGTCCATGTCAACATTGTGGTCGACCAGTGGCGGTTCATCGATGGTGACTTTAGGGGCTTCATGGGAGCTCTCTACTGACTGTTCCTCCGGCTCGGAAGGGTTCTGAGGAGTTTTTGTCACCTTCATCTTTTTGCTGGGCTTGGCCATTGCCCAGTAAAGTAAATCACAAGATAAGGTATGAAGGCCGAGACATGAGTCCCTGTTGAGTCGCCAGAGGAAGAGTGAGACGTTCCCTGATAATTTAAATCGGAAGGATTAAGAGGTTATTGGTAAAGACCGTGTCAGATTTCAGGTTCCACAAAACCTTGATAGGTTCGAACTCTGGGATGCGTGCGGAGATCTCAACCTACCCATCCTGCCTACTCGATATCCTCTAAGCCTAGCGCATCGAGCTCAAAGGGACAGAGAGACACAACAGTTTTTCCTGGTTCGGGCCACCTTGCGGTCTAATACCCTCCTCCAGCGTTTTGGTGGATTCCCTCGAGGGTCTGTGGATGAACTAGTACAGTGGATGAACTAGCCTAAGGAGGTGAGGTCTTCTTGAGCTTGGGAGACCTGGTGAGGTGGTCGGATGAGAATGGATCCGATCCCTGTTCTACCCTTTCCCTCTCAGTTTTCGACCCCCTTTCGGTCCTATTTATAGTGGCTTTGGTCCTCTTCCCAAATGTTGGTGGGAAGGGATCCCACAACGGCTGGATTTGAAGGGGGACAGGAAGTAGATCCTATCCTAACTAAAGTGGTCTTCCCCTGCGAAAAGGCTCTCGCCATGACACTGCGGTGGGCTAGGCGATGACCTCCATCCTACCGTTCTGGCGGTCTTGGTCTTTTTGCACGAGAATGGAAATCTTTGGCGGATTCCTTGTGATGTCGCGTCTGTTGCTTGGCTCCATTGCACCAAAGAGGAAACTGGTACTCTGCGCCTGATGGCGCCTGCCTGGTGCCTGTCCGGCCTTGGTCGTCATGGCTCACGTCAGCAGAGCCTCGTCTTGTGCACCCTGCATAGAAGTCTCCGATCCCCTTGGAGGTCTTGGCATTGTCTGCCTCATGAGGCTTTGGCCCTCGTGAGGGTCTTGAGTTGTTGATGCTGAAGCTGGGCCATACTAGGCCGTCGATGGAGCCATTCAGTGGGCTGTAGGCAGGCAAGTTTGGGTACACCCATATCCAGAACACCGACAGTAGCCCTGGGCCCAAGGCGTGCTCGGACATGGCTTCTAGGCGAAGCCAAAGGGCAGGTGCGGAGCGCCCCAGACCCTAACCACCTGCGGCCTTGAACGACGCTTGGCGATTGATGGGACGTGGGCATCCCCACTTCCCCATGCTGCCTCAGCAACCATCCGACTTGACGAGTCGATGCTTCATGCAGAATATCATCATTACGCAAGGTCGCGGAGGCCGGTGGTTGGCCTCCCTTGTACTATAAATGAGGGGAGCGGCGGAGCCCCCCTCGCTCATCTCATCCTCCGTCTTCTCCTTCTCCATATTGTTGCTGCTTCCATGGCACCGGCAAGGAGGTTTTCTACGGCCGAAAAGGGAAAGTCTCCCAAGGAGGGCCAAGTTCTCCACCTCCCAAGAGGGGCCGCGGCCATCCCCGCAAGCACCCCGCGACCCAGGCATGGCCCCCAGGCAGCACGGGTGCGCATCTCCAAGGGTCGGCACCTCCCTTAGCGCTAGTGGTGGTATCTTCTCGCGGCGGGTCCAGCGGCTCTGTGGCAGCTCCCACGATGAGGGGAGGCGTGCCGTGGTTCCGCTCCCTCCTCGTCCACGCTTCTCCTCGCTGGACGTGCTCCCAGAGTTTGTAGTGTGGTCGGAGATTCCCGTTGGCACTTTGCTCTGGCTCCCACACTTTTTATCCACCGAGCTGCCATCCTCGGGGCTCAACGGCCTCTGGCTACAGGCTAACAGCTGCTGCAGCAGGGCTTGGGTGGGGACTGAGGTGGCCGCCACGGGCAGCATGGTCCAGACCCGTGGCTGGCAGACATTCGCCCACACACAAGGCCTGAGCGGGAGGTGCACCCTCCACTTCAAGTATGATGGCCTGGCGACCCTCTTCGTGAGGGTGTTCAGGGAGGACGTCCGCCGTGTGGGGTGCTACCCAGAAGATGGTAGCAATGATGAGGGCGACGAGGGTGAACTTGGCCTTGGTGACATCCGATCCTCCTCCCGCAGCGGTAGCTCTTCCTCGGATGAGAGCTCGAGCAGTGGCGGCTATGACCAGCCTCCACGCCATCGAGCACAGATCAAGGGAGGTGGTGGGTCGTCCCGCCGCCATGCCCCGGTGAAGCTTGGGGCCACCGAACTTGGACTCGAGACCTGCCACGGCCTCGGGCCGCATGCGGGTGAACTGGTGGGGTAGTGGGGGCACCTTGAGGTGCTGCTTGAGGATGCGGCCCTGGCGTTGGATCCGCACACCCTTGGGCCATTTCTGTTTAACCTTTCCTTTCCTCTGCAATTTGAAAAAAGTAGGGTGCCCCGCTGGGGTGTGTAACGAACTATGGCAGTTATGCCCCTTTTATGCAATGCTTATTATCTTAATGCTGTGCCATGATGTCTGTACTCTAGGTAGGCAAGGGTAGGATAACTTAGCTTGACGTATTTGCGGTGGCTTCCCAGCTCACGAGGGCGAGGCCCTTGTCGTCTGGCGAGAGGTGTTATAGATCCATTGTAGAGCTGTTTAGAGAAAAAGGAAGCCTGTCTACCACCTCGTTCCTCTTTGCGTGAGCCGCCTGTTGTAGGTTAGTTGTGGCTTAATGCACCGCGTCGCGCTGCCCGAGGGGCACAAACATGAGGGGTTGCTGGTGCCCGTGAGCGCTATCGTGGGCTCCTCGCGAGGATAAAGCTGAAGCACCGGGGCAATGGGGTTCAGCGCGGTGTGCTCGTGCGAGGGCAGGCCCATGCACACAAACCTGCCTAGCCCCCACGCGCGAGGCGCGCGAGGAAGAGCGACAGGAAACTGCTACACCTTCCTGGCCCAGGCTAAGAACGAACGAAATGGGAGGAGAAAAATCCAACTTGGCGAACCAAAGCACGTAAGCACCAACTCCATTAAAGACTACTAAAAGATTACAAGCAACTTTAGAAAGCCAATGATCAGCCGCGTCCAGCACCTAGTCTAGTCTTCTCACCAGCGCGGAGCTAAGTGATGCCACTAAGACATGGGAGGGAGCCCTCATGAGGCCCCAGGGCTGCTCTCAGGAGACTCCGGGGCGTGTACAGCCCCACTCATTATTTCGTGAGAGTGTCACGAGCAAAGACCTTCACAGGCCGGAGCCTTGCTTCATGGGTAGAACTTCTGAAGGTGCTGGATGTTATAGGCGTTCTGGATGGGGACCCCGTGCGGTGTCTCCAGGCGCGCGGCGCTAGGCCTGGAGACACGGGCAATCCTAAACGGGCCCTCTCACATGGGAGAGAGCTTGTGCAGTCCCTCCCTGGAGAGCACCCACCTTAGGATGAGGTCGCCCACCTCCAACGTCCTGGAGCGGACACTGCCGCAGTGGTACCGCCGCAGCTCCTGCTGGTACCTTGCGCTCGGAGCAAGGCTTGATGGCAGCATTCCTCCCCTAGCATGAAATCCATCGCCTGCGTGGTGTCCTGACATGCCTCGTCAAACGCCAGGAACCGCGTGGAGCGATGCTTGACCTCGTGTGGCAGAACCACTTCAGCTCCATAGACGAGGAAGAATGGCATCTCTCCCGTTGGCTTGGTTGCGGTGGTGCGGATGGACCACAACACTAAATGGAGTTCATCGAGCCAACCCCTGCGGCAGGCCTCGACCTTCTTCGTGAAGGTCCTTGCCTTGAGGCCCCTCAGGACCTCAGCATTGGCGTGCTCATCCTGGGTTGTGCTCCTGGGGTGTGCCACTGAGGCGTAGCATATCTGCGTTCCAAGGTTAGCATAGTATGTTTTGAAAAGATTGCTAGTGAACTGCGAGCCGTTGTCAGTGATGATGCGGTTAGGGACCCCAAACCGGCTCACGAGGCCCTTGATGAACTTGACGGCTGATTCAGCTGGGATGGTGTGGACAGCTTCTACCACCGTCCACTTGGTGAACTTGTCGATGGCGACGTAAAAGTAGCAGTAGCCCCCTGGCGCTCGGGGAAACAGCCCCAAGATGTCCAGCCCCCAGACTGTGAACGACCATTTGAGCGGAATAGTTTGGAGGCCTTGCGCATGCTGGTGGATTTGCTTTGTGTGGAACTGGCATGCTTCACAGGACCGCACCAGCTCAGTGGCATCGTTGAGTGCAGTGGGCCAATAGAAGCCACTGCGAAACGCCTTGCCCACAAGGGTGCGTGATGAGGAGTGGTGCCTGCAATCCCCCACCATGTATGTCCTCTAACAGCTCAAGCCCCTGCTCCCTGGAGATGCATCATAGAGCAACGTCATAGGCCCTCTTGCAGTATAACTCACCGTCGAGATGCAGTATGCGGTGGCCTGACGTTCACGCGCTCGGCATCCTCCTCCTTCTCCAGAAGGGCCCCCTCGAGTAGGTATGTCTTGAACTCCTCGATTCAGCACCCCTCCTGAGGCTCAAGCACGAGGAGGAGGCGGGCCCCTGAGGGAGGGCCACATGCTAAGGAGCCGGTCGCTGGTGCTTGGTGTATGTCCTCCTGAGGTGGTGCTGGTGCTGTGGTGGGGAGAGCCGCCGACGGCTGCTACGTCTTGAGCTTGCGTTGGTTTTCCTTGAAGAGGAAAGGGTGATGCATCAATAGTAGCGTAAGTATTTCCCTTAGTTTTTGAGAACCAAGGTATCAATCCAATAGGAGGCTCCTCAAAAGACCCACACACCTACACAAACAAACAAAGAACTCGCGACCAACGCAATAAAGGGGTTGTCAATCCCTGCACGGCCACTTGCGAAAGTGAGATCTGATAGAGATAGTATGATAAGATAAATATATTTTTGGTATTTTAAAATATAGATTGGAAAATTAAAGATGCAAATAAAAGTAGATTGAAAGCTTATATGATAAGAGATAGACCCGGGGGCCATAGGTTTCACTAGTGGCTTCTCTCAATATAGCATAAGTATTACGGTGGGTGAACAAATTACTGTCGAGCAATTGATAGAAAAGTGAATAATTATGAGATTATCTAGGCATGATCATGTATATAGGCATCACGTCCGCGACAAGTAGACCGACTCCTGCCTGCATCTACTACTATTACTCCACACATCGACCAGTATCCAGCATGCATCTAGAGTATTAAGTTCATAAGAACAGAGTAACACATTAAGAAAGATGACATGATGTAGAGTGATAAACTCATGTAATATGATATAAACCCCATCTTTTTATCCTCGATGGCAACAATACAATACGTGCCTTGCTAACCCTATTGTCACTGGGTAAGGACACCGCAAGAATGAACCCAAAGCTAAGCACTTCTCCCATTACAAGAAAGATCAATCTAGTAGGCCAAACCAAACTGATAATTCGAAGAGACTTGCAAAGATAACTCAATCATACATAAAAGAATTCAGAGAAGATTCAAATATTTCTCATAGGTAAACTTGATCATAAATCCACTATTCATCTGATCTCGACAAACACACCGCAAAAAGAGTTACATCGAATAGATCTCCAAGAAGATCGAGGATAACATGGTATTGAGATCCAAAAAGAGAGAAGAAGCCATCTAGCTAATAACTATGGAGCCAAAGGTCAGTGGTAAACTACTCACAACTCATCGGAGGGGCTATGGTTTTGATGTAGAAGCCCTCTATGGTCGATTCCCGCTCCGGCGGAGCACCGACGAAGGCTCCAAGATGGGATCTCGCAGATATAGAAGGTTACGGGGTGGAAATTGTTTTTCGTTGGCTCCCTTGATGTTTTTGGGGTACGTGGGTATATATAGGAGGAAGAAGTAGGTCGGTGGCCGCCCGAGATGCCCACGAGATAGGGGGCGCGCCCTGTAGGGGTGGGCGCGCCCTCCACCCTCGTGGCCGCCTCAGGTACTTCTTGGCTTGCACTCCAAGTCCTCTGGATCATGTTCATTCGAAAAATCACGCTCCCTAAGGTTTTATTCCGTTTGGACTCCATTTGATATTCCTTTTCTTCGAAATACTGAAATAGGCAAAAAAATGGCAATACTGGCTGGGCCTCCGGTTAGTATGTTAGTCCCAAAAATGATACAAATGTGTAAAATAAAGCCCACAAACATCCAAAACGGGTAATATAATAGCATGGAACAATAAAAAATTATAGATACGTTGGAGATGTATCAAGGATCCCCAAGCTTAATTCCTGCTCGTCCTCGAGTAGGTAAATGATAAAAACAGAATTTTTGATGTGGAATGCTACCTAGCATAATTCTCAATGTAATTTTCTTTATTGTGGCATGAATGTTCAGATACAAATGACTCAAAATAAAAGTTCATATTGACATAGAAAATAGTAATACTTCAAGCATACTAATCAAAGTAATCGTGTCTTCTCAAAATAACATGGCAAAAGAAAGTTCATCCCTACAAAGATCATCTAGTTAGGCTATGCTTCATTTTTGTCACACAAAAATGCTCCCAAATTCTACACCCCCGATGACAAGCCAAGCGATTGTTTCATGCCTAAATAATCTTAAACTTTTTTAACTTTCACGCAATACATGAGCATGAGCCATGGATATAGCACTATGGGTGGAATAGAATATGATGATGGGGATTGTGTGTAGAAGACAAAAAAAGAGAAAGTCTCATATTGACGATGATAATCAACGGGCTATGGAGATGCCCATCAATTGATGTCAACATGAGGAGTAGGGATTGCCATGCAACTGATGCACTAGAGATATAAATGAATGAAATATCAACAAAAGAAAACTAAGTGGGTGTGCGTCCAACTTGCTTGCTCACGAAGAGCTAGGGCATTTTGAGGAAGCCCATTGTAGGAATATACAAGCCAAGTTCTATAATGAAAAGTTCCGACTAGTATACGAAAGTGACAACATATGAGACTCTCTGCATGAAGAACATGGTGCTACTTTGAAGCACAAGTGTGGAAAAGAGATAGTAACATTGCCCCCTTTTTATTTATTTACTTTTTCTCTCTTTTTTCCGTTATTTCTTTTTCTGGGACTTTTTTTTTGGCCTTTTTTGGCCTTTCTTTTTTTTTCTTTTTGGGGACAATGCTCCAATAATGATGATCATCACACTTTTATGGATTTACAGCTCATGAATTACAACTCAAAACTAGAACAAGATATGACTCTATATGAATGCCTCCGGTGGTGTACCGGGATGGGCAATGAATCAAGAGTGACATGTATGAAAATTATGCAAAGTGGCCTTGCCACAAATACGATGTCAAATACATGATCATGCAGTGTCAATATGAAAAAAGTAATGTGTGTCATGATGATAAACGGAACGGTGGAAAGTTGCATGGCAATATATCTCAGAATGGCTATGGAAATGCCATAATAGGTAGGTATTGTGGCTGTTTTGAGGAAGATATAAGGAGGTTTATGTGTGATAGAGCGTATCATATCACGGGGTTTGGATGCACCAGCGAAGTTTGCACCAACTCTCAAGGTGAGAAAGGGCAATGCACGGTACCGAAGAGGCTAGCAATGATGGAAAGGTAAAAGTGCGTATAATCCATGGACTCAACATTAATCAAAAGAACTCATATACTTATTGCAAAAATTTAGAAGTCATCAAAAACCAAGCACTACGCGCATGCTCCTAGGGGGATAGATTGGTAGGAAAAGACCATCGCTCATCACCGACCGCCACTCATAAGGATGCACAATCCAAGGACACTTCATGTTTCAAATTTGTTACACAACTTTTAACCATACGTGCATGCTACGGGACTTGCTAACTTCAACACAAGCATTCTTTAAATTCATAATCACCCAACTAGCATGACTTTAATATCACTACCTCCATATCTCAAAACAATTATCAAGTATCAAATTGATCATAGCATCCAATTCACTTCCTATGATAGTTTTTATTATACCCGACTTGGATGCCTACCATTCTAGGACCAATTTTATAACCATAGAAAATACAATGCTGTTCTAAGAGACTCCCAAAATAATATACGTGAATCATGAGAGACTAGCAATTTCTACAAAATTAAGCCACCGCCGTGCTCTAAAAGGTATAAGTGAAGCACTAGAACAAAAACTATCTAGCTCAAAAGATATAAGTGAAGCACATAGAGTATTCTAATAAATTCCAAATCAAGTGGGCTTCTTACAAAAGGTGTGTACAGCAAGGATGATTGTGGAAAACTAAAAATAAAATACAAGTATCATACACGACGCTACAAGCAAAACACATATCATGTGGCGAATAAAAATATAGCTCCAAGTAAAGTTACCGATAAACGAAGACGAAAGAGGGGATGCCTTCCGGGGGCATCCCCAAGCTTAGGCTTTTGGCTATTCTTGAATATCTTGGGGTGCCATGGGCATCCCCAAGCTTAGGCTCTTGCCACTCCTTATTCCATAGTCCATCAAATCTTTACCCAAAACTTGAAAACTTCACAACACAAAACTCAACAGGAAATCTCATAAGCTCCGATAGTGAAAGAAAGCAAAACCACCACATAAGGTACTGTTTTATTTATATTGGTGTTAAACCTACTGTATTCCAAGTTCTCTATGCTTCATACCACTTAATACTAGCCATAGATGCATCGAAATAAGCAAACAACACACGAAAAACAAAATCTGTCAAAAACAGAACAGTCTGTAGTAATCTCTAACTAACGCAAACTTCTGAAACTCTAAAAATCCTACCAAAATAGGAAGTCCTGGACAATTTATCTATTTATCTACATAAAAACGATTTAATGCAAAATCACGTTTCGGTGATTTAACAAAACTATTTTCATGCGCGCAAAGTTTCTGTTTTTCAGCAGAATCAAATTAACTATCACCATAGGTTATCCTATACGTTCTACTTGGCACAAACACTAATTTAAAACATAAAAATAGATCTAAACATAAGGTAGATGCAAAATTTATTACTAAACAGAAACAAAAACAAAAAGCACAAATAAAATTGGGTTGCCTCCCAACTAGCGCTATCGTTTAACGCCCCGAGCTAGGCATAAAAGCGAGGGTAGATCTAAGTAGTGCCATCTTTGATTTTCAGTTTTTTAGCGGAGTCATGCTCGAATCCGGGAGGTACTTTACGTTTCCCTTGATACTCGGAAATTTTTAGATCTGAAGAATCAAACCGCTTATTGAAAAGAGTAATCAAAATATTCATGCGGTGAAGATTTCCACTAACACTTTTAAGAGGCTCAAGAGACTTTTGTAATATTTTTGTTACTTCGCAAATCTTTCCAAACACTTGTGTTTCTTCTTGGGTAGGATGTGGCCCCCCTTTTTGAGGTAGTGTTCCCACTATTACCTCTATAATTTCATGCGCAATACTAGGATCAATTTCAGTAAAATTTTCCTTGGCAATGCAATCCAAGAGTTGTCTATGCGACATATTTAGCCCAACATAAAATTGCGAAGTACAATTCTAAAATTCACCTCTAGGGTGCAATTGGAATAAGATTCCATCATCCTATACCAAGCATCTTTTAAGTTTTCTCCTTGCCTTTGCTTGAAGTGAAGAACTTCAAACTCGGGATACATAGCAGTGGATAAGGAACTAGACATGACAACGAGCAAACAAAAGACAAGCGAAAGAAATAGGAGGAGATTGGGAAAGAGAGGGCAAATAAAATGGGAAGGGTGAAGTGGGGGAGAGGGAAACGAGAGGCAAATGGAAAATAATGTAAATGCGAGGGAGATGAGTTTGTGATGGGTACTTGGTATGTCTTGACTTGAGCGAAGACCTCCCCGGTAACGGCGCCAGAAATCCTTCTTGTAATGTCTTGGGCTTGCGTTGGTTTTCCTTGAAGAGGAAAGGGTGATGTAGTAATAGTAGCATAAGTATTTCCCTCAGTTTTTGAGAACCAAGGTATCAATCCAGTAGGAGTCTCCTCAAAAGTCCCACGCACCTACACAAACAAATAAAGAACTCGCAACCAACGCAACAAAGGGGTTGTGAATCCCTTCACTGCCACTTGCGAAAGTGAGATATGATAGAGATAGTATGATAAGATAAATATTTTTTTTTGATAATTTATAATATAGATTGGAAAAGTAAAGATGCTTATATGATAAAAGATAGACCCGGGGGCCATAGGTTTCACTAGTGGCTTCTCTCAAGATAGCATTAGTATTACGGTGGGTGAACAAATTACTGTCGAGCAATTGATAGAAAAGCGAATAATTATGAGATTATCTAGGCATGATCATGTTTATAGGCATGATGTCCGTGACAAGTAGACCGACTCCTGCCTGCATCTACTACTATTACTCCACACATCGACCGCTATCCAGCATGCATCTAGAGAATTAAGTTCATAAGAACAGAGTAACGCATTAAGAAAGATGACATGATGTAGAGGGATAAACTCATGCAATATGATATAAACCCCATCTTTTTATCCTCGACGGCAACAATACAATACGTGCCTTTCTACCCCTATTGTAACTAGGTAAGGACACCGCAAGATTGAACCCAAAGCTAAGCACTTCTCCCATTGCAAGAAACTTCAATCTAGTAGGCCAAACCGAACTGATAATTCGAAGAGACTTGCAAAGATAACTCAGTCATACATAAAATAATTCAGAGGAGATTCAAATATTCCTCATAGATAAACTTGATCATAAACCCACAATTCATCGGATCTCGACAAACACACCGTAAAAAGAGTTACATCGAATAGATCTCCAAGAAGATCAAGGAGAACATGGTATTGAGATCCAAAAAGGGAGAAGAAGCCATCTAGCTAATAACTATGGACCCGAAGGTCTATGGTAAACTACTCACAACTCATCGGAGGGGCTATGGTGTTGATGTAGAAGCCCTCCGTGGTTGGTTCCCCCTCCGGCAGAGCGCCAGCGAAGGCTCCAAGATGGGATCTCACGGATACAGAAGGTTACGGCGGTGGAAATTGTTTTTCGTTGGCTCCCTGGATGTTTTCAGGGTGCGTGGGTATATATAGGAGGAAGAAGTAGGTCGGGGGCCGCCCGAGGGGCCCACGAGATAGGGGGCGCACCCTCCACCCTCGTGGCTGCCTCGTCTGCTTCTTGGCTTGCACTCCAAGTCCTCTGGATCACGTTTGTTCCAAAAATCACACTCCTAAAGGTTTTATTCCGTTTGGACTCCATTTGATATTCCTTTTCTTCGAAATACTGAAATAGGCAAAAAACAACAATACGGGCTGGGCCTCCGGTTAGTAGGTTAGTCCCAAAAATGATATAAATGTGTAAAATAAAGCCCATAAACATCCAAAACAGGTAATATAATAGCATGGAACAATAAAAAATTATAGATACGTTGGAGACGTATCAACAGCTTGAAGATCCGTTTCTCAAACACCCCTGGCACCTGAGGGAGCCTCCGGGATGCTCTCTTGGTGATGTCGTCTGCCTCCTTGTTCGTTCCTCGCGGCACGTGTTGCAGTTCCAAGCCCAGGAATCGTTTCTCCATTTTGTGCACCTCTTCTACGTTTGCCTTGATGTGCTCATCCCAAGGGGTGTATTCTTTGTTGGAGAAGTTGATGAGGAGCTGGGAATCGCCCTTGATGGTGAAACGCTTCACCCCCAGCGCCACCACGGCCCTGAGGTTGGTGAGCAAGCCTTCATACTCTGTGATGTTGTTGGAGAACTTTTCGACCTTTTGAAAATAGAGCTACACCGTGTAGTAGAGTTTGTCTTTGGAGGGTGAGATGAGGACGGTCCCGGCCCCTGCGCCTTGTCGTGCGAATGCACTATCGAAGTACATGGACCACCCATATGGTGCCTTGCTTACCTCATGGTCAGGGACGTCAGTCCATTCCGCCACGAAATCTGCGAGGGTCGCGCCCTTGATGACTCTCGTGGTGCTGAACTCGAGCTGGAACGCTTCGAGCTCGATGTTCCACTCTGCAACCCGCCCGGCGGCATTAGGGCTCCGAAGGACACTCTCCAGTGGGTAGGCTGAAACGACCTTAATGGGGTGTCCTTGGAAGTAGTGCCACAGCTTTCGGGAGGCGACGAGGAGCGCAAGTAAGAGCTTTTGAGGCATGGGGTAGCGCGCTCGTGTTTCCCGTAGTATTGTGCTGACGAAGTGGACTGGGTGCTCGACTAGGGAGGAGGCATTGGCGAAGTCTTCCATTTCTTGAGGATGTGGGCCTCTGTGGGTCTCATCTCTAGATGCGGGCCTACAAGAGGATGAACAAAGAGCTCAACGACAACTAGAGGCTGGCGAGTATGTACTTACACGGGTCAGGCGGGAGAAAAACAATCTCCAGGATGCCAATACACGGCTAAGCGTAGAATTGAAAGATGTCCAGGACCAGCTAGCTGACTCCGTGAAGGAGAATAGAAGGCTTCAATGCGGCATTTTTAGTATGTGCTCAAACGAACCTTTATATAGTTCGGCGAAGAAACGGGCTAACAGAGTTATGTTTGTAGGTATGCTGACTGGTCGTCCCGAAGAGGAGATGCCCGGATCCTCAGGCGATCTTCCGCAAGAGCTTTCGCAACTGCACGAACAAGTTCGGCAGGTGATGCAGGGTGTCGCCAAGGCCTTGTGGCCATCCGTCTCCCTGCCAGGAAGCATGGGGGAGCTTGTGCAGTTGATCAAGGTAGCACGGCAGCGTTTCTGACTATGAAAGATATCTGCCTGTCAACAAGGAGCGAGGGAAGCTTGGGCCATGGTAAAAACACGGTATACCAAGCTTGATCTGAATCACATGGCCCGGGTCGGACCTGTAGGGTCAGATGGTAATGATATTCCCGTTGGTCTGGTATATGAGCAGGTAGGATTAGTCGCAAAGTATTCCCAACAGGATTGTAGGCTAGACAGCCTGTTGGATGGCATAGAAGAAGAAGTATGTGAGTCTAAGTGACTATGTACTTCAATTGACATATTTGTCCCTAGCTTGATTGTAAATCATTTGTCATGGCAGATGTTTTCGCTTCAGCCTCCGGACCTGACAGTCCGGAGTGTTTCTGAATACCCGCTCAGTTATATAAACCGGGGTACGCGTGGAAACCAGGCAGAGGGGTCATAATTGCTTGTACAGACAAGTACCCAACTAGCTATGTTGTATTACATGGATAGTAAGAAACATCTTCCAGAGATAATAGTTCTATTAAGGGTTCCTTTCCCTGGGTACGCATGCATTAATGTGCATGTCTGAACTGCGAGAAAAAATGCAGTATATGCAACATCTGGGGGTTTTGTATTGTAACAGGTAAAAAACATCTTTAGTTCACCGACCGAATATACCCTTAAGAACGCTAGCTTTCGGCTTCACTCAGTCTGAGGTACATGTTCGGAGTACCCGGCAGTAACAATCGTAGAGGTGCTCCCCTTATGCCCTAGCCAAACTAACAGGAACGTAGGGCATAAACACAGGACCCAAGAAACCCAGCTTGGCCAAAACTTAAGTCATATCGATGCATATAATGGTGTAAAAAGGTACATATGGGAAAGGGACACATATGTAGTGGGCGTGATGCCCAGAAGATAATTATATTAAGCTTCTGTATAAGAAGCCCCCAGGTCTAATGAGCGCACATACTTAAAGATTAGCGCGTCACGAGTGTGTAGTCGAGTCACACTTAAAGCCTTAGAGCCATAAAAAGAAAGAGAGAGGATATAACTAAAAAGCAAAAAAAAGGCGGAGGGAAGGAGACGAACAGAGAGTTCGGTGCTAGGCGTAGATCTTAGGAGTCTGGCCGTGTTCCATGGGTTCGGCTCGAGTCGATTATCTAATGTATCATGCAAACGGCATGCTCCTCAAGTGAGAACTTTATCAATGATGAAGGGACCCTCCCACTTGGGCTTGAGCTTGTGCTTTTTCTTCTCCGGTAAGCGTAGAACGAGTTCGCCAATGTTATAAGTCTGGGCTCGTACTTCTCTGCTTTGATACCTGTGAGCCTGTTGCTGATAAAATGCGGAATGGGCTTTTGCGACGTCGCGCTCCTCCTCCAGGGAATCTAAATTGTCCTGCCGATCAAGCTCCGCTTCTCTCTCTTCATACATGTGCACTCGAGGTGAGTCATGAATAATATCGCAGGGCAATACCGCCTCTGCGCCATACACCATGAAGAAGTGTGTGTATCCGGTAGTTCAATTTGGCATGGTCCACAGCCCCCATAGTACGGAGAAAAGGTCCTCGACCCAGTGCGTGTCTGAGTCCTTCAGAGATCGCACTAGTCTAGGTTTGATGCCGCTCATAATAAGACCGTTTGCCTGTTCAACTTGCCTGTTTGTTTGAGGGTGATAGACAGAGGTGTAATTGAGCTTAATGCCCATATTGCCGCACCAAGTTTTCACCTCGTCGGGTGTGAAATTGGAGCCATTATCGGTGATGATGCTATGGGGGACACCATAGCTGTGCACGACCCCTGATATGATGTCTATCACTGGTACGGATTCGACCGTTTTAACTGGTTTGGCCTCTATCCATTTGGTGAATTTATCCATCTTGACCAACAGGTATTTTTTCTTATGGCTTCCTCCTTTAAGGGGTCCAACCATATCGGCCCCCAGACCGCAAAGGGCCAAGTTATGGGGATTGTTTGGAGAGCGTGGGCGGCATATTGCTTTGGTTGGCGAAGAGCTGGCAACCGACGCAATGTTGGACGAGGTCCTGTGAGTCTACTCCGGCCGTCGGCCAGTAGAAACCTGTACGGAAGGCCTTGCTTACAAGGGCCTAGGCTGCGGCGTGGTGGCCACCGAGTCCAGTGTGAATTTTGGCCAAGAGCTTCCACCCTTCCTCTTCGGAGATACATCTTTGAAGTACTCCAGTAGCGCTTTTCTTAGAAAGCTCTCCCTCGTGGACCTTGTTAGCTTTAGAGCGTCGCACAATGCAGCATGCCTCATTTTGATCCTCGAGGAGTTCTTGCCTATTTAGGTAGGCTAAGAAGGGTTCGGTCCATGGGGAGATGACAACCATGATTAGATGGGCCGAAGGTGTTATTTCGGTGGCAGAGCCTCCGATTATGTCAGTGTGTTCGGAATCTAGGGTTGTGGTCGGATCTGGACTAGTATTGCCGGTCTCCCCTTGACACACCACAGATGGCTTGAACAGCCTTTCCAAGAAAATAATAGGTGGGACAGGGTCACGCTTAGCACCGATGCGAGCAAGGATATCCGCCGCTTGATTGTTTTCTCGAACCACATGATGAAATTCGAGCCCCTCGAATCGAGCTGACATTTGGAGGATGGCATTATGATAAGCCGCCATTTTCGGATCCTTGGCGTTGAAGTATCCATTTATTTGAGATATTGCGAGGTTTGAATCCCCACGCACTTGTAGGCGCTGGATTCCCATGGAGACAGCCATCCGAAGACCATGCAACAGAGCCTCGTATTCGGCTGCATTGTTGGAGTCTGTGTATAGTATTTGGAGTACGTATTGGACTGTATATCCGGTGGGGGATGTCAAGACAACACCCACTCCATGACCAGCCAGCATTTTAGAGCCATCAAAGTGCATGATCCAATTGGAATATGCGGCGTACTATTTAAGGAGTTCGGCTTCTGTCCATTCGGCGACGAAGTCAGCCAGTACTTTCGATTTCATTGCTCGCCGTGGTTTATATGTAATGTCAAACGGGAGGAGCTCGATGGCCCACTTAGTAATCTGGCCCGTGGCATCGCGGTTATTTATTATATCGTTGAGTGGTACCTCGGAGGCCACCGTGATTGAACACTCTTGAAAGTAGTGTCGTAGTTTCCGGGATGCCATGAAGACCGCGTATGCTATCTTTTGATAATGTGGGTACCATGAATTGCATGGTGTGAGGATAGTGGACACGTAGTATACCGGCTTTTGAAGCGGGAACTTATGTCCGTCCTCCTCTCGTTCGACCACGAGCACTGCGCTTACAACTTGGTGTGTTGGAGCTATATATAACAACATGGGTTCGCCAATGTTTGGTGCGGCCAGGATTGGGTTGCTGGCCAGGAGGACCTTTATTTCTTCCAGTCTGGCCGTCCCCACATCCGTTGACTTGAAATGTTCGGTGCGTCGAAGAAGGCGATAAAGAGGTAGTTCCTTTTCTCCCAATAGGGAGATAAAGCGGCTTAAGGCAGCCATGCATCCAGTTAATTTCTGGATTTGTTTGAGGTCTGGGTAGCCAACTATGACAAAGCTCGGGTTTTAGTCAGGTTTGCTTCAATTCCTTTGTTGTAAATGATAAAGCCCAGCAACTTTCCAGCGGGAATGCCGAAAACACATTTATCTAGATTGAGCTTGATGTCATATGTTCGGAGGTTGTCGAACATGAGCCTCGGGTCGTCTATTAAAGATTCGACATGTATGGTCTTGATGACCACGTCATCCACCTATGCCTCAACTGTTTTGCCGATTTGTTTTTCCAGGTATGTCTGAATCATGCTTTGGTAGGTTGCACTGGCATTTTTGAGCCCGAAAGGCATGGTGTTGAAACAGAAAGGGACGTATGGGGTGATGAATGCCGTTGCGGCTTGATCATACTCCGTCATCTTGATTTGATGGTATTCGGAGTATGCATCGAGGAAGCACAATGAGTCGTGTCCTGTGGTAGCATCGACGATTTGATCGATGCGGGGGAGGGGGAAGGGATCCTTGGGGCAAGCCTTATTGAGGTCCTTGAAATCGACACATAGGCGCTAGGATTTCTCCTTCTTTGGTACCATCACCAGGTTTGCTAGCCAGTCCGGGTGTTTTATTTCTCTGATGAATCCGGCCTTAAGTAACTTGGCTAGCTCCTCTCCCATAGCTTGTTGTTTAGGCTCTGAAAAGCGTCGTAGTGTCTGCTTGACCGGCTTGTACCCCTTCAATATGTTGAGACTATGCTCGGCCAGCCTGCATGGGATCCCTGGCATATCTGAAGGGTGCTAGGCCAAGATGTCCCAATTCTCGCGTAAGAACGCCCAGTGCGGCTTCGATTGTGGGATTCAGCTGTGCCGCGATGGATGCCTGTGACACTCCAAAAATTTTTATTTTGGTTTTTATCAAAAACTTTGTGGTTTTTGGAGGAGAGGCTTTTCAAAAATTTTCTTTTTCAGAAAAACCTTCCACTTAAAAACTCCCTTTGCTTTGGCAAGGATTTTATTTTTTTTAAAACTTTGGTGTTTGATCTTTTGAAACTTCTTCTCTGTTGGTT
The DNA here is from genome assembly GCF_002162155.2 of Triticum dicoccoides. Taxonomy (NCBI): domain Eukaryota; kingdom Viridiplantae; phylum Streptophyta; class Magnoliopsida; order Poales; family Poaceae; genus Triticum; species Triticum dicoccoides. The sequence continues at coordinate 291,140,294 of NC_041385.1, forward strand.
CTCTCTCAAATTCATTTTTGGGAGTTTAATTTGTTTTATTTTAAAATGTAGCTCTATGAAAATTTGGGGATTTTCATATCTTGGAACCATCCTTGACTTGGCATTTTTGCCCATGTGGTAAAACCCCTCCAAATCCTCCCCTACACCTTGTGATCCACCTAAGTTCTCTGTCCCAACTAATCCAAACAAGTTTTGGATTTTATTATAATTATTTTTCCTCTCAAATCATTTCTGAAAATTATTTGGAGCCTGAGTGATTTTCAAAGCAAATACCCTATTGCATTTGAGTTTTGACGTCAAACCAACTCTCCTGGATAGTCCTTTGTACCCACAACTCAGAACCATCTTGATCCACTCCTCCTCTTTTCAAAATTTTCAAAATTCAGTCTCTGCAAGTTTGGACCAAATTTGCCAAATTTGACGAAATTCATATCTACATTGCTCCAAAAATTCCACCAAAATTCAGGTAACCTATTTGAGCAATGAGAAGCCACTCCACCAAAAATCAGCTCAAGGAAATATCCCTAGATGCCAAAAGAATTCTGTCGAACACCTGAGCTGCACTGTTCTTTGCACTTTCAGTAAAATTCAGATTTACAGTGTCATTTTCTTCAGAGATCAGTCACAAGCGCATAGTGCGCTTGGGACGTTCCTCACAGCCTCTCCCTCTTGTCCGGAGCTTCACACGCGTGCGTGGAGCCTTCCTGGCGTCGGTGGCACGCTGGCCCGCCCTCGGCGGCATCTTCTGCGGCGTCGGGACCTCCCGTGGCGGCCGACAGAAGGCACACCACGGCAGAACGCCGTTCAGCGCCGCCCAAAGCCCCTTGGCTCTCCGCGTGTCCCTGCCGTGCCAGCGCACGCCCGTGGCACCGTCGCCGTGGCCCGGCAAGCACGGAACGTGCTCCCTGCCGCCGACGGACCGCGCCACCCCGTTCCGTCGAGCTCACCCTTAGCACCTAGTCCCAGCCCGTTTAGCGCCTAAATGGGACCGGTGGACCTCAACGGCGATGCCCAAGCCCCTAATCCCACTGCACATCCCCGGCACCGCCGTAATCACTCGCCGGAGATCCCTGTTCACGGCAACCGCCTCGGGCCGCCTATAAAAAGGGCCCACGAGCTCACCCTCGTGCACGCCTCATCCCCACTCCTCACCAACACCACGCCAAGCCACTCGGAGGACCTCGAGGAGGTCTCCTCCCCCAACTCCGGCCGCCCCGATCCGCCTCGGCCTCCACCTCGATTCGCTCCGGTGAGGCCATCTCCGGCGCCCAAACCCCGTCCGTTACCCTCTCTAGCTACCAGGAGCCTAACCCCCTCTCCAATTTGACCTCTGCAGCCCTCTCCGACGAGCCCCTCGACCACCCGAGCCGCCGTCCGCCGGAGCAAAGCTCGCCGTCGACGTGGTACTCGCCGGCGACCACCACCACCACCAACCGACGTGGAATGGCGCCCTGAGCACGGAGGTACCCTCCGATCCCCCTGCCTCGCCGTGGATCGCCGCCGGCGACCACCGCGGCTCTCGGGCGCCGACGAGCTTCGTCCCCCCCCCCTTTTTGAAATTCAAACCTGACACGTGGGACCCCACCATCAGCCTCTCTGCTCTCTCTGTTGACACGTTTTCTGGAAGCGCCTTCGGGCAAAGTACGTTTTCCCTTTGGGCTGGCGTAGTTTCTGCCGAAGCGTTTTCTGTTTTTACAAGCTAGCCCCTGGAAATCTGCTGTTTCATTACAGATGAGTCCCTGGACAAAAACCCTTATAACTTTTAAACAGAAAAGTATTTTTGATTGATTCTTTTTCTGTTCTCTTTAAAATTTTGTCTAGTTTTTTATCATATTTATTTCAAAAATATTTGGTATACTTTCTATGCACTCCTTGGTATTTACGATAGCGCATATATTTTCTTTATACCATAGATACCGAAGGAGGTGACGGAGCCGCGAACTTCACCGAACCAGGCAAGCATGTTTGAACTTTTGATATGATGAGTGTCTTGGCATGTTTTGCATTTAGTTAGTTTTATGGCATGTTGAGAAGCATATCGATGAACATTATTTTATGCGATAATGAGGTAAGTGAGTTCGATGATCGATAAGTGGATGGATGTGAGTATGAATGGCCATGTGTTGGCATGAGGATGGGTGAGTTGGCAGTGTTGTAGCATGCCAGTCTTATGCCGGACTATGTGACTTCAGTGTCAAACCGTATCGGTCCAGTTCCTCTCATTTCCTTCCCTGTACTACCACATGTTTTCCGTAAGGAATATGGTTTAGTAAGTTGCAAACCGCTTTTCTGGTACACACCAAAAGGAGAGGCCGTGATGATGGTTCCATGGCCCTGGATTAAAGCCAGTCATCCGGTCAGGGGGCATGGGTGTTTCCGGTTGGGACCGAGAGGGGGGCACCCCTTAGAGCGCGCGTATATAAATTTGATCCCATGCTATTCGAGATTGTGATCTCCCCGTCTCAAAGTTTTTCTTGGACGATGTCTAGGGTGATTCCTAGCATCGAGAGGTAGGATGGGTGTGTACTGGTTAGCTGTGTTTTCTTCCGAAATACCGTAAACGGAACTAGTCCTTCGTGACTACGGAAATCCGTTGGCTGTGGGAACAATTTTGTACAAACTCTGCAGAGTCATATATTCCCTGTCCCAGATCGATATTATCTTATCCTAATCAAATGTCAGTTTTGATGGCAGAGACTCCGGTGATTCGCTCGAATGCTAACTCCGGTTAAATGATATTCCTGTGGATGGACTAACCCATTTATTCTTATGAATTAAATGTTTATTATGAGTATTATTTACCTGTGAATAAAAGCCCTTTCTGTGATGTCGCCCCGACGTCTGACTGTGGCATTTCTTTTCAAGCCCTTTCTGTGATGTCGCCCCGACGTCCGACTGTGGCATTTCTTTTCAAGCCCCTTCTGTGATGTCGCCCCGACGTCCGACTGTGGCATTTCTTTTCAAGCCCCTTCTGTGATGTCGCCCCGACGTCTGACTGTGGCATTTATTTTCAAACCCTTTCTGTGATGTTGCCCCGACGTCCGACTGTGGCATT
>NC_041385.1:291143663-291193500 GCF_002162155.2 Triticum dicoccoides
TCTTTTAAAGCCCTTTCTGTGATGTCGCTCCGACGTCCGACTGTGGCATTTCTCTTAAAGCCCTTTTTGTGATGTCGCCCCGACGTCCGACTGTGGCATTTCTTTTAAAGCCCTTTCTGTGATGTCGCCCCGACATCCGTCTGTGGTATTTCTTTTTTGAGCCCTTTATGTGGTGTCGCTAAGGCGCCCGACTGTGGCATCATTTCCTTATATTTATTTGTTCACCTTTCGAGGCGTCACTTCAGACACCCGATCGGTAGTTATTTATGTTCTGTTGGGATTTCAGGCGGACTACCGCCGTTTCCCTTTTACTTACCTTGTCATGCTAATTTTTGAATGTACATTGGTGAATTAATCATGACGCAACCATGCATGCATTTGTTATATCTTACATCCGAACTGTCTTGCGAGTACTTTCAAAGTACTCACTGGCTTGTTGATTTGGCCAGATGCTGACGAAGGCGATCTCATGGATGAAGAGTTTGATAGCGAGTCCGACACCTAGAGGAGTCCCAGTCAGTCTCGTGCGACCCTGGATTTGGTCACTGTTTTATATCCGCTTCCACTACCAAATAAATTCATCGAGCCTCACCTCGACGCTCGATGATATGATAGACTTAGAGTCTTGTATTTCTCTCCCCGCTGTGTTTTTCCACCACCGCCCTATCCCCGAGTCAGTAGTATGCCTCCACACCACTGTGTCATGTCCGCCATTATGTATAATTATTGGCGTGCTTGTAATAATTTGGTTGAGCAACCGCAGTTCGACCCTATAATATATTTTATGCTACTGGCTAATTGTATCAAGAAATTGTCTACCAGTGAGGAGGATTTCTCTCATACTGGACTCAAAAGATTGGTTTCTCAATAAATATTTTTATTGGAAAACCGGTCGTGACAATGCCGTTTTTGTAGAGTGTATTGGGTGGACTTGGAATTTGACTATTTCGTTCGCTAGCTTGAAAGTGGTGGACATGGATCGCTTATCAAGTATCACGTCGTCCCTATCCACTGTGGAGCATAATGCAGTTAATCTTCGGCCGCGAGGGCTTCGGATAATGCCTCGAGGGCTAGGGCGGTTGTTTTATTTTCGTCATGGAGTGCTATGTCTAGATCACTGGCTAGAGTGATGATTCCATTGGGCATGGCATCTTGAGCTTCATGTACCCGTAATAGGTTATAGCTTGGAAGCTTGTGAATGCATCCCGCCCTAAAAGGGCGTGGTATCCACTACTGAATGGGGCCACTTGGAATGTTATCTCTTCGGACCTGTAATTTTCCGGCATGCCGAGTACCACATCCAGTGTGATTTTTCCCGCACAACGTGCCTCCTGACTAGGGATAATTCCTCGGAAGGTTGTGCTCCTTTGCTCAATGCGGCTCTTGTCTATTTCCATTTTGTTGAGAGTTTCATCATAGATGAGGTTTAATCTGCTGCCGCCGTCCATGATCACTTTAGTAAGCCAAAAGCCGTCCACAATTGAACTAAGGACCAAGGCGGCTGGTGCTCGGGCTGTTCGGAATTGAGGTACATCACTGGCATTAAAGATTATAGCCGTGTCGTTCCAGGCATTTATTGCTGCAATGTGGCAGACTTTGGTGTCGCCGCGGAGTGCTCTCTTGCGCCTGTTATCCGAGGCGAAAGTCTCGAAGACTGTCAACACTGTATTGTTGTTTTTTGCAGGATGATGCTATGCGGTATTGTTAATGAGGGGATCCTCACCGCTCTTGGCCACCTGCCGAAGTATCCAACATGCTCTAAGGCTGTGTCTTGGTATGGTATTCGGTGTGGTGTGAATTTTGCATGGCCTATTGAGCCATCCCTCCAATACGGTTCCATGCCATGTAGTGGGCTTTGGTTTCTTTGTGATTGGATCGGGTGACTTGCGAGAGTGCACCCTTTTGGTTCAGACGAGGGGTTTAGTGAGAGCCGGAGGATCCCAGAATGTTGCCTGGGTTTTCCAGGTGCTTTCCATCGCACAGTACTTATGTACTATGGCTGCCAAGTCAGCGAAGTGTGACATGTCACGGCGAATTATGGCGTTAAGGATTCCCTTGTCCGTGCAATTTTTGCAAAAGAATGAGATTGCGTCTACCTCGCGACAGTCCTTAACCTTGCTCATCCCAAGGAGGAATGTGGCCCAAAAGTGATGTACTGTCTCTTGGGATTTTTGTCTAATGTGGGAAAGATCGCTTGTATCTGGGTGAGTGGGTGGATTTATGTCCGAACCCTAACCCGATCAGGGATCCAGAGGTTGAGGAGCTTCCGAACTCAGGAGTTCAGGTTCCAGGATGTTACCCAATTTTTCTGGCCCACTGTCCGATTCTAAATTCAGAGCTTGGGTCGTGTCCTCCCGTGAGTGGGTATCCGTCTCAGAGAGCTCGGGAATCCGGACATAGTTCATCCTCAAAATAGAGGAAGAGTTGTTGCATTGCTCCTCCACCACCGCTATTTGATGGGTGATCAGTGGAGAATTAATCTCTCTTTGATCGGGTTTAAGCCCAATCCGATCATAGTCCGTAGCGACTCCCAAAGTGGTGATGCGATCCAGGAGCTCGTTCAAGGATGAAAGTTCCATTGGATCCATTCGCTCAGCGTATTCCAAGGTGACGTGGAGGCTGTTTTCGATGACCCGAGAAGTCATCGTCGGCACGGCGGCCGAACGGACGGTCATGACGAAGCCGCCTAGTCGGAGGGTTTGGCCTAAGGCTAGGGCTCCGACAGAGGCGATGTTTTCCTTGATAACAAGGCGAGCCATCAAACCTTTTTTCGACATCACAGTGAAACTCTCAATGAAAGCACCAATGTCGGTGTCAAAACCGGTGGATCTCGGGTAGGGGTTCCCAAACTGTGCATCTAAGGCTAATCGTAACAGTAGATAGGGGACACGATGTTTACCCAGGTTCGGGCCCTCTCTATGGAGGTAATACCTACTTCCTGCTTGATTGATCTTGATGATATGAGTATTACAAGAGTTGATCTACCACGAGATCGTAGAGGCTAAACCCTAGAAGCTACCCTATGATTATGATTGTTGTTATCCTACGGACTATACCTTCCGGTTTATATAGACACCGGAGGGTGCTAGGGTTACATCAGGTCGGTTACAGAGAATGGAAACTACATATCCAAATCGCCAAGCTTGCCTTCCACGCAAAGGAGAGTCCCACCCGGACACGGGACGAAGTCTTCTATCTTGTATCCTCATAGTCCAACAGTCTGGCATAAGCATATAGTCCGGCTGTCCGAGGACCCCTTAATCCAGGACTCCCTCAGTCCTCTTACCAAATGTTGACGGGAAGGGATCCCACAATGACCCAATTTGTAGGGGGACGGGAAGTAAATCCTATCCTAACTAAAGTCATCTTCGCCTATGAAAGCCTCTGGTCGTGACGCTGCAGTTGGCTCGGCGATGATGTCCGTCCTACCGTCTTGGCGGTCTTGGTCTTGTTGCACATCGGTCTTCGGGACTCCGCGCCTGCTACTTGCCTCCTTTGCACCAAAGAGGAAACTGGTACTCTGCACCCGTTGGCGCCTGCCCTGCGCCCGTCCGGCCTTGGTCGTCATGGCTCATGTCAGCTGAGCCTCGTGTGGTGCACCTTGCATAGAAGTCTCCGCCCGTCGGGAGCCAGCATGAGGAGGCCAATCCCCTTGGGGGTCTTGGCATCATCCGCCTCACGAGGCTTGGCCCCTAGCGAGGGTCTTGAGTTGTTGATGCCGAAGCTGGGCCGTACCAGGCCATTGGTGGAGCCACGCAGTGGGTCGTTGGCAGGCAAGTCTGGGTACCCCCGTATCCAGAACGCCGACAAACCGGACTTGGGATATGTTAAGTCGGAGTTTGTTGAGACCTCTGGACGATGTTTGCGAGGGGCTGGGGCGTTTGGTAAGCCGGAGGAAAGGATCCCGCTTCCACTGTTCCGGGTCGTGCGGCGAGCTTCATGTTGTTGGTTCTTCAAAATAAAGTTGGGATACAAATAAGCCAAAGGATGAGAAAACCTTACTTTCTGGCTTGCTCGGCGAGTTTTCTATTTTGGCACAGACTCTGAGCTGGAGGAAAGAACAATTACCTCGTCCTCCCCCGCACGACTAGCCTCGGCTTCCTCCTGATAACAATCATTGTCCATGAGATTTATAAAAAATGAGCCAAGAGAGTCAAGTTCTACCTCCGACACATCATCATCACCTTCATCATCCAAGTTTAACTCAGCGGGCTCGGTGGTCTTCTTTGTTGCAGGCCTTTTGGTGGCCTTGGTCTTGATACGAGCCAGTTTGGCCGGTTTATCTTGTGGCTTCTTCTTACAAAATGGAGAGTCAGCCTGTTGAGATAAAATGATCATAAGTGGGATATATTTATGCAAATATGATTGAATGGAAGGTGTGCAACCCTTACACCTGGCGGCTTATTGAAAGTACAGAAAGGACTAGTTCCTATTTTACTTCATTCTGTCCAAGATTCATCCAGCAACACCTTGGTGGCTTCAGTGATTTTTGTGCCAGACAGTTGAATGTCGCAGTGGCACTGAGGATCTTTTAAATCGCCAGTATATTCGCACATTAAGCCGGGGCGACGACTTAATGGTAAGATCTTCCAGGAGACCTAGCATCGAACAAGGTCGATGCTACTTAAGCCACTAGCCTTGAAGGCTCTAAGCTTAGAAAATGTGCACGCATACTTGGCCTGCTCCTTCGTGCTGATCCATGGGGGGATTGGATGTGCGATGCTAAGCCGGTGGTCACGGTAACCAGGCAGTGGATTTTCGTTTGCTGGAGTGTGTTTTGGCAGTAGAACCAAGTTTGGTTCCAGTCATTGGGATGGCTGGGCGGCTTGGCATAAGGAAAGATGGCTTCTTTCCTCTTCTGAATTGAAACTCCACCGAGTTCCAAGCTGGGCCCATCAGTAAACTCTATCTGACGGTTTAAGTAATGGAACTCTCAAAATAGTTCAACCGTGGCCTCCTCTAGAAGATATGCTTCACAAAATACATGGAAGTTGCAAATATTGGATACAGAGTTGGGCCCAATGTCTTGAGGGTGAAGCTAGAAAAAGTGAAGTACATCTCGGAAGAACTTTGAGCCGGGTGGGTTGAACCCCTGGATCATGTGGTCAGTGAAAACAATCACTTTTCTGTCTTTGGGATAAGGAGGGTTTGCTTCGCCTGGGACCCTCTAGTGGATGTCCTCTTGCTTGGCTAAGGTGCCAGTTGCAACAAAATTGTTCAGGTCTTCTTCATTGACCCAGGATGGGGCCCAATTGCAGGCAGTGTATGTCTTAGTCATTTTTTGATGAGCTGAAAAGAATATTATGCCAGTTTAAGATCATGTGGTTAAGCCGGCTGTTGGTTTAAAGGCAAATAATGATTAAATATGCATGCAAAGGTGTTAAGCCATAGGATAGCATTGAAGTTATAAAGGCGAGCTATTGGCGGCTTAAGAGGGGACTAATGATACCTGGAGGGTTACGGTTTTATGAGTTAAGCCGCCCACAAAGTTATTTATTTACAGATATGTGAGTGAAAAAATCGCTAAGTGTTGGACAAACAGGTCTCACAGATTGATGCTATGATTTTGGATATATGACAGTTCAAGTACTAGAAAAATATTTAAACCTAAGTTGCTCCAGTTAGGCAGTTCATGTGTCTAGATTGAATATCTCATGCAGAGAAGATGCTCAATGATCAAAAATGAGCACTACAACTAATGCCGCATAGGACGAGCACTATGTTTGGATCAAACCAGAAGCTACGGTGAAGAACGAAGAAGCGCAAAGATGAACTCTGACGAACTCGTGGAAGCCCTAATGGGATCTACAATGAGAGGAAAGGGGAAAACTCACCAGAGCTGTTGAATAGAGGAGGCGCGCGAACAGACTCTAATCAGTTCATGTTGATGCAGCGGCCGTAGCCGAGGCAGGGGCAAAGGTCGACAGCGGCGGCAGAGCTCGGGCGCTGAGGCATCGTGAGGAAGAAGATGGAGACGAGGTGGCAAGGGGGGAAAGTGAAAGGTACCCCTCGCCCTATTTATAAGGCAGAAAGGATAAGTGGCATGCGTGAGAATCGAGGAGGCTAAAAAATGGATATGTGACAGCATAGATACATCGATTTTCGGAGATTCATTAAAAGTGAAGGCATATTAAGATTTGGGCCTCGTAAAATATTAATGTGAGGTGACATCACAGCGAGATACCACAATCCCAGGAGATGACATCATGGCAGGTTACAAAATCTCGCAAGAGAAAATGAGGAAGGATTTTTCTACCTGGGGCCTAATGTTGGAGATATAACTGTTGGGTATGACCCACCCAAGAGGGGCCTGGTCATACCATTGGCGGTTCATAATGAGAAGGCCCATGAAGATGTTGAAGATGGCGGTTCATGAAGCAAGCTTACTGAAGGACCGAGACCCAAAGGCGACTTGAGACCCATGGGCATAAACCGCCATATGTTAACTTGTATGTTATGGAAAGTGTAGATTCTATCACCGAGCCAGACACGTCGTGTATGAGCCGACCGGGACTCTCTAAGCCGCCGGACATCAGCATGTGTATATAAAGGGGTGACCTGGCGGTGGTTTGGGGCAAGAAAGAAGAGATGGAGAACTAGGTCAAGCGTATTCGCTCCCTGGTAATCGAAGCCCAAGTAATACAACCATAAAATGGAGTAGGCCTTTACCTCCACTGCGAAGGGCTTAACCAGTATAAACTCTCTGTGTCCCTTGTCCCGTTTAACCCCTTCAAGCTAACTATGTTGCGATGGATCCACACCTATGTCCTCATGCTAGGGCATCTGACGTGACCATTCCACGATAGGGGGTGCCAAGGAAGAATAGGAAGGAGGGGACTCTCTCCCCCTCTCTCCTGGTGGCGCCGGAACGCCGCCGGGGTAAGGATCGTGACTGTGATGTACATCAACAATCTTGCTACCATCAACACCAGCTCTCTCCCCCTCTATGCAGCGGTGTAACACCCCTCCCCCTGTATTCTCTACTTAAACATGGTGCTCAACTCCATATATTATTCCCAATGATATTTGGCTATCCTATGATGTTTGAGTAGATCTGTTTTGTCCTGTGGGTTAATCGTGATCTAGTTTGGTATGATAGTATATTTTATTTATGGTGCTATCCTACGGTGTCTTCTATCTCGAGCTAACGTGAGGGGCCCCCGCTCTAGGGTGTTGCTATACGTTCATGATTCCCTTAAGGTGGGTTGCGAGAGTGATAGAAGCTTAAACCCGAGTAGGTGGGTTGTTGCGTATGGGATAAAGAGGACTTGATAGTTAATGCTATGGTTGGGTTTCATGACCTTAATGATCTTTAGTAGTTTCGGATGCTTGCTAGGGGTCCAATCATTAGTGCATATGATCCAAGTAGAGAAAGTATGTTAGCTCATGTCTCTCCCTCATATAAAATTACAATAATGATTACCGGTACTTGTTACCGATTGCCTAGGGACAAATGACTTTCTCATTGACGAAAGCTATCCAGTTTTATTACCTCGCAATTTATTCGTAGTTTTCTTCTTGCAAAGTACTCGTAGTTTTATTCTTCCAAAATAGTTTCATACTTGTTTTAGGTAAAGCAAACGTCAAGTGTGCATAGAGTTGTATCGGTGGTTGATAGAACTTGAGGGAATATTTGTAGAAGAAGGCTACAAAGTACTCGTAGTTTTATTCTTCCAAAATAGTTTCATACTGCCTTTAGATCCTCATTGAGTTCGACACTCTTATTTATTGAAGAAGGCTACAAACGATCCCCCATACTTGTAGGATATCAAGACCTTTTTCTGGCGCCGTTGCCGGGGAGCAATAGCGTGGGGTGAATATTCTCATGTGTCCTTGTTTGCTCTATCACTAAGTAGTTTTTATTTTCAGTTCTGAGTTGTTCTCCATCTTTAGTTATCGATATGGAACACGAAACACCAAAAAAATAGTTATACTTGCTACTCATGGAGATGGGGAACCTCCTAAAACCCTCGATGCTTGTGTCAGTGCAACAGGCCCTAGGTCTATTGTCTTGATAGTGCACAGGCGCGGGATCAATATTGAAGCGCCAATCCAAGACAGAATGCGAGAGACCAAGAGATTCTAAGAACCAACCAGCAGATCAGAAGGACCAAGGCCAATTGAGAGAAGCAAGATATCATTAAGGAAGAAGCCTCCCTTGCCGGGGAGGCGAGCCAGGCAAGGGGCGAGGCCACCCCCAAAAGAAGATGACCGAGGCATCCTGGCAAGGCCTGCCGGGGCTTGCGAAGGTTGAAACACCTCACCAAGCACTCCACCACGACTCATGTCGTTGATCAGTGCGGTGTCAAGCCGCAAAGTGGTTAGTTGGCTACCATTCACCACATGGCAGCCCCTTTCTACCAGAAAACCCATAGATGACACCCGTCCTATGATGTGTCAGACGGGCAGGCGTGGAGCTGGCAAGATAGCCCGGCAAGCCTTGCCGGGCAACCAACGACGTGACGTTAAGCGGTGCATTAAACGTGCGATGTCAGCCTGCAGAGTTAGGTATGAATCACTATTTGCTATCTTATCAGTATGTAATGACTGATTTGCCACTGTGGTGACCCCTTAACCTATAAAAGGAGGCCCATGGCAACGGTCGAGAGGTTAAAAAGTTAGAGAACTCACACCCCCATACGTGCGTAGTCGCTACCGCCCTGAGGCAACCCTTGCCGGGCAAGTGTGCTACGCCCCGCCACCACTTTTCCACCATCAATCCACCAAACCAGGAGTAGGGTTTTACGCCTCACGGCAGCTCAAACCTGGGTAAGACTGCCCGTGTGATCTCTGCCGCACTGCCCCATGTTGGTCTGCTCTTTGTGCAACGTGCCGCCCCCTGCCGAACCATCAAAGGGGCCGTCCTCGTCCCATAGGTGGTCGTGGTTTCCCGCAACATATTTGGCACACAAGGTAGGGGGAGGCTCTTGCGCGAACCTGAAGACGTGAGCAGCGCGTCATCTTTGTCGCCATCTGCATCTTTGACAACGCCATGGACCATGCCGCCCAAGAAGAAGCCCGCTTCTTCAACTCATCCATCCACCTCGAAGGCTCCGCCACTCGCGGCCCCCAACGTTGCAGGGGACATCGAGCCATGTGAGGACGCAGACGCTGTTAGGGATGTGGTCGGAGTAGGCGGCACCACCACCATTTCCCCCGCGACCGACATATGAGCAAGAGACGACGAAGGAGAAAAACACCAGTAACACCTCAATGGCCACACTCCGGCCGCTGACGGGCACAGCCGTAGAGATGGCGCTTGATCTGGGGGAAACCGCCGCCCTCCGATCGATCCTGCCACAGGCATGACCGTTGCGCGCGCGCTTTGCCCCAGGTGGGTCGACCGAGCTGCTAGGCCCAACAGTGTTACTGGCCCTCGAGTGCCTCCGCCTCACTACCCTACCATCTAGGTGGTTGCACAACAACAACAGGGGCGCTGTGATGACGGCGCTAGCTCCGTCAGGATCCGAGCGACGGCGCGATCGAGTTCATCATCATCTATGGCAAGCACAACCTCGGAGGCCATGGCGCGGGCTCAGCTGCTGCTAAAGGTTTCCGCCAACGGCCGAGCAGATGGACGAATGGCCTGCCACCATCCAAAGTCTGCTCAGTTTTGCTGAAGCCGAGGGATCATAATGAGCTGACACGCCACGGCCTCCCCAAGCAACAAGGACAACTCGTGTTCCTGCCCGTACGGAGGGAGCCGTCCCCATGGTGCGTTCCCACCACGGAAGCCAGCTCGAGCGCCACCAAATGAAGACCCCGACAACGTCTCGATGGCCTCCTCTGACCCTCGAGCACGTCCAGGCCAACGACGAACCCTGGAGGATAGGCGGAGAGGAGGCGTGTGCGTCATTGAATAGCGCCACAGTGACCTCCGCCGGACCAACGGCTACGACGGCCTCAACATCGACGAGCCCGTGCTTGGTTTTGGTGGACCCCTACCTTTCGAGGTTGGCTGCCCTGCCTTTACCCGTGAGCTGCGGCAAGTCCGTTGGTCGTCCGTTCACACGTTCAAGCTAGAGATACCTGAGAAGTACGTCAGGAGGCTCAACCCGGTAGAGTTCTTTGCCATCTACACAATCGATGTTCAGGCTGCCGGGGGAAGAGATAGGAAGGTGTTAGCCAACTACTTCCATTTGGCCCACAAGTCCAATGTGAGGTCTTGGCTCATGCACCTTCCGGAGCACTCTATCTCATCATGGGCAGACTTGTGCCACGAGTTCATCGGTGCCTACACTGGTGGCCACTCGGAGCGGGGCCGACCCAGCGATCTGCAGCTTCTCCAACAAAAGGAAGGATAAACCCTCCGTAAGTATTTATAGAGATTCAGCAAAGTTCATAAAAATATTCCAAATATCCACCCAGCAGCTGTGATAGCTGCCTTCAAGTCCAATGTAAGCAACCGCCGGATTCATTCTAAGATGAACGTGCGGTTGCCCAAGACTGTGAAGAAGCTGTACACCCTGGTGGAGAAGTGTGCTCGGATGGAGGGGGGAAGGAAGTTTCTCAGAGAGGAAGATTACAACAATGTTGATTCAGAGGATGACGATGAATGAACCAGTCAGAAGAAGAGCAAGAAGCGCGGTAAAAAGCAGAGGGATGAGGCAGTGTTGACTATGGAAGGATCAGGCACCCCAAGTACCGGCAAGATCGCCAAGCCTGAGGTCCCCGGCAAGGAGGCTACCGTGTGCGTGGACTGTCGGGAAGCTGCGGCTGCTGAGAAGGCCGGGAAGGGCGATGAGCCGTACTGCAAAATCCATTATACCAAGGTCCACGACCTTCAATAGTGCTATTAGGTTGAGCAGTTAGTCAAGAGATAGAGAGCTGAGTTCGAGAAGCATGACAAGGACAAAGGTGAGAATGCCGCTAGCGGCAAGGGCTGACACGGTGAAGCAAATCGCCCCTACAAACCCTTTTAGAGCAAAGGAAAACCCGCCAGGGGTCAGGAGAAGGAAGCCTGTGGTGATGAGACTGCTGGAGGGGATGAAGAGGAAACCAGTGAGCAAGAGTTTCAGAAGGCCACTAATACCCTCTGGGTTGACGGGGGTGCATCTCTGCACACCTCCCACTGCCAGCTCAAGCGGTGGGAGTGAGAAGTCAATGCCATGGAACCAGCACCAGAGGCTGGAAGCCGCTCAAATGGCCCCGTACACCCATCATCTTTGACGAGGAGGATCATCCTAGCCTTAGCATTGCGGTAGGGTACCTGCCATTGTTGGTCTCTCCAACAATTTGCAACCTCAAGGTCACGAAGATGTTGGTGGATGGCGTGGTCGGACTGAATCTGATTTTCCCAACAGTTATTAGCAAGCTTCAGATAGCATAGGAAGAGCTAGAATTACCGGCATGTTTCAAGGAGTTAATCTCGGCAGGAGTCATCCTATGGGGAATATCACTTGGCCTGGAACGTTTGGGGGAGAACTAAACTTCGGGGCTGAGAAGATTGTGTTTGACGTGGTTGATCTCCCCCTACCGTACAATGGGATTCTTGGATGCCCGGCTCTAGCTAAATTCATGGCGGCATCCCACTATGCCTATAACACCCTAAAGATGCATCGGCTACCGGGGGTTATCACCATCCTATCAGATGAGAAGGAAGCCATCATTTGTGTGGACAAGACGTACCAGAACACGGTCGCTGCAGAGGCAGCAAGTGGCAATAGTTCTCGCCAAGGAATGTAAAGGAAAGAAGAAGGATTGTAGGACCTCCGGCAAGGAGTCGTGGAAGCGTGCCCCTGCCAAGTGCACGACACCCGTTGACGATGTGCTGGGGTGTTCCAATAGCAAGAGGTCCAAGGTTGCTGCTCCACAGGTGAAAAAGGATCCGGCAGGGCTGGCTGGCATTGATGTACTTTCACCATCAGCGCCACCCTCGATGACAAATAGGAAAGCATGCTCGTTGCCTTTGTGTGGGCGAATATCGATGTGATTGCATGGCAACCATCTGATATCCCCATTGTTCTCAGGGAGGTAATCGAGAACCACCTTGTTATCTGCCCACACGCCAGACCTATTAAAAAGAAAGTCCGGAAGCAGGCCTTGGAGAGGTAGCAGTTTATTGATGAAGAGATCAAGAATCTTGACGCAGCAGGCTTGGTCAGAGGAGTGCTACATCCCACTTGGCTAGCAAACCAAGTGGTGGTCCGGAAGGCAAACGAAAAGTGGAGGCTTTGCATTGATTTCACATATCTCAAAAAAGCTTGCCCGAAGAACCCGTTTCCCTTGACGCGTATTTATCGGATTATGGATTCCACATCAGGCTGTGATTTGCTCTCATTTCTGGACACCTATTCTGGATACCACCAGATCTTCATGTCCAAAGAAGATGAGGAGAAGACATCGTTTTTCACTCCTTGTGGTACATACTGCTTTGTCTGCATGCCATTCTAATTAAAGAGTACCGGCTCTACTTTTGCAAGGGAAGTCCAGATTCGCTTTGAACCTCAGCTTGCATAGAAACATTGAGGGCTATATGGATGACACTGTGGTCAAAACCAAGGACAGAGCAACTCTTATCCAGGATTTGGAGGAGACATTTGCAAATCTGCGCAAGATCAACTTGAAGCTCAATCCGGAGAAGTGTGTATTTGGTGTTCCCTCCGGCAAGCTGCTTGGGTACTTTGTGTGACACAGGGGGATTGAAGCTAATACCAATAAGATCGAGGCCATTGAGCAAATCCAAGCTCCGAGGATAGTTGAAGATGTGAGGCGCCTGATGGGATGTGTTGCCGTGCTAAGCAGATTCATCTCCAAGTCTGCTGAGCATGCCAGTATGTTCTTCAAAATTTTGAAGAAGGCAGGCCCTATGAAGTTGACCACGGAAGCTGATGCAGCTTTGCAAGAGTTGAAGGCCTACCTATCTTCTATGCCTACCCTGGTTGCTCCCAAACCCCAGGAGCCGTTGCTACAATACTTGGCGGCAACCAGCCAAGTGATCAGTGCGGCCTTGGTAGCACAGCGAGAATTGACTAAGGAAGGGAGTGAGCAGAGACCGGCAGAGTCAGACAAGGATCAGGACAGTAGTGAGCACGACAACGAGGGAAACCCCAAGGACATGGCGAGGAAGAAAGTGGTGCAGTGTCTAGTGTACTTCATCGGCTCCTTGTTACAGGGGGCTAGATTGAGGTACTCTGGCATGCAAAAGTTGATTTTTGGTCTCATCATGGCCTCAAGGAAACTGCGCCACTACTTCCAAGCCCATGAGATCACCGTTTTCGCTCGTTCCCCGTTGCAACGGATACTTTGGAACCCTAAGGCCACCAGAAGAATAGTGGAGTGGGCTTTGGAGCTATCCAGCTTTGTTTCGAAGTTTGAGAGCACATCAACTATCCAGAGCAAGGCGTTGACAGAGTTTATTGTAGAATTGACGCCAACCCCAGATGAGGAAGTGACTGGGACAGTTATCAGGCACAAGGAATCGCCCCAAGAATGGATTATGTATTTTGATGGTGCTTTTTCTCTGCAAGGTGCAGGGGCTGGCATTCTTCTTGTCGCCCCCCTCCATGGAGCACTTGATGTACATTGTCCAAATGCATTTTACCCGGGAAGAAGCAACCAACAATACAACACAGTATGAAGGGCTCCTTGTCGGGCTCATGATTGCAACAGAATTGGGAATTAAGAAGCTGATCATTCGAGGAGATTCATGGCTGGTGGTGAGAAAAGTCAACAAGGATTATCTAAGCCCATTGATGGAGGCATACGTCATGGAAGTGAGAAGATTGGAGGAGAACTTTGACGGATTACAAACAGAGCACCTACCCCATGCAGAAAACAATATAGCTGATCATCTGTCAAAGTGTGTTGCGCATAAGCTTCCTGTGGAACTAGGAACTTTTGTTCTCCGTCTTACTCAGCCCTCTGTATCCCCAGCAACTATGGCCCAGAAAAGCAGAAAGTTGGACACCGGTAAGCCTCCCCTGGTAGAGTCGTCCTCTCCCGGTAGAGACCCTGTCAGAAACAACTCCTCGCAGCCTGCCAGACTGCCCCCTCCAGCAGGGCCCATGGACCCCGTGTACGAGGCCGGTGCTCCCGCAGCAGAGGAGGTGCCCCTAGTCCTCATTTCCGAGCCCTAGGCTCCAAATTGGTCAAGGCACATTGTCCGCCTCCTCCAAATCGGAGAGCTTCCCGGTGATCAAGACAAAGCTAAAAGAGCAGCCCAGAGGGCCAGTATGTATCATTTTGTCGATGGCACTCTATAGAAGGAGGCCCAACAGTGTGAAATTGAAGTGTGTCTGCCGGGAAGAAGGAAAGGAACTGCTGGCTGAGATACACAAAGGAATGTGCGGCTCCCACATTGGATCAAGGGCATTAGTTGGGAAAGCATTCCGGCAAGGATTCTATTGGTGCACAACCCTCTAAGATGCGGTCGAGCTAGTCACTAAGTGTGAAGACTGCCAGTTCCATTCCAAAAAAACCCACCTGCCTGCCCAAGCTCTTCAGAAAATCCCTTTATCATGGCCATTTTCGGTCTAGGGGCTCGATATCCTCGGCCCCTTTCCCCGAGCAATCGGGGGCATCAAATTCTTGTTCATTTCTATTGACAAATTTACAATGTGGCCGGAAGTGACTGTCATGAGAAAGGTGACTGCCCAGCCAGCTATCAAGTTCATGAAAGATCTAGTGTGTCGTTTTGGAGTTCCGGCAAGGATCATCACCGACAACGGCACCCAGTTCATGAGTCGCGCTTTCAAGCAATATGTTCATTCCCTCGGATGCATGATCTCATTCGCCTGTGTGGCACACCCCCAGAGTTATGGACAAGCTGAGAGGGCGAATACTGAAGTGTTGGGTGTACTCAAGACATGAACCTTCGATACGCTGCAGAATCATGGCAGGCGATGGATCGAGGAGCTGCCGGTAGTTCTCTGGTCCCTCAGAACGACACCAAACCGAGCTACCGGGCAGACTCCCTTCTCCCTGGTCTACGGGGCAGAAGCAGTTATCCCCATGGAACTCATTTCTGGGTCGCCTCGAGTGCTTGCCTACGATGAAATCGTGCAAGATCAGCACCGGAGTGACAACGATGTGCTACTCGAGGAGAACCGTCTCTAGGCCGCTATGCGTGTTGCACGCTATCAGCAAGCCATGCGTCGCTATCATAGCCACAGGGTTCATGCCCGGTGTCTTGAGGAAGCTGACCTTATCCATAGGTGCGTTCAGTATGCCAAGGGTACACACAAGTCATCACCAAAGTGGGAAGGCCCTTACCGGGTAGTACAAGTCATCAGACCTGGCGCAGTCCGTCTGGAGACCATAGATGGCACTCAGTTGCAAAACTCATGGAATCTTGAGCATCTCCGCAAATTCTACCCGTAAAGCGCGAGGCTGCCAGGCCCTGCCCGGCAGCCACCCATTTGTACGGGCCTTGCCTCAGTTGCATGTAACCCCTTGTACAAAGCCGGGGTGATGACCCCGTGCAAGAGAAAATAAGAAGCGTTGTAGCTGGGGCAACCTAGACTGCATGCATGCATGAGCATTCCAGATCATTGCATAACCATTTCATGAGCATCTGCATATGCTTATAGATAGGATCGCATCCGGCATTCATTCTCGTCTGCATGAACTTGCAGGTTCTTGCCGCGAACTTGGCTTTGACAAGGAGTTGAGAAGATTACTCGACACTACAATCCCCGGCAAGCCAAACAGATATGTTCTACCTCTTGTCCATTCTTGTTGTGTAAGCTTAGGTGCTCTTGACTTGAATGTTGCTTCAATCAGAATGGCCACAGTGTCCTTTGGTAAAAGGAAGTTGGCGGGGGCTGGTCCCTTCATCTGTAACCCAACAGATGTTGCTCTCTGGTAGGAAAAAAGGGTCCCGGCAAGATAACCTGCTGGGAGAAACTTGTTTATTTACATTAAAGAGGCATCTCGCTTCTGCATGAACATATACATGCGCGGTCCCCGGCAAGGTTTGTCTTTTTTGTTAACATGCTGATACAAGTACAAGCATTACAGAACACGAACATGGACTCAAGAGATTACATTATTTGAATTAAAATTTGGCAAGTGCCTACAGTTTAAGTTTGAAAAAAGTAAGTGCCCCGTGATCTCCTCTTTTTATTTTCCCTCCCCCAGGCACTACGCTGAAAGGAGGAAAAGATGACAAAAGCACCCGCACGAGAGCCCGCCCCGGTCCCATCGCGGCCCGCGAGAGGTGGCCGAACAAGGTCGGGGCTGGAGAAGGTGTGGAGGAGAAGCATAGGAGCAGGGCAATGCGCCCCCGGTCAAAATAGCCAGCGAGAAGACCCGACTCGAGCCCCAGCAGGGTCACCCGCGGAGGCTCGGTCAGGAGATCACTAGAGGAGAGGCGAAGACGCCAAGGAGGCATCCCTCCCCGGCTATAGCCCAAAGAGGATGGTGATGATGGTGCCGGGGAGAGCAGGGAAGGGCGGAAGACGAGGTGGCAGGACGCCGGTCGGAGGCGAAGGCATCCATGCCATCGTACTCCGACCTGGCCCTCCACCACCAACTACCGCCGCCTTCCCTCATTTTCTCTCTGTCACCACCGCTCCTGAGAAGCGCCAAGACTATAGTCCGCTGCCTTCCTCAGAGAAACGGCGAGCGGCCAAGACAGCCAAGGGGCTTGAGGCATTCCGCTCCCCTCCTTGGTAGGCAGGAAGGCACGCATCTCGTCAACATCAACCCAGTTCCAAGGAGAGGAGCCGTACCGGGATTTCCAACGATCCCGAGCCCTTCACCCTGGACTTGGTCAAAGCTCACTCCCCGATCGCCAGCGCCTTCGCTCGTCATCATCAACCCGAAGCTCAAGCCCAAGGACCATCCCCGGGCTCTCCCTTCTAGCATATCCAAGATGGAGCAAGGCCGAGGAGGAGGAAAGTGTGGATGAATGCCTCCACTCCTCCCCCGCTCTTCCTTTTATAGGCAAGCGGGGGACTGGGGGCTGGTAACACCGCGAGTGACCACCACCCTCCTCCACCAAAGTAACCCGGGCCCTTGCCATTATGCTCTCCCACACCACGTGCCTCCGTTACCTACCCCGGGCGATGCATGCAGCATACATGGCTAAGGATAAGGGTGTGGTGGGAAGAGTAAATTGGTGGTTTCTACCCCTTCATTAAAGTCATTCATGGGCCATTACTGGAGTGGCCCCACCACCGTTGGCTTTACACAACACGCAGGGAAACCAGAAACTGGCCCAAAATGAAGACTAATGAAGAAGCAAAGAAGATCTCAAGAGACCAGCCTCTTCAGCGATTCTGCCTGTGCACTTATTAGGCCCTACCCCGAAGATGCTCAGCAGCCCGTTCGGGGCAGGCCCGGGGGCTTCTGTCGGTCAATAGACCCTGGGTCTGTTGCCCTGACTATGCACAGATGCGTGATCAAGATTGAAGTGCCAACCCAAGACACAATGCGAGAGACCAAGAGATTCGAAGAACAGACCAGCAGATCAGAAGGACCAAGGCCAATCTAGAGAAGCAAGATATCATCAAGGAAGAAGCCTCCCTTGCCGGGCAGGCGAGCCTGGCAAGGGGTGAGGCCACCCCGAGAAGTAGATTACTGAGGCATCTCGGCAGGGCCTACCGGGGTTTGCGGACGCTGAAACACCTCACCAAGCACTCCACCACGACTCATGTCCTCAATCAGTGCGGTGTCAAGCCGCAAAATTGTTAGGTGGTTGCCATTCGCCACATGGCAGCCCATTTCTACCAGAAAACCTATAGACGACACCCATCCTATGACGTATCAGACGGGTAGGCGTGGAGCTGGCAAGATAGCCCGACAAGCCTTGTCGGGCAACCAACGATGTGACGTTAAGTGGTGCATTAAATGCGCCCTGTGAGCCTGCAGTGTTAGGTATGATAGCACTATTTGTTATCTTATCGGTGTCCAATGACTGATTTGCCACTTTGGTGACCCCATAACCTATAAATGGAGGCCCATGGAAACGGTTCTAGAGGTTGAAAAGTTACAGAACTCACACCCATAAGCGTGTAGTCGCTACCGCCCTGAGGCAGCCCTTGCCGGGCAAGTGTACTATGCTTTGCCACCAGTTTTGCACCATCAATCCACCAAAGAAGAAGTAGGTTTTTACGCCTCGCGGTGGCCCAAACCTGGGTAAAACTTCCCGTGTGATCTTTGTCGCACTGCCCCACGTTGGTTTGCTCTTTGTGCAACACGTCGTCCGCATGTCGAACTAGCAAAGGGGCCCTCCTGGTCCCATAGGTGGACCTAGTTTTCCGTGACACTTGTTATAATGGGAGTAACATTGGATCAAAATGAATACTTTATGCATTATCCCTTGACTCATAAAGGGAAATTGTTATGGGACCAAATTCATATGTTGGATTGGTATGCTCGGGAGCTATGCTTGAGATATGATTATACTTGTTGCTCTACATGAATGCTCCACATATACCCTTTTCTGGCAAATTCAATGATAATGAAACCTTGGCTTCTTATGATAATGGTATATATGATTACTATGACGTGGAACGAATAGAAGAATTCGTTACTTCTAAGGGTGCTTATGAAATTGAATCTTTGTTTGAAAAGTATGATGATTTTGATGATTCAGTTTATAGACCTAAAAAATTTGCTATCCTTAAATATTGAGAAAGTCTCCGCTGTCCAAGAAGAGACTAATATTTTGCAGGAGTCTATGGAAGAAGTAATTTATGAAACTATGAGCACATTGGATGAAAAAGATGATGAGGAGAGCAGAGAACAAAAGGAGGAAGAGCGGATTAGGTACCAGTGCCCACCTTCTAATGAGAGTAACTCTTCAACTCATACATTGTTTAATTTCCCTTCGTTCTTACCGAAGGATGAATGCTATGATAATTGCTATTATCCCGTTGATTCTTTCGAAATATCCCTTTTTGATGAACTTGATGCTTGTGGCCATGATGCCAATATGAATTATGCTTATGGAGATGAACTAGCTATAGTTCCTTATGTTAAGACTGAAATTGTTGCTACTGCACCCACACATGGTAGTCCTATTATCCTTTTCAATTCTCCTAAGTACACTATATCAGAGAAGGTTGCACTTATTAAGGATTACATTGATGGGTTGCCTTTTACAACTACACATGATGATTTTCATAAATATAATATGCATGTGCTTGCTGCTCCTACTTGCAATTATTATGAGTGAGGAACTACATCTCCGCCTCTTGGTACGTCTCCATCGTATCTATAATTTTTGATTGTTCCATGCCAATATTCTACAACTTTCATATACTTTTGGCAACTTTTTATACTATTTTTTGGGACTAACATATTGATCCAGTGCCTAGTGCCAGTTCCTGTTTGTTGCATGTTTTATGTTTCACAGAAACCCAATATCACATGGAGTCCAAACGGGATAAAAACGGACGGAGTATTATTCTGGATTATTTGTGATTTTTGGGAGGAAGAATCAACGCGAGACGGTGACCGAGGTGGCCACGAGGGTGGCCCATGCCACCACTTTAAGTGAGCGCGCCCCTGACCCTCGTGGGCCCCTCGTAAGGTGGTTGATGCTCTACTTTGGCCGCAAGAAAGCTAATTTTTGGAAAAATATCTGGGCGAAGGTTTCAATCCAATCGGAGTTACAGATCTCCAGATATAAAAGAAACGGTGCCAGGGCAGAATCCCAGAACGGAGAAACAGAGAGAGACAGAGAGATAGATCCAATCTCGGAGGGGCTCTCGCCTCTCCCATGCCATGGGAGACAAGGACCAGAGGGGAAAACCTTCTCCCATATAGGGAGAAGCTCAAGGAAGAATAATAAGAAGGGGGGCTCTCTCCCTCTTGCTTCCGGTGGCGCCGAAACGCTGTTGGGGGCCATCATCATCACCGCGATCTACACCAACACCTCCGCCATCTTCACCAACATCTCCATCACCTTCCCCCATCTATATTCAGCGGTCCACTCTCCCGCAACACGCTGTACCCTATACTTGAACATGGTGCTTTATGCTTCATATTATTATCCAATGATGTGTTGCCATCTTATGATGTCTGAGTAGATTTTCGTTGTCCTACCGGTGATTGATGAATTGCTACGATTGGTTTAATTTGCTTGTGGTTATGTTGCTGTCCTATTGCGTCCTCTGCGTCGCGCATGCGTGAGGGATTCCCGTTGTAGGGTGTTGCAATACGTTCATGATTCTCTTATAGTGGGTTGCTTGAGTGACAAAAGCATAAACCCGAGTAAGGGGGTTGTGGCGTATGGGATAAAGGGGACTTGATGCTTCAGTGCTATGGTTGGGTTTTACCTTAATGATCTTTAGTAGTTTCGGATGCTTGCTAGAGTTCCAGTCATAAGTGCATATGATCCAAGAAGAGAAAGTATGTTAGCTTATGCCTCTCCCACATAAAACTTGCTATCGGTCTAGTAAAGTAGTCAATTGCTTAGGGTCAATTTCACAACTCCTACCACCACCTTTCCATACTCTCTATATTTACTTTATTGCTTCTTTATGTAAACATCCCCTACTTTCTATTTACATGTTCTTTATTATCTTGCAAACCTATCCAACAACACCTACAAAGTACTTCTAGTTTCATACTTGTTCTAGGTAAAGCGAACACTAAGTGTGCGTAGAGTCGTATCTGTGGCAGACAGGACTAGAGAGAATATTTGTTCTACCTTTAGCTCCTCGTTGGGTTCGACACTCTTACTTAACGAAAGAGGCTACAATTATCCCCTACACTTGTGGGTTATCAAGACATTTTTCTGGCGCCGTTGCCGGGGAGTCATAGCGTGGGGTGAATATTCTCGTGTGTGCTTGTTTGCTTTATCACTAAGTAATTTTTATTTGCTTTTCTTAGTTGTTCTCTATCTTTAGTTA
The DNA here is from genome assembly GCF_002162155.2 of Triticum dicoccoides. Taxonomy (NCBI): domain Eukaryota; kingdom Viridiplantae; phylum Streptophyta; class Magnoliopsida; order Poales; family Poaceae; genus Triticum; species Triticum dicoccoides. The sequence continues at coordinate 291,164,468 of NC_041385.1, forward strand.
TGAATGTGGAACACTAAATACCAAAAAAATTAGGTTTACTTGCTACTCATGGAGATGGGGAACCTCCTAAAACCCTCGATACTCGTTATGTGAAATAAATTATGTACTACTTTGATAATCCTGAGAAAACCCCATTCAATTATGTTACGGGAGACACGTTGGATCAACGTGAATACTTTAGGGATTATCGCTTGACACAAAAAGGGAAACTATTATGGGATCAAATTAATATGCGGCATTGGTATGCTCGTCAGCTATGCTTGAGATATGATTATACTTGTTGCTCTAGGATGAAGGCTCCACACATTTCCTTTTCATGCAAATTTAATGATGATAAAACCTTGGCTTCTTATGCTAATGATATCTATGATTACTATGATGTGGAACGAATATAAGAATTCATTGCTTTTATGGGTGCTTATGAGATTGAATCTATGTTTAAAGAGTTTGATGATTTTGAAGATTCAGTTTATAGACCTGAAAATTTTGCGATACTTAAATATTGTTATGTTAATTATGAATACAATTCCGATATTGATTCATTTATTGAGAAAGTCTCCACTGTCCAAGAAGAGACTAATATTTTGCAGGAATCTATGGAAGAAGAAATTGATGAAATTGTGAGCTCATTGGATGAAAAAGATGATGAGGAGAGTGAAGAACAAAAGGAGGAAGAGCGGATTAGCTACCAGTGCCCACCCTCTAATGAGAGTAACTCTTCAACTCATACATTGTTTAATTCCCCTTCGTACTTACCAAAGGAAGATTGCTATGATGATTGCTATGATCCCGTTGATTCTCATGAAATATCCCTTTTTGATGACGCTTGCTATGATTGTGGCCAAGATGCCAATATGAATTATGCTTATGGAGATGAACTTGCTATAGTTCCTTATGTTAAACATGAAATTTTTGCTATTGCACCCATGCATGATAGTCCTATTATCTTTTTGAAGTCTCCCGGCTACACTATATCGAAGAAGTTTGTGCTTATTAAGGATTATATTGATAGGTTGCTTTTTACTACTACACATGATGATTTTGATAGATATTATATGCATGTCCTTGCTGCTCCTACTTTCAATTATTATGAGAGAGGAACTTTATCTCCACCTCTCCATGTTTCCAATATGATAAAATTGCAAGAAACTGCTTATACTATGCATTCGCCTTTACTATGTGTGCCTGAATTGTTCTTTTATGACATGCCCATACACAGGAAGAGAGTTATACTTCGTCATTGCTTCATATATCTTACTTTGTGCTCACTACTAAATAACAAATCATTGTTAATTAAAATTTGATATACCTTGGGATCTGGGTGGATTCATTACTTGAGCACTATATGCCTAGCTTAATGGCTTTAAAGAAAGCGCTGCCAGGGAGACAACCCGGAAGTTTTAGAGAGTAATTTATTTCTGTTTAGTGCTTTTATATAGTTTAAAAACAAAAAAAAAATAAAGATGGGAACTCAAAACTTTTCAAAAAGGAAAGTGAAAGAGAGAAAGACAAGCATTGTTGAAGTGGGAGAGCTCCTTGAACTTTGTTCATCCTCACGGAAACTTTCTGAATCTTAATTACAGAAACTTTTCATAAAAAATAATTATCCCCTTGTACAATTCCATTGCGTGATAAAAATAATGTGCCAAGGTTTTCCATTAGGATGTTTACAATGCTTGTTGGTTTGTACGGTGCAGGACAGAAACTTTGGCTGTAGTGCGCGATTTTACATTTTTAACTGGAACGTCGAACGGTTCTGATACTTTTTGCACTGGCTTGCCATACATAATGTTTATTTTTCCTAATTGTGGTAGAATTTTTGGGGTACATAAGTATGGTGAATGTTCAGATTGCTACAGACTATTCTGTTTTTGACAGATTCTATTTTTGATGCATAGTTTGCTTGTTTTGATGAATCTATCAATTTATATCGGCGGATTAAGCCATGGAAAAGTTATATTACAGTAGACACAATGCAAAAACAAAATATTAATTGGTTTGCAACAGTACTTAGAGTAGTGATTTGCTTACTATACTAACGGATCTTACCGAGTTTTCTGTTGAAGTTTTGTGTGGATGAAGTGTTTGATTGAGGAGGTCTCGATATGAGGAAAAGGAAGAGAGGAAAGAGCTCAAGCTTGGGGATTCCGAAGGCACCCCAAGTAAATATTCAAGGAGACTCACACGTCTAAGCTTGGGGATGCCCTGGAAGGCATCCCCTCTTTCTTCAACAAGTATCGGTATGTTTTTGGATTCGTTTCGTTCATGCGATATGTGCAAATCTTGGAGCATCTTTTGCATTTAGTTTTCACTTTTCTTTTATGCTCCATGCTGGTATGAGATAGTCCTTGGTTGATTTATAGAATGATCATTGCACTTTACTTAAATCTTTTGAGTGTGGCTTTATAGAATGCTTCATGTGCTTCACTTATATCATTTGAAGTTTGGATTGCCTATTTCTCTTCACATAGAAAACCGCCATTTGTAGAATGCTCTTTTGCTTCACTTATATTTGTTAGAGCATGGGCATATCTTTTGTAGAAATAATTAAACTCTCTTGCTTCACTTATATCTATTTAGAGAGATGACAGGAATTGGTCATTCACATGGTTAGTCATAAAATCCTACATAAACTTGTAGATCGCTGAATATGATATGTTTGATTCCTTGCAATAGTTTTGCGATATAAAGGTGGTGATATTAGATTCATGCTAGTGGGCGACTGTGGATTAGTAGAAATACTTGTGTTGAGGTTTGTGATTCCCGTAGCATGCACGTATGGTGAACCGCTTTGTGATGAAGTTGGAGCACAATTTTATTTATTGATTGTCTTCCTTATGAGTGGCGATCGGGGACGAGCGATGGTCTCTTCCTACCAATCTATCCCCCTAGGAGCATGCGCATAGTACTTTGTTTTCAACGGCTTGTAGATTTTCAATAAGTATATGAGTTCTTTATGACTAATGTTGAGTCCATGGATTATACGCACTCTCACCCTTCCACCATTGATAGCCTCTCTTGTGCCGCGCAACTTTCGTCGGTACCATACACCCACCATAGACATTCCTAAAAACAGCCACTATACCTACCTATCATGGCATTTCCATAGCCATTCCGAGATATATTTCCATGCAACTTCCATCATCATCATATACATGACTTGAGCATTCATTTTCATATTGGCTTGCATGATTGTAAGATAGCTAGCATGATGTTTTCATCGCGTGTCTGTTTTTCGATGTCACTACTATGCTAGATCATTGCACATCCAGTACACCACCAGAGGCATTCATATAGAGTCATATCTTTGTTCTAGATATCGAGTTGTAATATTGAGTTGTAAGTAAATAAAAGTGTGATTATCATCATTATTAGAGCATTGCCCTAGTGAGTAAAGGATGATGGAGACTATGATTCCCCCACAAGTCGGCACGAGACTCCGGACTTAATGAAAAAAAGGCCAAAGAAGCCCAAATAAAAAAGGGGGGGGGGGCAAAGAAGCCCATTCAACAAATGAGAGAAAAAGAGAGAATGGGCAATGCTACTATCCTTTTACCACACTTGTACTTCAGAGTAGCACCATGTTCTTCATAGAGAGAGCCTCCTATTCTTTCACTTTCATATACTAGTGGGAATTTTCATTATAGAACTTGGCTTGTATATTCTGATGATGGGATTCCTCAAATGCCCGAGGCCTTCATGAGCAAGCAAGTTGGATGCACACCCACTTAGTTTCAGTTTGAGCTTTCATACACTTATAGCTCTAGTGCATCCGTTGCATGGCAATCCCTACTCACGCACATTGATATGTATTGATGGGCATCTCCATAGCCCGTTGATACGCCTAGTTGATATGAGACTATCTTCTCCTTTTTGTCTTCTCCATAACCACCATTCTATTCCACATATAGTGCGATGTACATGGCTCACGCTCATGTATCGAAAAAGTTTGAGATTACTAAAGTATGAAACAACCGCTTGGCTTGTCATCGGGGTTGTGCATGATTAAATACTTTGTGTGATGAAGATAGAGCATACCCATACTATATAATTTTGTAGGGATAACTTTCTTTGGCCATGTTGTTTTGAAAAGACATGATTGCTTCATTAGTACGCTCGAGGTATTATTGTTTTTATGTCAAATGATAGACTATTTCTTTGAATCACTCGTGTCTTAATATTCATGCCATGATTAGACATATGATCAAGATTATGCTAGGTAGCATTCCACATCAATTTTTTTATCATTTACCTACTCGAGGACGAGCAAGAATTAAGCTTCGGCATGCTGATATGTCTCCGTTGTATCTATAATTTTTGATTGTTCCATGCCAATATTCTTCAACTTTCATATACTTTTGGAAACTTTTTATACTATTTTTGGGACTAACATATTGATCCAGTGCCCAGTGCCGGTTCCTGTTTGTTGCATGTTTTATGTTTCGCAAAAACCCAATATCAAATGGAGTCCAAACGGGATTAAAACGGACGGAGAATTATTTATGGAGGGAGAATAACCGCGAGACGCTGCCCGAGATGGCCACGAGGGTGGCCCATGCCACCACTTTAAGTGGGTGCACCCCTGACCCTTGTGGGCCCCTCGTAAGGCGGTTGAAGCTCTACTTTGACCGCAAGAAAGCTAATTTTTGGAAAAATATCTGGGCAAAGGTTTCAATCCAATCGGAGTTACATATCTCCAGATATAAAAGAAACGGTGCCAAGGCAGAATCCAAGAACGCGAAAACAGAGAGAGACAGAGAGATAGATCCAATCTTGGAGGGGCTCTCACCCCTCTCACGCCATGGGAGCCAAGGACCAGAGGAGAAACCCTTCTCCCATCTAGGGAGAACGTCAAGGAAGAAGAAGAAGGGGGGATCTCTCCCCTTGCTTCCGGTGGCACTGAAACGCTGCTGGGGGCCGTCATCATCACTGCGAACTACACCAACACCTCCGCCATCTTCACCAACATCTCCATCACCTTCCAACATCTATATTCAGCGGTCCACTCCCCCACAAGCCACTGTACCTTCTACTTGAACATGGTGCTTTATGCTTCATATTATTATCCAATGATGCGTTGCCATCTTATGATGTCTGAGTACATTTTTGTTGTCCTACCGGAGATTGATGAATTGCTATGATTGGTTTAATTTGCTTGTGATTATGTTACTTTCCTATTGCGCCCTCCGTGTCATGCAAGCGTGAGGGATTCCCACTGTAGGGTTTTGCAATATGTTCATGATTCGCCTATAGTGGGTTTCTTGAGTGACAGAAGCATAAACCCGAGTAAGGGGGTTTTGGCGTATGGGATAAATGGGACATGATGCTTTAATGCTATGGTTGGATTTTAACTTAATGATCTTTAGTAGTTGCGGATGCTTGCTAGAGTTGCAATCATAAGTGCATATGATCCAAGAAGAGAAAGTATGTTTGCTTATGCCTCTCCCACATAAAACTTGCTATCGGTCTAGTAAAGTAGTCAATTTCTTAGGGACAATTTCACAACTCCTACCACCACATTTCCACACTCTCTATATTTACTTTATTGCTTCTTTATTTAAACAGACTCTACTTTTTATTTACGTGTTCTTTATTATCTTGGAAACCTATCCAACAACACCTACAAAGTACTTCTAGTTTCATACTTGTTCTAGGTAAAGCGAACACTAAGCATGCGTAGAGTCGTATCAGTGGCAGATAGGACTTGAGAGAATATTTGTTCTACCTTTAGCTCCTTGTTGGGTTCGACACTCTTACTTATCGAAATAAGCTACAATTATCCCCTACACTTGTGGGTTATCACCTCTCTATGTTTCCAAGACGACAAAATTGCAAGAAACTGATTATGCTATGTATTGGCCTTTACTTGATCTACATGAATTTTTCTTTTATGACATGCCAATGCATAGGAAGAGAGTTAGACTTCGTAATTGCATGATAAATGTTGCTTTTTGCTCACTACTAAATGCCAAATCATTGTTAATTAAAATTGGCTTGATATACCTTGGGATCCGGGTGGATCCATTACATAAGCACTTTGTGACTAGCATAATGTCTTTAAAGAAAGTGCTGCCAGGGAGACAACCCGGAAGTTTTAGGGAGTAATTTTATACTTTTGAGTGCTTTTATAAAGTTTAAAAACAAAAAATTATAGAGGCTAACTTAAAAATTCACAAAAAGAAAAGTGAAAGTGAGAGGGACGAGCATTGTGAATGTGGGAGCTATCCTTGAACTTTGTTCATGCCCATGGAAACTTTGTGAATCTCGATTACAGAAACTTTTTAACAAAAATAATTATCCCCTTGTACAAATCCTTTGTATTGTAAAATTATTGTGCCAAGATTTGCCTTTAATATGATTAGATTGCTTGTTGGTATGTGCGGTGCAGGAATAGAAACTTTGGCTGTAGCGCGTGAATTTTCATTTTTTATTGGAACGTCAAACGTTTCTGAAACGTCTTGCAAAGTCTTGCTATACAATTTTTATATTTTTTCAGAATTTTTGGAGTACCAGAAGTATGGTAGATGTTCAGATTGCTACAGACTGTCCTATTTAAGACATATTCTGTTTTGGATGTGTTGTTTTGCTTGTTTTGATGAAACTATCAATTGTTTTGGGTGGTATAAGCCATGGAAAAGTTATATTATAGTAGCTACAATGCGAAAACAAAATATGAATTGGTTTGCAACAATACTTAGAGTAGTGATTTGTGTTATCATACTAACGGATCTTACCGTGTTTTTTGGTTAGTTTTGTGTGGATGAAGTGATCAAAGATCGAGGTGTCTCGATATGAGGAGAAGGATGAGAAGCAAGAGCTCAAGCTTGGAGATGCCCAAGGCACCCCAAGTAAATATTCAAGGAGACTCAAGCATCTAAGCTTGGGGATGCCTCAGAAGGCATCACATCTTTCATCAAGAAGTATAGGTATGTTTTCAATTTCATTTCATTCGCGTGATATGTGCAAATCTTGGTGTTAAGGTTTGTGACTCCCGAAGCTTGCACATATAGTCTCTCGCTATGCCGGGAAGTTGGAGCACAATTTTTCATTGATTTTCTATCTTTGTGTGAAGGTCGGGGGTCCGCGATGGTTAACTCCTACCAACCTCCCCCCCCCCCTAGGGGCATGCGTAGTAGTACTTTGCTTCGAGGGCTAATAAACTCTTGCAATAAGTATATGAGTTCTTTGTGACTAATGTGGGTCCATGGATTATACGCACCCTTACCTTTCTGCAATTTGCCAGCCTCTACGGTACCGTGCATTGCCCTTTCTCACCTCGAGACGTGGTGCAAACCTCGCCAGTGCATCCAAACCCCGTGATATGATGCAGTCTATCACACATAAGCCTTATTGTATCTTACACAAAAAAGCCACCATACCTACCTATTATGGCCTTTCCGTAGCCATTCCGAGATATATTGCCATGCAACTTCCACCGCTTCCCTTTTGATGACTTGAGCATTAATTGTCATATTGCTTTGCATGATCATATAGCTGAGATAGTATCTGTGGCTCAGCCACTGTTCCTCATTTTTTATGCATGTTATGCTAGATCATTGCACATCCTGGTATTGCCAGAGGCATTCATATAGAGTCATATTTTTCTATAGGTATCGAGTTGTACATTTTATTTCTTTTGAGTTATAATTAAATATAAGTGTGATGATCATCAACTTTCATTATTAGAGCATTGCCCCGATGAGGAAAGGATGATGGAGACCATGATTCCCTTGCAACTCGGGATAAGAATCCAGACAATGAGAGAAAAATATATAAAAAGAAAAAAAGAAAAAAAGAAAGAAAAAAAGAAAGAAAAGAAAGAAAAAAGAAAAAGAGAGAAGGGGCATGCTAGTTCCACACTTGTGCTTCAAAGTAGCACCATGTTTTTTATGTGGAGAGTCTCCTATGTTGTCACTTTCATATACTAGTTGGGACTTTTCATTATAGGATTAGATGCACACCCACTTAGTTTTCATATGGAGCTTTCATACACTTATAGTTGTTAGTGCATTCGTTTCCTCGCAATCCCTACTCCTAGCATCGATATCAATTGATGGGAATCTCCGTAGCCCGTTGGTTAGCCCCGTCGATATGAGACTTTCTTACTTTTTTTCTTCTCTATATTTACCCCTGTCATCAAACTCTATTCCACCCGTAGTGCTATATAAACATGGCTTGCGCTCATGTATTGCGTGAGGGTTGAAAAGGCTGAAGCGCGTTAAAAAGTACGAACCAATTTCTTGGCTGATGATACATCTCTAACGTTTCTATAATTTTTGATTGTTCCATGCTATCATATTACATGTTTTGGATCTTTATGGGCTTTACTCTACACTTTTATATCATTTTTCGGACTAATCTACTAACCGGAGGCCCACCCCGAATTGCTGTTTTTTTGCCTATTTTACTGTTTCGTAGAAGAGGAATATCAAACGGAGTCCAAACAGAATGAAACCTTCGGGAGCGATCTTTTTGGAACAAACGCAATCCAGGGGACTAGGAGTGGACGTCAAGCAACAAACGAGGCGGCCATGAGGGTGCCCGGTTCGCCGCCCACCCTTGTGGGCCCCTCGAGCGTCAACCGACCTACTTCTTCCTCCTATATATATCTACGTACCCCGAAAACATCCAGGAGCACCACGAAAAACTATTTCCACCACCGCAACCTTCTGTATCCACGAGATCCCATCTTGGAGCCTCCACCGGCACTCCGCCGGAGGGGGAATCGTCCAAGGAGGGCCTCTACATCATCTCCAAGGCCTCTCCGATGAGTTGTGAGTAGTTTACCACAGATCTTCGTGTCCATAGTTATTAGCTAGATGGCTTCTTCTCTCTCTTTGAATCTCAATACAAAGTTCTCCTTGATCTTCTTGGAGATCTATTCGATGTAACTCTTTTTTGGTGTGTTTGTCGAGATCCGATGAATTGTGGGTTTATGATCAAGTTTATCTATGAGAAATATTTGAATCTCTGTGAATTCTTTTATCTGTGATTAAGTTATCTTTCCAAGTCTCTTTGAATTATCAGTTTGGTTTGGCCTACTAGATTGATCTTTATTGCAATGGGAGAAGTGCTTAGCTTTGGGTTCAATCTTGCGGTGCCCTTTCCCAGTGACAGCAGGGGCAGTAAGACATGTATTGTATTGTTGCCATCGAGGATAAAAAGATGGGGTTTATGTCATATTGCATGAGTTTATCCCTTTACATCATGTCATCTTTCTTAATGCGTTACTCTGTTCTTCATGAACTTAATACTCTAGATGCAGGCAGGAGTTGGTCGATGTGTTGAGTAATAGTAGTAGATGCAGAATCATTTTGATCTACTTGTCACGGATGTGATGCCTAGATACATGATCATGCCTAGATAATCTCATAACTATGCGCTTTTCTATCAATTGCTCGATAGTAATTTGTTCACCCACCGTAATTCTTATGATATCTTGAGAGAAGCCACTAGTGAAACCTATGGCCCCCAGGTAGATCTTTTATCATATAAGTTTCCCATCTACTTTTATTTGCATCTTTTATTTTCCAATTTATATCATAAAAATACCAAAAATATTTATCTTATCTTATTATCTCTATCAGATCTCTATATCGCAAGTTACTGTGATGGGATTGACAACCCCTTTATCGCGTTGGTTGCAAGTTTCTTGTTTGTTTGTGTAGGTGCGTGGGACTTTTGAGGAGCCTCCTATTGGATTGATACCTTGGTTCTCAAAAACTGAGGGAAATACTTACGCTACTTTGCTGCATCACTCTTTCCTCTTCAAGGGAAAAACCAACGCAAGCTCAAAACGTAGCAAGAAGGATTTCTGGCGCCGTTGCTGGGGAGGTCTTCGCTCAAGTCAATACATACCAAGTACCCATCACAAACTCATCTCCCTCGCATTACATTATTTGCCATTTGCCTCTCGTTTTCCTCTCCCCCACTTCACCCTTGCCGTTTTATTCGCCCTGTCTTTTCCGTTCGCTTCCCTTTTTCTCTTTCTCCTCGCATTTTCTGCCATTATGTTTGAAATTGGGGAGATTAACATCGATATGGACAATAATGATAACACGAAAAATTATGATGCTCCTGCTGAAGAACCCCCTATCTGACATACTAAAAAGTTTCGAATTGGTAGTGGTAATATTATTGGAAAAGGGGTTATTCAAGATTTCTTTACTTGTGCCGGTGCTTTACCCTCTATGGGTAGTTCTATTCTTCATAGAACTTGTAGTATTTCAGATGCTATTGCCATGCTTATAGTTGAACTCGAAAGACAGTTTATGCACATGCATCCTTGCATACAAAGGATTTTCCTAGAATTTTCTAATATTGAGCATTCTTCTGTTAAGTGCACAGCTACTATCTTTTTGGGACATGAGTTCAGATTGGTAATAAAATAAGCCAAGGAAATTTTTGCGCACTATAGGGTGGACGCTGGCCGTCCTCCCATAGAGGCGATCCTCTTCGATCAAGAGGAAATAATGCGTTTCCAATCTTTTGACTATGTTGCTTTTAATGAAAACCTTAGAAAAAAGGTTTGTACCACTATTCTAGTTGATAAATTTTCTGAACTTAATGATGATTTTGCTATTTGAAATAATGAGTTAGGATATTCTCTTGAGTGTAGACTCAAGAGGTTCTGTCAAAAGAATGTTTATAATGATGAATTGGTTGTGCAATATGAAGGGCCAAAGGAGGAACCCATGCCTCCTGAGATTGATCTTGGGGACTTTTGTCCCATTAAATTGACTTTTGCTTGCCTTAAAGAAAACTTGCTGCTGAACGAAGAGAATATGAGAAGAGTTTTCGTGATCTATCTTATTATTATGGCACTACTTAGATCTTTTATCGCTTTTACGCCTAGCAAGGGGCGTTAAACAATAGCGCTAGTTGGGAGGCAACCCAATTTTATTTTTGTTTATTGCTTTTTGCTTATGTGTAGTAATAAATATTTCATCTAGCTTCTGTTTAGATGTGTTTTTATGTTTTAATTAGTGTTTGTGCCAAGTAGAACCTATAGGATAACCTATAGTGATAGTTAATTTGATTCTGCTGAAAAACAAAAAACTTTGCGCGCACAAATTTTTTTTAGTAATTCAAGAAACATGCTTCTGCGTTGATTGTTTTTGCTGAAAATCCACAGACAAATTTCCCAGGACTTCCTATTTTTGTAGGAGTTTTAGAGTTCCATAAGTATTCGAAAGTTATAGATTGCTACAGATTGTTCTGTTTTTGACAGATTCTGTTTTTCGTGTGTTGTTTGCTTATTTTGATTCATCTATGGCTAGTATCGGGGGGTATGAACCATAGAGAAGTTGGAATACAGTAGGTTCAACACCAATATAAATAAAGAAGGAGTTCATCACAGTACGTTATGTGGTGGTTTTTCTTTCTTGCACTAACGGAGCTTATGAGATTTCCTGTTGAGTTTTGTGTTGTGAAGTTTTCAAGTTTTGGGTAAAGATTTGATGGACTATGGAATAAGGAGTGGCAAGGGACTAAGCTTGGGGATGCCCATGGCACCCCAAGATATTAAAGGAAAACCAAAATCCTAATCTTGGGGATGCCCCAGAAGGCATCCCCTCTTTCGTCTTCGTCTATCGGTAACTTTACTTAGAGCTATATTTTTGCTTGGAGTGTCATGTATGATATGAGTCTTTGCTATTTAGATATCCACAATCACCCTTGCTATACACACCTTTTGGGAGAAACCCACATGATTTAGAATTTTTTAGAATACTCTATGTGCTTCACTTATATCTTTTGAGCTAGATAACATTTGCTCTAGTGCTTCACTTATATCTTTTAGAGCATGGCGGTGGCTTTATTTTGAAGAAATTGTTGATCTCTAATGCTTCACTTATATTATTTTGAGAGTCTTTTAGAACAACATGGTATTTCCAATCGTTATAAATTTGGTCCTGGAATGATGAGCATCCAAGTTGGGTATAATAAAAACTATGATAGAAAGTGCATTAAACTCTACGATCAATTTTATGCTTGATAATTGTTTTGAGATATAAAGGTGGTAATGTTAGAGTCATGCTAGTTGGGTAATTATGAAATTGATAAAAACTTGTGTTGAAATTGGCAAGTCACGTAGCATGCATGTATGGTAAAAGTTGTGTGACAAATTTGTTGCATGGGGTGCTCTTTTAATTTTCTTCCTTATGAGTGGAGGTCGCGATCGCGCGATGGTTAACTCCTACCAACCCTTCCCCTAGGAGCATGCGTAGTAGTACTTTGGTTCGAGGGCAAGTAGACTTTTGCAATAAGTATATGAGTTCTTTATGACTAATGTGAGTCCATGGATATACGCACACTCACCCTTCCACTTTGCTAGCCTTTATTATGCCGCGCAACCTTCGCCGGTATCATGCACCCATTATTTATCTTCCTCAAAACAGCCACCATACCTACCTTTATGGCATTTCCATAGCCATTCCGAGATATATTGCCATGCAACTTTCCACCATTCCGTTTATTATGACACGCTCCATCATTGTCATATTGCTCTTTGCATGATCATGTAGTTGACATCGTATTTCTAGCAAGGCCACCTTCATATTTTTTCATACATGTCACTCTTCATTTATTGCATATCCCGGTACACCGCCGGAGGCATTCACATAGAGTCATATTTTATTCTAAGTATTCAGTTGTAATTCTTGAGTTGTAAATAAATAAAAGTGTGATGATCTTCATTATTAGAGCATTGTCCCAAGTGAGGAAAGGATGATGAAGACTATGATTCCCCCACAAGTCGGGATGAGACTTCGGACTTTATAAAACAAAGAGGCCAAAGAATCCCATATAAAAAAAGAGGCCAAAGAAGCCCAACAAATAAAAAAAGAGAAAAGAGAGAAGAGACAATGCTGCTGTCTTTTTTCCACACTTGTGCTTCAAAATAGCACCATGATCTTCATGATAGAGAGTCTCCTATGTCATCACTTTCATATACTAGTGGGAATTTTTCATTATAGAACTTGGCTTGTATATTCCAATGATGGGCTTCCTCAAAATGCCCTAGTCTTCGTGAGCAAGTGAGTTGGATGCACACCCACTTAGTTCCTTTTGTTGAGCTTTCATACATTTATAGCTCTAGTCCATCCGTTGCATGGCAATCCCTACTCACTCACCTTGATATCTATTAATGGGCATCTCCATAGCCCGTTGATACACCTAGTTGATGTGAGAATATCTTCTCCCTTTTTATCTTCACAACCACCACCATATACCACATATAGTGCTATGTCCATGTCTTGCGCTCATGTATTGCGTAAGAGTTGAAAAAGATGAACCACGTTAAAAAGTATGAACCAATTGCTTGGCTGAAACCGGGGTTGCGCATGATGGGAGTATTTTGTCTGATGAAAGTGAAGCATGGCCTAACTATATGATTTTGTAGGGATAAGCTTTCTTTGGCTATGCTATTTTGATAAGACATGATTATTTGTTAGTATGCTTCAAGTATTACTATTTTTATGTTTTATAAGCTTTTATCATGAATCATTTGGATCTGAACAATCATGCCACAATAAAGAAAATTCTGTTTTTTGTCATTTACCTACTCGAGGACGAGCAGGAATTAAGCTTGGGGATGCTTGATACGTCTCCAACATATCTATAACTTTTTATTGTTCCATGCTACTATATTACCTATTTTGGATGTTTATGGGCTTTACTCTACACTTTTATATCATTTTTGGGACTAACCTACTAACCGGAGGCCCAGCCCGAATTGCTGTTTTTTGCCTATTTCAGTGTTTCACAAAAAAGGAATATCAAACGGAGTCCAAACGAAATGAAACCTTCGGGAGCGATCTTTTTGAACAAACGCAAGCCAGGGGACTTGGAGTGGACGTCAAGCAACAAACGGGGCGGCCATGAGGGTGCCCGGCACGCTCCCTGGGGGTGGGCGCGCCCTCCACCCTCATGGGCCCCTCGAGCGTCAACCGACCTACTTCTTCCTCCTATATATATCCATGTACCCCGAAAACATCCAGGAGCACCATGAAAAACTATTTCCACCACCGCAATCTTCTGTATCCGTGAGATCCCATCTTGGAGCCTTCGCTGGCACTCCACCGGAGGGGGAATCGACCATGGAGGGAATCTACATCATCTCCAAGGCCACTCCGATGAGTTTTGAGTAGTTTACCATAGACCTTCGGGTCCATGGTTATTAGCTAGATGGCTTCTTCTCTCTCTTTGAATCTCAATAGAAACTTCTCCTTGATCTTCTTGGTGATCTATTCAATGTAACTATTTTTGCGGTGTGTTTGTCGAGATCTGATGAATTGTCGGTTTATGATCAAGTTTTTCTATGAGAAATATTTGAATCTCCTCTTAATTCTTTTATGTGTGATTAAGTTATCTTTCCAAGTCTCTTCGAATTATCAGTTTTGTTTGGCCTACTAGATTGATCTTTCTTGCAATGGGAGAAGTGCTTAGCTTTGGGTTCAATATTGTGGTGTCCTTTCCCAGTGACAGCAGGGGCAGCAAGGCAAGTATTGTATTGTTGCCATCAAGGATAAAAAGATGGGGTTTATGTCATATTGCAAGAGTTTATCCCTCTACATCATGTCATCTTTGTTAATGTGTTACTCTGTTCTTCATGAACTTAATACTCTAGATGCAGGCAGGAGTCGGTCGATGTGTGGAGTAATAGTAGTAGATGCAGAATCGTTTCGATCTACTTGTCACAGACGTGAATCCTATATACATGATCATGCCTAGATAATCTCATAACTATGCGCTTTTCTATCAATTGCTCGACAGTAATTTGTTCACCCACCATAATACTTATGCTATCTTGAGAGAAGCCACTAGTGAAACCTATGGCCCCCAGGTCTATCTTTTATCATATAAGTTTTCCATCTACTTTTATTTGCATCTTTTATTTTCCAATCTATATCATAAAAATACCAAAAATATTTATCTTATCTTATTTTCTCTATGAGATCTCACTTTTGCAAGTTACCGTGAAGGGATTGACAACCCCTTTATCGCGTTGGTTGCGAGGTTCTTGTTTGTTTGTGTAGGTGCGTGGGTCTTTTGAGGATCCTCCTTCTGGATTAATACCTTGGTTCCCAAAAACTGAGGGAAATACTTACGCTACTTTTCTGCATCACCCTTTCCTCTTCATGGGAAAAACCAACGCAAGCTCAAGACGTTGCAGCTGACACCGGGGTAGTACATGATTTATACTTTGTGTTAAGAAGACAGAGCATGATAGGGCTATATGATTTTGTAGGGATGATGTTCTTTAGCGTTGATATTTTGAAACACATGATTGTTTATTGGGATGCCTAAGTATTGATGTATTTATGTCAAATTGTAGACTATTACTTTCAATCACTGATGTCTTAATATTCATGATTAGACATATGATCAAGTTTATGCTAGGTAGCTTTCCACATCAAAGATTATCTTTTTTATCATTTACCTACTCAAGGATGAGCAGGAATTAAGCTTGGGGATGCTGATATGTCTCCATCGTATCTATAATTTTTTATTGTCCCATGCCAATATTGTACAACTTTTACATACTTTTGGCAACTTTTTATATGATATATTGGACTAACCTATTAATCCAGTGCCCAGTGCCAGTTCCTGTTTGTTGCATGTTTTCTATTTCACAGAAAATCCATATCAAATGAAGTCCAAATGCGATAAAAAATTATGAAGAATTATTTCACAATATTTATGATTTGTGTAATCAACGCAAACAGGGGCCCACAGTGACCACAACCGCGCCAGGCACCCCCTCGCGTGCCCAGGTATCTTGTTCCCTCCTTGAAGGTTGGTTGGGCCCTTCTTCTGGTGCAAGAAAGATAATTTATGAAAAAAATCGTGTAAATTTTTTAGCACAATCAGAGTTATGGATCTCTGGGAATTTAAGAAACCGTGAAGGGCCAGATCTGGGGAACGCGAAACAAAAGAGAACGGAGAGGGCGATCCAATCTCGGAGGGGCTCCTTCCCCTCCGTCGCCATGGACGCCATGGACTAGAGGGGGAAACCCTCCTCCCATCTAGGGGGGAGGCCAAGTAATAAGAATAAGGAGGGGGGCTCTCTCCCCCTCTCTCCCAGTGGCGCTGGAACACCGCCAGGACAAGGATCGTGACGGCGATCTACATCGATAATCTTGCTACCGTCAACACCAACTCTCTCCCCCTTTATGCAGCGGTGTAACACCCCTTCCCCCCTCTGTAGTCTCAACTTAAACATGGTGCTCAACTCCATATATTATTTCCCAATGATATTTGGGTATCCTATGATGTTTGAGTAGATCTGTTTTGTCCTGTGGGTTAATCGTGATCTTGGTTGGTCTGATTGTTTATTTTATTTATGGTGCTGTCCTATGGTGCCCCCCGTCTCATGCAAACGTGAGGGGCCCCCACTGCAGGTTGTTGCAATACGTTCATGATTCGCTTATGGTGGGTCGCGAGAGTGACTATAGCTTAAATCCGAGTAGGTGGGTTGTTGCGTATGGGATAAAGAGGACTTGATACTTAATTCTATGGTTGGGTTTCAAAACCTTAATTATCTTTAGTAGCTGCAGATGTTTTCTAGGGGTCCAATCAAAAGTGCATATTATCCAAGTAGAGAAAGTATGTTAGTTGATGCCTCTCACTCATATAAAATTACAAGAATGATTACCGGTACTTGTTATCGATTGCCCAGGGACAAATGACTTTCTCATTGACAAAATCTATCCACTTTTGTTACCTTGCAACTTATTCGTTGTTTTATTCTTGCAAAGTACTCATAGTTTTATTCTTGCAAAATAGTTTCATACTTGTTTTAGGGAAATAAAATGTCATGTGCGTAGAGTTGTATCAGAGGTTGATAGAACTCGAGGGAATAATTGTTCTGCCTTTAGCTCCTCATTGCGTTCGACACTCCTATTTATCGAAGAAGGCTACAAACAATCCCCTATACTTGTGGGTTATCGATGCTCTAAATGACAAGTGTCAGTTTCTTCAGAGCAGCCAACCAGCTAGTGGTTTAGGGGGCAGCAATTTATAGCCGGAGAGCAGCCCGACATGATAAGACATAAATGCCCCTAATGATATGACCGTTATGTGGATAAGATATTTGGGGCAGCTGGCACGAAGCACAACATCGGTCAGAAATCTAAGCTCTCAAATTCCTCAAGGCTATCATGGTCCTCACTATAGGCAATTCGCACTAGGAATTCCTAACTCCTCAGTCAGAACAAATTCCTCATAGACAAGAAGATCTTCATCTCTGTCACTGAAGAAAATGACTGAACTGTATGAGATTTCTGAAGGCTTCACTTGAAGGATTGGGTATGTGTAGGCTTTGAGTTGAGCATCACATTGAAATTTTTCCTTGGTATTACCTCGGCCCCTTTAGCAACACGGTGTTTCCTATGACTCAAAAGAAGGAAATGAATCTACGAAAACAAAAGTCTTCACGCTTCCTAATCCTCACATCAATATCAATATCTTCAAGGTCACACCAATTTCCTCATTTTCAAAGTCTTTAGATGAAGACATTCATTTCTAGGGGTCGACATTCTTCAAAAATACCGAACTCCTCAGAGACTTATAAGACCTTTGTACTCTCACGAACACATGAGTGCCTTAACTTCTAAGTCATTAATACACCAAAATCAGTAAGGGGCACTAGATTCATTTAAAATCTCCCCCTTTTTGGTGACTGATGAAAAGTAGGTTAAGTTTTCAATGGAGATAAACATATGAAGTGTAAATACTGATTTTGAGGAATTTGATTGCAAGATATAAAAGAACTCCCCCTGAAGATGTGCGTATTTGAGGAATTTGCTGTGGACTGCAAATGCGCATGGTCGGATAAAATCTTGGGGATCTCCCCTATATCTTGTAATCCATTCACGCATTTAACATATGATATGAGGATTTTGAGATGCATGATGGAAAATGGTGTCTGACGAAATTCAGTATGCATGCATTAAGGTACTTAAGGAAATAAGCATGCAGAAAGAAGTTCAAAAGTATCAAACCATCATCAAACTTATGTTTACAAGTCAAAAAATAAGCGCTTCAGAAGAACGAGAGTTGTAACTTAAATAAAAATAACCCATATATAGAGACCCGCTTGAAGACTAACTCGAATCCCTCCCTTTGTCAGAAAATGACTAAAAGGGACGAAACTTGAGGATTAACGCCCCTGAAGAATATCAAAATGAGGTCGGTGGAGGAGCGTCAGCATTGTCGGGGTCGTTCATCAATGTAGGGCCTGCCGCAATGTCGTCGAGATCCTCAGCTTCGTCTTTCTCACGTGATGAAGAATATGAACTTGTGACCAACTGAGGAACTTTGAACTTCTTGAATTTCTTCAAAGGAGGATGAGACTAGTCAAAGTTCTGCTGAAAGTCCATCTGTTTGAGGTCTTCATCACTGTAAAGATGTGAAAGTATAGCCCAAGTGCGATCGAAGATTTCATGCACATAGTATTGGTTCTTCTTCACAGTGTTCTGCGTGACAGCCCTGTTCTGAAGAATTGAACCAAATTGTCGCTTGACCCACTTGTGATTGTGATCGACTTTTTGGTGAAGACTTAGAAGAAGCTCACGACCAGTCATCACACGAGGGGCCGTGGCTTGAGGATTTAGCTCGGTGGCTTTAGCAACAGAGTCCTGGGTTGCAAAGTCATCATTGGTGGAGTAAGATGCAGCCTTACAAAATTGACCATCCAATTGACGAGTGCCTTCATCAATAACAACAGCTTTGCCTTTTTCATCAACTAAGTAAATTGTCTGTTTGAGGACTTCAATAGGAGGCAGAAAGTTGAAGTGCTTTTGAAAATCATCCTTGTATGGAATTGAAGACCTTGTATGGAATCCAAGGAGCATAGGGCTTCAAGTCAAATGGCGAAAGTACAACATTTGCTAAAGTCCTCATGAAGAAATCGTGATAGTTAATGGGAATCCCATAGACGTCGTGGGAAACCATGACCACCTATGGGGCCATGAGCCCCTTTTGGTTCAGCGGGGGGATGGACATGTTGCACAAAGAGCGGAGAAGCGTAACATAGCACGACAGAGATCACACAGCAGTTTTACCCAGGTTCGGGCCGCCATGAGGCGTAAAACCCTACTCCTGCTTGGGTGGATTGATGGTGCAAAAATGGTGGCGAATGCAGCACACTTGCCCGGCGGGGTTGCCTCAGGGAGAGAGTGGCTATGCGCGTATGAATGTGTGAGGGTCTGAATCATTTCTATGGTTGCCATGGGCCTCCTTTTATAGATCAAGGGGTCACCACAGTGGCAAATCAGTCCTTACATACTGTTCATATAGCAAACAGTGCTATCATAAGTAACTCTGTAGGATAACAGAGCACATCAAGTGTGCCGCCTGGTGTCACATCACAGTATGCCCGACAACCCTTGCCAGGCTATTATTCAGCTTTGTGCCTGCATGCTTGACACGTCTCAGGACAGGTGTCATATCACTACTAGGGAAAAGCCTAGCAGTAGCATGGGTTTTGGATGTATCACTAGCGCGGGTGCACGCTCTACTGATATGGCGCCACAACTAACTTGTAGCAGTAGCGCATGTTAACATGCGCTACTGCTATACATGGTTAGCTGTAGCATGCGTTGCAGACAACGCTACTGCTAATTATCTGTAGCGGGTCTTATACCCCGCGCTACTGCTATTACTTTCAAAAACAAAAAAAATCTCGATCCCGTGCGTGTTGTCAATGGCAGCAGTGGTTCGATCTAGCAACGGTTGGGGTCGCCGGAGGCATGAATGGATAGTGGCAGACCAGATCCGGTGCTGGCTGTTGGAGAGGGACCATTTCTATGGAAGAGCCAGCCAGCATCGTGGGGCTCCTCTTCCTAACCATGGCAGATAGCTCCTGGTCCTCCATGGTGACGACCTGCATGGGCATGGACATGGTAGGGAGAGTCAAACCAGAGGAAGAGAGAGAAAAGGAAAGTCGAGGGAGAGATAGAAAAGGAAAACCGAGGGAGAGATGGAAAAGGAAAACCGAGGGAGAGAGGAAGGTGATGGAGGGAGCAGTGGAGCTAGTCACCTGTGGTGAGGTGATCCGGTATGGTGGCGCGGGGCGGCGGCCTCCTACATGTCAATGGAAGACCGACGAGCTCCTGTATGCCGGTGGCGCGAGGCGGCGGCCTCTTTCGGCCCCATGGAGGAGGAGGGGCGCATGGCCAAGAGGTCTATGTGAGAGTGTATGGAAAGGGAGAGGAGAGAGTGGCGGAAGAGAGGATGGATTCGGGGGAGGAGATGGGGATTCAGAGGATATGGGGACTTCACCTGCCTCATACTTAGTAGTACAAAGGGGTATAAAACCACGCTACTACTATCAACTTAGTAGTAGCGCGGGTTTATACCCCTCGCTACTACTATGGCATGTCTCCGGGGGTACGGTAGGGACTGCTTAGTAGTAGCAAGGGTTAGAAACCCACGCTACTACTATCAACTTAGTAGTAGCGAGGGGTAAAAACCCGCGCTACAAGTAGCAGCAGCGAGGGGTATAAACCCGCGCTACTAGTAAGTGTCTGCCTATAAGCTTTTCCCTAGTAGTGTATGGAGTGTTTGTTGTAGGAAGTGGCTGCCATGTGGGAAGAAGAAGCCACTTAGTCACTTTGGGTCTTGAGACCGCACTAACCGATGACTTGCATCGCTCGTGAGGTGGAGTGGTGGAGTGGCTTGCCTCCGCAAGCCCCGACAGGACTGCCGGGACAATTTGGAAGCTTGCTTCCGGGGCAAACCCAATGATACATCCATTTTGCATCATGCTTTTATATTGATATTTATTGCATTATGGGTTGTAATTACGCATTATATCACAATACTTATGCCTTTTCTCTCTTATTTTATAAGGTTTACATGAAGAGGGCGAATTCCGGCAGCTGGAATTCCGGACTGGAAAAGGAGCAAATATTAGAGACATATCTTGCACAACTCCAAAAGTCTTGAAACTTCATGGAGAATATTTTCGGAAAATATAAAAAATATTGGCAGAAGAAAGCACCAGACGGGGGCCACCTGCCATCCACAAGGATAGAGGGCGCGCCCTACCCCCCCTGGAAGGCCCCTGATACCCATCTTCTGCTATATGGTGTGTTTTGACCTGGGAAAAATCAGAAGGAAGCTTTCGGAATGAAGCTCCGCCGTCTCGAAGCGGAACCTTGGCAGAACCAATCTAGGGCTCCGACGGAGCTATTTTACTGGGGAAACATCCCTCCGGGAGGGGGGAATCATCACCATCATCATCACCATCAATCCTATCATCAAGAGGGGGTCAATCTCCGTCAACATCTTCACCAACACCATCTCCTCTCAAACCCTAGTTCATCTCTTGTATCTGATCTTCGTCTCAAAACCTCAGATTGGTACCTATGGGATGCTAGTAGTGTTGATTACTTCTTGCAGTTGATGCTAGTTGGTTTATTCGGTGGAAGATCATATGTTCAGATCCTTAAGGATAATTAATACTACTCTGATTATGAACATGAATATGCTTTGTGAGTAGTTACATTTGTTTTTGTTATAAGTAAACATGTGAATTTGGTATTCGTTCGATATTTTGATGAGATGTATGTTATCTCTCCTCTAGTGGTGCTATGTGAACGTCGACGACATGAAACTTCACCATGATTTGGGCCTAGGGGAAGGCATTGGGAAGTAATAAGTAGATTATGGGTTCCTAGAGTGATAGTAGCTTAAACCCTAGTTTATGTGTTCCTTCGTAAGGGGCTAATTTGGATCCATATGTTTCATGCTATGGTTAGGTTTACCTTAATTCTTATTTCGTAGTCGCAGATGCTTGTGAGAGGGGTTAATCATAAGTGGGAGGCTTGTCCAAGGAAGGACAAGACCCAAGCACTGGACCTCCCACATATTAAATTATCAAAGTAACAAACGCGAATCATATGGGCATGATGAAAACTAACTTGACAATAATTCCCATGTGTCATCGGGAGCGCTTTGCTTTATATAAGAGTTCATCCAGGCTTGTCGTTTGCTAAAAAAGGATTGGTCCACCTTGCTCCACCTTGTTTACTTTTGTTACTCGTTACCCGTTACGAATTATCTTATCACAAAACTATATGATACCAATAATTCCAGGGCTTGCACAAAATACCTTGCTAAAAACAGCTTGCCATTTCCTTCCGCTCCTCATTGGGTTCGACACTCTTACTTATCGAAAGGACTAAAATAGATCCCCTATACTTGTGGGTCATCATGACTCTTTCCTGGCACCGTAACCGGGGAGAGAAGCGCCTTTGGTAAATGGAATTTGGTAAGGAAACATTTATATAGTGTGCTGAAATTTACTGTCACTTGTTACTATGGAAAATAATCCTTTGAGGGGCTTGTTCAGGGTATCTTCACCTCGACCGGAAGATCAAAGAGTTTTTGGTCAACGTACTGCACCTACTGAAAATATTTATTATGAAATTCCTTCGGGTATGATAGAGATGCTGCTAGCTAATCCTTATGCAGGAGATGGAACATTACATCCTGATATGCACCTAATCTATGTGGATGAAGTTTGTGGATTATTTAACCTTGTAGGTGTGCCCAGGGATGTTTTCGAGAAGAAGGTCTTCCCTTTATCTTTCAAGGAAAAGGCATTGACATGGTATAGGCTATGTGATGATACTGGATCATGGAACTACAACCAATTGAAATTGGAATTTCATCTAAAGTTTTATCCTATGCATCTGGTTCATGGTGATCAGAATTATATATATTATTTTTGGACTCGTGAATGAGAAAGTATCGCTCAATCTTGACGGAGTCTTAAGTCAATGTTATATTCATGCCCCAATCATGAGCTTCCAAGAGAAATTATTATTCAGAAGTTTATGCTCGGCTTTCTCATAATGATCGGTCCATGCTTGATACTTCTTGTACTCGTTCTTTTATGAAGAAGACAATTGAAATCATATGGGATTTATTGGAAATAATTAAATGCAACTCCGAAGATTGGAAACTCGACGAAGGTAAGGAGTCATGTATAAACCTTAAGTTAGTTTGTGTTAAAGCTTTTATGGATATTGATGCTTTTCGTGATTTTAGCACTAAATATGGACTTGACTCTGAGATAGTAGCTCCTTTCTGTGAATCATTTGCTACTCATGTTGATCTCCCTAAGGAGAAGTGGTTTAAATATCATCCTCCCACTAGAGTTAAAGTAGTAGAACCTATTAAAGTTGAAGAAGAAACCATTATTATAATGTTGATCCTATTGTTCCTACTGTTTATATTGAGAAACCACCTTTTCCTGTTAGAATGAAGGATCATGCTAAAGGTTCAACTATAGTTCGTAAGAGTTGTACTAGAACACCTAGTATTGCTATGGTCAAAGATCTCTTGGTTGATAATATTGATGGGCATGTTATTTATTTCTGTGATGAAGCTGCTTGAATTGCTAAACCTCATACTAAAGATAAACATAGACCCGTTGTTGGCATGCCTGTTGTTTCCGTTAAAATTGGAGATCATTGTTATCATGGCATGTGTGATGTGGCTACTGGTGTGAGTGCAATTCATTTTACCTTATATCAAGAAATTATGAATGATATTGCACCTGCTGAGATGGAAGATATTCATGTTACTATTAAGCTTGCCAATAGAGATACTATATCACCAATTGGTATTGTTAGAGATTTTGAAGTCTTGTGTGGGAAAATAAAATGCCCCACTGATTTTCTTGTTCTTGCTTCCCACAAGATGATTTTTGTCCAATTATATTTGGTAGACCTTTTTTGAATACTATTAATGCTAAGATAGACTGCGAGAAGGATATTCTTATTGTTGGTTTAGGGTATATGTCTCATGATTTTAATTTCTCTAAATTTCATAGACAACCCCATGGTAAAGAATTGCCTAGTAAGGATGAAATTATTGGTCTTGATTCTATTGTTGTGCCTCCTACTGATACTTAGAACAATATTTACTAGACCATGAAAATTATATGTTTATGAATGAAATAAGGAAATAGATGAAATATTCTTTAATCAAGGACCTATTTTGACACACAACTTTCCAATTGAAATCCTTGGGGATCCTCCTCCACCCACGGGTGATCTCATGTTTGAGCTTAAACAATTACCTGACACTTTGAAATATGCTTATCTTGATGAAAAGAATACATATCCTGTTATTATTAGTGCTAACCTTTCAAACCATGAAGAGAAGAAATTATTGAAAACTCTGAAGAAGCACCATGCCGCTATTGGATATATTCTTGATGACCTTAAGGGCATTAGTCCCACTCTATGTCAGCACAAAAGTAATTTGAAGCCTGATGCTAAACCAGTTGTTGATCACCAATGAAGGTTAAATCCTAAGATGAAAGAAGTGGTAAGAAATGGAATACTAAAGCTTATGGAGGCAGGTATAATTTATCCTATTGCTGATAGTAGATGGGTAAGTCATGTTCCTTGTGTCCCTAAGAAGAAAGGTATTACTGTTGTTCATAATGATAAGAGTGAATTGATTCGACAAAGAATTCTTACAAGTTATAGAAATGGTAATTGATTTTCGCAAATTAAATAAAGCTACTAGAAAAGATCATTACCGTGTACCTTTTATTGATCAAATGCTAGAAAGACTATCCGAACATACACATTTCTGTTTTCTAGATGGTTATTCTGGTTTCTCTCAAATACCCGTGTCAAAAGATGATCAGGAAAACACAAATTTTACTTGCCCATTCGGTACCTTTGCTTATAAACATATGCCTTTTGGTTTATGCAATGCACCTGCTACCTTTCAAAGATGTATAAGTGCTATATTCTCTGACTTTTTGTGAAAAGATTCACTGGTATAGCAAGGTGCTATACAAACGGTTTTTAACCCATATCTGCGACGGCATTCGGAACCATCACCTAGTGAGTGACTCTGATAGGGGGGGGGGTCCTTCCCACACAACCTAGAAACCGTCGGGGATATGCCCTCCTGGCACACACGCTCGACAAAATGAGGTCGTGTACCACTGGCGGCGAGCAAATATGGTTATATGTACAGTAGTACTAAAAAAATACAATTATACATGTGAAATCGTTTCTGGTCGTAAGTACATCCCACACAGTCAGTCCCCGCTAAAAGTTTTCGTTCGTATATACATCCCGCATAGTCGCTGCAAGGAAAATGTTTTCGTTTGTAGGTACATCACACACAATTTACCATATTAAATAATTTGTGATAGCATTCCCATCACACACAATATTTACAATTTTATCGTTTGCATTATTGAATGCATAACACACGGTGCGAAGAAGAAACTGTGTGGCAAAGGCTGTCCACATAGTTTTTATGCGGTAAACGTTTGCGCAAGGTGGCCTAACGCAAACAGTTTTGAAGATAATGTCGTGAGTGATTGGTCATCGATCCAACATGGTTCAGTCCTAGAAACTGTGTGTGTTGCCTTAGGTCATCGACCATGGTATTTTCTCAATAACCGTTTGCAATAGCAGAAACCAATTAGCAAGCTAATTCACCATTAGCAGGCTAATTGCCCTATTATTAATAATCCATTTATTAATCTAATTGACATTCATATTAAACACATAATATATTTCATTCTCATATTAAGGAAGCAGGATTTCATAATGGAAATACATCAGAGTACAACATGATATAGCTTTAGCGCTCAGCTACCCCATTACACAACTGCACCGGCACCAAGTTTCACATGCAACATCTAGAACCATTCGAAATTAGCATCATAGACAGTACATAGACAGATGCATCTTATCGGGAAAACTGCTGAAGCGGTAGGCGAATATTGAGCCTTCATTGACGTTGAAGGTCTTTGCAACTTTAGGCCAGTGCCTATGGATGATTGACTGTCCATCCTTTGTCCTCTTCAGGAACACTTCAATATTGAACCGTGGGTGTTGTATGACAATATTCCTCGCCTCCTGACAATAGAGGTGGTTTGAGAGGTAATCATCAGTGAACTGCTTTGGAAAAGCCTAAAAAGAAGGATGTACATAAATATCTTCTCTATATTGGAAATGGGGCAAAGGAATAAAAAAGGCAAGGTATAATAGTTAGTACCATCTTGTAGTGAGCTGATGTCTTCTTCATTGTGCAGACAAAGAGCTTGTTCTTTTTTGTCGCTAATTTCTTTATCCTAACAATATTTCTGAGTTTCTTGACTTGATTGATATTCATGGTCATTTCCCCATATGAAAAAAGGGTCGAATAGTGGGTCAAAACCTCTACCAATAGGACCTACGTGTGCAAGACCAAATTGTTAAAAACCTAAATAGACAACGGACCATTCACATGCTAACCTCGATTATAAACTTTAGTGCTTCCCGTTGTTTCCCTACAACACATATAAGGTAGTTAGTCATTAGGTTAAGTAAAGGTTCGCATGCTATCAGTAAAATATGTTGATGAAAAATAAGCACATTGCAGATTCATCATATTATTTCAAGCCACGTGGAAAACCTATTTATCCAAACCAAGCATGATTAAGAACTAGGAAATATAGCACTTGTATATGTTTCTCATGTATTAAATGCAGCCAAATTTGATTTATTGCTCACATGCACAACAATACAAAATTGGGATAATTAGATGTATGCCCCTAGTTGTGTCCCACTCGTCTGTTTTACCCCTAATTCCCAAAAGTCACTGGTTCTGTCCAAGTCACTTTGCTCCTCTTATGCTTTTGCCCTTTGACCGTTTGACCGTTAGTTTGAAAACTTCATAACTAATTCATACTAAATCAGAAAAATGCAAATAAGATACCAAAATGTTCAAAAAAAAACATCACCTATATGTGAGTGTCATTTGCATTCATGAAAAAAGTGTTGGAAAGTGCCCATCCGAGTTTTAGCTCTTATGCTACCACCATGAATAGTAAAATCTAAAAAAGTTCAAAAAAATTCAAAAAAAATTGGTGGCAAAGAATCACAAATGTTTTAAGTGCCTGCCAAGTTTCATCAGGGAATAACATTCGTGGACCTCGGTGAGCAGCCGCTCCTCCCAGCCCCCCCTTCCGCATTGTTTCCATCGTCGTAGTCGCCGATCTTCGCGCCCTGAGTCCGTCCGCCATGGGCGATCTCGAGTTTTAGCTCGTGCTCGTGTCGCTGCTTCTGCTCGCAGTTCACACACACACCGTCGTGTCATTGCTCCACCACACGTATCCACGCACGTCGCCGCCACTCCAACGGGCATCCATGGCCGTATTTGTGCCCATGCCCAGCCGTGCCCCACCACGGTTTCTGCCCTCGCCCAGCCAAGCCTGCCTTGCCGCACCCACGCATGCTCCTGTATGCAATCGAACCTCTGTGTTCGCGGAGTAGCTACAGAGAACCACGCACGCGGCTCTGGTCGCCTTCTTCTCCATGTCCGGGACGACCTGTAGCTCGTGCTCGAATGCCTGCGCACATGCCGCACCCTTGCATCCTCGCACGCACTCCCCGCAAGCGTCTGCCTTGCCGTGCCTCGCTGCCGTGGCTGAGACGAGCTCCTACCTGAGCTTGTTCTCGAGCCCTTGCTCATGTTGTTGCTCCACCACTCGCGCAACCACACCCACGCAGGTTTCCGCACGCCCGCTGCTGTCCTATAGCATCGATGCCCGCTGCTTTGCTCGCTTGCGTCATCGGCGAGCATCACCGTGAGCCATGGCTCCAAAAGCTCGACCTTCTGCAGTTGGCTGAAGTAGAGTGTCGTCCTCAATTCTTTCACGAAGAAAGGCATTGCCCATTCTTCATTTATTTTTGCACACAACCATTTGGGCCAGATCTGCTACCGGGCTTGCACAGTGCGTTGAATCCGGCCTGTGTATGTTTTTTTTCCTTCTGTTCTCTGTGATTTAATGTTATATTGCATTGCATAATTACAGAAATGACATTCTTGCATTGCTCATATATAAATAACCATGCATCGGTTTGCAACAAACTTCATATGCAAAATGCTTAGAATTTCATCTACTTTCGTAATATGCATCTTTCATCCATGTTTAAAATTTTTAACTTGTTGTTTGCTTTAATTTTCTTAAATGCCATGTTAAAATGATTTATTTCATAACTAAATAACTGTAGCTCCATTTTTAATAAACTTTATATGTAAATGGGGTGAAATAATGCCTAGTTTAACATGGTGCACTTTATTTTCCTGTTTAACAACAATAAAATATGTTTTAGGGCAGAACAGTACCAAATTCGAAATATGCATATGGGGATTTTCCGGAATTGTTGTTTGTTGTTCCGGCCTCATTTAAACTTGTCTAGATAGGTAGTTTTTCATATGCTTCACCCCTTGCCATGTTTAATAACATTTAATATTGTTGGGTACCTAAACGAGAGAGAACTAAATAATTGATGTGGTGTTTCGTTAATGTGTAACTCGTTGCATATTGAGCTCCACTTAATTTGTAGTATTGTGTGTTGCAGTTTGCCATGCCATGCCTTATTAAACTGGACATGCATCATACTTGTTTGTGCATCATGCCATGTTTATGCTTGTGCATTTACCATGTTGTTTGTTTCTTTTCGGTGTTGCTTCTAAGTTCCGGTAATGTTGCGATTGTGAGGATTCGTTTGACTACTCCCTTTCGTATTCTTTATGGACTTGTTCTTCTTCCTAGCGGGATCTCAGGCAAGATGACCGTCACCTTGGATCTCATTACTATCATTGCTTTGCTAGTTACTTCGTTCTATCGCTATGCTGCGCTACCTATCACTTGTTCTTCAAGCCTCCCAATTTGCCATGTCAGCCTCTAACCTTTTTCACCCTTCCTATCACAATATCTCTTATTTAATTAATGCATCTATATACTTGGTAAAGGGTGGAAGGCTCAGCCTTATGCCTGGTGTTTTGTTCCACTCTTGCCGCCCTAGTTTCCGTCATACCGGTGTTATATTCCATGCTTTTGCGTTCCTTATGCGGTTGGGTGATTTATGGGACCCCCTTGACAGTTCACTTTGAATAAAACTCCTCTAGCAAGGCCCAACCTTGGTATTACCATTTGCCTACCTAAGCCTTTTTCCCTTGAGTTTCCGGAGCCCGAGGGTCATCTTTATCTAACC
>NC_041385.1:291193968-291328520 GCF_002162155.2 Triticum dicoccoides
GTTGGTCCGAACCGAGTAGACTACGGGGCCACCTCGGGGAAACTTGAGGGCTGGTTTTACTCGTAGGATTTTTCATCTGGTGTGCCTCTGAGAACGAGATGTGCAGCTCCTATCGGGATTTGTCGGCACATCAGGCGGCTTTGCTGGTCTTGTTTTACAATTGTCGAAATGTCTTGTAAACCGGGATTCCGAGACTGATCGGGTCTTCCTGGGAGAAGGAATATCCTTCGTTGACCGTGAGAGCTTGTGATGGGCTAAGTTGGGACACCCCTGCAGGGTATAAACTTTCGAGATCCGTGCCCGTGGTTATGTAGCAGATGGGAATTTGTTAATATCTGGTTGTAGATAGCTTGACACCAGATTCGAATTAAAATACATCAACATCGTGTGTAGCCATGATGGTCTCTTTTCGGCGGAGTCCGGGAAGTGGACACGGTTTTGGGTTATGTTTGACGTAAATAAGAGTTCAGGATCACTTCTTGATCATTGCTAGCTTCACGGCCGTTCTGTTGCTTCTCTTCTCGCTCTTATTTGCGTATGTTAGCCACCATATCATGCTTAGTCGTTGTTGCAACCTCACCACTTATCCTTTCCTCACCCATTAAGCTTTGCTAGTCTTGATACCCATGGTAATGGGATTGCTGAGTCCTCGTGGCTCACAGATTACTACAACAACAGTTGCACATACAGGTTATGCGATGATCATGACGTGAGAGCGATGCTTGCTTGTTTTGGAGTTCTTCTCCTGCTACTTCTTTGATCAGGGGTTAGGTTCCAGGTCGGCAACCTGGGCTAGCAGGGTGGATGTCGTTTGAGCTTCTGATTGTGTTTCATCCGTAGTCGGATGTTGCTCTTATGTATGATGGTGTTGTATTCGTGTGGCATTGTATGCCTCTTGTATGTATCCCCAACTATTATGTAATGGTACGATGTAATGATATCCACCTTGCAAAAGCATCTCCAATATGCGCTTCTATCCTTAGTGGGACCTTCGAGTTCCTTTAGGATAGGGTCGCATATTGGGCGTGACAAGTTGGTATCAGAGCCTCGACCGACCATAGGAGCCCCCTTGATTGATCGTGTAGTTTGGCCGTTGTCAAGTCTAGAAGAAAACTGATTTCTGAGTCTAGTTATATCGGAGAGTAGGAATTCTTTTTTACTCTTCAGCCCCTTCGTCGCTCTGGTCAGGAATCTTGACGTAGCTATTTTGAATTACTCCTCTTCCCTTTCAAACTTTCTTTAGGATCACGCAGTTGGTTTTTCGATCGTTGGTTCTCAGCTCTTTTCATCCGGTGCATTTCTCGTCAAGTTGTCTCGCGCCTCTTCATCGTTGCCAAGTTCAATCCTCAGTTCTTTCTCAGCGGCGAGGTTTTCCCCGTCCTCACTTGTCTTCTTTTTCCCACTCGCCCACCTTTTTTCTTCACGGAGTCGAAGTTTGTAATCGAGTATCCATCCTACTCGTGTGAAGCCTTTGCTTTCTTTCAACATGTGTTTCCTCTTGAAGTTATTCATCGGTTTTTTTTCCTTCCAAGTTGCCTTTGTTTTCCCGCCCTCCCACCCTCTTCTTCCCGGAGCCTGAGTCTATTTCGAGCATCAATTTCATTCGTGCGGAGCTTTTTTTTAGTCTTCCCTCAATTATTTCAACCGGTGAATACTCGTTTTCGTTCGACTCTCTTCATCTCTTTCTTCTCCGGTGGACTCAGTTCAAGTATCCGGTGTTGTCCATATCCTTGTTCGTCTGTGTTCTAATTAATTCGAGGTTGTCACCTCATTCAAATATTTCAATTGTTGCGGTGCATCATCTATCTATTTAACAATCCTTTTTCAATGATGTTTTCTTTAGTGGGCCCTAACCCACATGTCGTTTCCCAGGATCTTACCTGACTCTTCTAATTCTCCCGGAGTTATTCTCAAATTCTTTTCAAGTGTGACATAAGAATGGATCCCATTAGTCACTTTCCTTCTCCAAGATCTCTTTCAAATTCATTTCATTGTTGGCTCAACCTCTTGGCTTTTCATTCTCCCGAAGAATCTCAGTAATTTTGGTGGTGTTTTCCATCATCATTTAAAGAGCAAAGAAGATTTTTTCCTCTAAATCTTGTCTGTTCTCGCGAAGTTTCGTGCTTCTAGCTTCATGTTATCCTCTCGAATTATTCTATTTGTCACATATTCCTTTTCTTAAACATTCAGAGTATGTTAGAAGTTGTTTTCCCGTTTCTTTTCACCGGAGGCCATCATTCCAGAAGAATTCTCCGTCCTCACATTTCAGCTAACGTTATCCAGTTATCCCGGTGCTTCATTCAAGTGTTCTTTAATCAGCTCATGATCTCTTTGTTCTTTTGCATCTAAATCCCCTCAAGCATATTTGTTCTTCTAATTCTTCCCGGTGATGCATTCTCTTTCATCAGTCATTTTCGAATTCTTGTGGTGGTTCGTTCAAGATTATTTTTCTTTGATTATCATATCAATTCATTCGTTCTTTTCAATCCTATCGGTGGTTCATGAAGACTTTCTCAAGTTTTGTGCTATATCCCCATTAATCCTTTTTCAATAAGAATAAGTTACATGCCAAATCCGGTTGTCATCAATTAAATTTGATGAGGATAAGCATAACGTAATTCTTATTCTTATTTCATCATCGTCAAGTAATCCCTTACTTCGGAGTTTTTTCTTGAGGAATAAATTCTAGTTTCAAGTGTTTTCATCTTTTCTTTTTCGGAGTTCAAATTTCCTCGGTCATTTTGTAGGAACCTCCATCTAAATCATCGCAAGCTTTAATCTTATTCTCTCGTTCTTCATTCTATCTCATGATCTTTTGTCACCGGAGTTCTTCATGGTGGTTCTTCATGACTTAATTCATTCTTCAAGAGTTCATCAAGATTATGTTGGAGGAGTTCAAGTATCTTTTCTTCTTGCATCTCGAAGTGCAATTAATTCTCTGTATTCTTCTAAAGTGGAGTTTTCGATTTTCTTCATGCTTCTCAGCTATTCAGACACTGGTTGTGGTATAATTTCACCTCCAGTTTTGAGTTGTTTTTGATAAGTCCACCACAAGCTTATTCTTTTGTTGTTGATTTTCTCAACAACTCCGTTCACCCTTTCCTTCTAAGAAGGCTATCTAATTCATTCATGGTGGAAGTTGTTGTTCTCCTATCAGTTCTTTTCATTCCATTCTTTCAATTCTTATGGAGGCATTGCGTTGTTCATCTCATCAAGTGACATCCCATCTTGTGAAGTTCATGTTCTATTCCTTCCATCTTTAGCTGGAGTGCTGCCGGAATTCTTTCGCTCCTTTTCCCTTTCTACCTTGTTCTAACCGGGCTGGTTTCATAGTCTATCTTTTCCTTGAGCTTTTTATTCTCGTCATATTCGCCGTTCATCTTTTCTATCTGAGTGCTCTCGACTTTGTTCATCTTCTCTCTTGCGTTCTTACTTCACCTCTTCCCCTTTCTCTTCCATCTTGTTCCTAAGATCTCGGGACGAGATCTTTTGTTAGTGGAGGAGTGTTGTGACACCCCGAGACCGATGCTCCAGTTGCCTTCCATTTATTTTACTAGTTGTTGTGTGTTTATTTTGTGTGCCATTGTCATAATTGTTTTGCATATTATTTTCCCTACTATTGTTGCCATGATCATGTTGAGTGCCTTGTCATTTTTGCTTCTTGCTTCATGATCACCATTGTGTACATTGCATTGTGCCTTTTGTCATTTTGCATTTCATCATAATCACCATGTGCATTGCATTCTTCATGATGTTCTCTTGCTAAATGCATGTTGAATGTGACCAAACCCCTTGCGATGTCTCTCAAATCTACCCGTGCATCAACAACTCCTTCCTTCCTATTCATTTCATTTTTGCTAGTGCCATTTTCTATCCTCGATAAATGTTCATTCTTTCCATAAAAATCCTGCACATTCTCCACATCCTCTCTGCTAATTTTAAGTCCATTTGAAAGTGTTTTGGTTGGGTTAAAAATGGCTCAAGTTTGAATTTAATTCAAGCTTGAATTATTTTTATATCTCTAAAAATTTTCAAACCATTTTATTCAAATTGTTCATAAATCCAGGATCTCAGATCTATTTCTGCCTCAGTCTACTTCCTTCCAGATGTCCCTGTGCATTTCTGCTCTTGTTATTCTGTCTGAAGAATTAAAGAAAAGAAATGAGGGACAACGGAAGAGCAGCCAAGTGAAGCCCACCTATCTTACCTATTCACTGCAGCCCACAGCGCACTGCAAGCCCATCTCCACAGGAGCTTCGTCCTCCCACTGTACGGCGCGCATCGAGAGCCTCCACGTCGACATCCGCGGTGATTTGACGGCCGGAGACTGCCCGAGAGCCCTATTTGGCACGTCATGTGCCTTGCCCTAGACCTCCTCTTTCCGTTCCCCTCCTCTCCTGCCCTCGCCGCCACCCAGGTAAGCCTCTCCATGCCAAGCCGTCGCCATGGCCGAGCTAAGCTTGAGCTCGAGCTCGGGTTGATCCGCCCGTCTCCGTCCTGCTTCTTCCGTTAGGAGAACCGGCGCGTCGACCATCGTATTCCTCGCCTACGCACGTGTTCAAACGGTCCCAGGAGCTCCTTCCCCTTCGTCCTCTTCGCTCTCTGCTTTCTCGGAGCCGCGGCACGCCGGAGATCAGCAGCTCGCCGTCACCCACGTCCACGTCATCGTACTCTTCCTCTTCATCACCGCGGGATGCCAAGTTCGTCGACGTCATCTACTCCACTTCCTAATCTCCGTGGACCCGATCACCTCTGCCATCAGCGCCTCTCTCGTCGCCCTTCCAGCTTCGTCTTCTTGTCCTATGGGACCTCGGTGAGCAGCCGCTCCTCCCAGCCCCCTTCCGTTTTGTTTCCGTTGTCGTAGTCGCCGATCTTCGCGCCCTGAGTCCGTCCACCATGGGCGATCTCGAGTTTTAGCTCGTGCTCGTGTTGCTGCTTCTGCTCGCTGTTCACACACACACCATCGCACCGTTGCTCCACCACATGCACCCACGCACGTCGCCGCCGCTCCAACGGGCATCCATGGCCGTAGTCGTGCCCATGCCCAGCCGTGCCTCACCACGGTTTCTGCCCTCGCCCAGCCGAGCCCGCCTTGCCGCACCTACGCATGCTCCTGTATGCAATCAAACCTCTATGTTCACGGAGTAGCTACCGAGCACCACGCACGCGGCTCTGGTCGCCTTCTTCTCCATGTCCGGGACGAGCTGTAGCTCGTGCTTGAACGCCTGCGCACACGCCACGCCCTTGCATCCTCACACGCACTCCCCGCAAGCGTCTGCCTTGCCATGCCTCGCTGCCGTGGACAAGACGAGCTCCTACCTAAGCTTGTTCTCGAGCTCTTGCTCATGCCATTGCTCCGCCGCTCGCGCAACCACACCCACGCAGGTTTCCACACGCCCGCTGCTGTCCTGTAGCGTTGATGCCCGCTGCTTTGCTCGCTTGCGTCACCGGCGAGCATCACCGTGAGCCATGGCTCCAAAAGCTCGACTTTGTGCCATTGGCTCAAGTAGTATGCCATCCTCAATTATTTCACGAAGACAGGCACAGCCGAGTTGGCTAGCACAGCTGGCATTCGCACAAGAGGTCCTGTGTTCGATTCTGTCCCAAGGACCCAAGTTTTTGCCCATTCTTCATTTATTTTTGCACACAGACATTTGGACCAGATCTACTACCGGGATTGCACAGTGCGTTGAATCCGGCCTGTGTATGTTTTTCCTTCTGTTCTCTCTGATTTGGCGTTATATTGCATTGCATAATTACAGAAATGACATTATCTTGCATTGCACATATATAAATAACCATGCATCGGTTTGCAACAAACTTCATATGCAAAATGCTTAGAATTTCATCTACTTTTGTAATATGCATCTTTCATCCATGTTTAAAATGTTTAACTTGTTTTTTTCTTTAATTTCCTTAAAGGCCATGTTAAAATGATTTATTTCATAACTAAATAACCGTAGCTCCATTTTTAATAATTTTCTATGTAAATGGGGTGGAAAAATGCCTAGTTTAACATGGTGCACTTTATTTTCCTGTTTAACAACAATAAAATATGTTTTAGGGCAGAACAGTACCAAATTCGAAATATGCATATGGGGATTTTATGGAATTTTGTTTGTTGTTCCGGCCTCATTTAAACTTGTCTAGATAAGTAGTTTTTCATATGCTTCACCCCTTGCCATGTTTAATAACATTTAATATTGTTGTGTACATAAACGAGAGAGAACTAAATAATTGATGTGGTGTTTTGTCAATGTGTAACTCATTGCATATTGAGCTCCACTTAATTTGTAGTATTGTTTGTCGCAGTTTGCCATGCCATGCCTTATTAAACCGGACATGCATCATACTTGTTTGTGCATCATGCCATGTTTATGCTTGTGCATTTACCATGTTGTTTTTTTCTTTCCGGCGTTGCTGCTTAGTTCAAGTAATGTTGCGATTCTAAAGATTCGTTCGACTACTCCCGTTTGTCGGAGTAATGGGCCACGGGTAAGCTGACCCGAGCCCCAGAACCTTTCAAGACATTGGGATCAGTAGCGCCGCCTAGGCCAAGTCCCAACAGCGACTCCAAGATATGCCGAGTCCCAGACGGCGACTCTAAGATATGCCGAGTCCCAGACGGCGACTCCAAGATATGTCGAGTCCCAGCGGCGACTTCAAGATATGTCGAGTCCCAGACAGCGACTCCAAGATAAGCCGACTCATGGCCGGCGACTTCCAGGGAGGCCGGCTATGGAGAGTCGGCCCGCGACTCCACCCTCGTCTCGAAGGGCGAGGCGGGGTACGGCCACGGCATGGTCGTTCCCCCTGCTTACAAGGGGGCGGCGTGGCTACAGTAAGCCATATCGCTGAAGATCTCCGGCGAGGCGCGGCACTGTTGCCATGCCTGCCCTTACCTCAGCCACAGTGGGCGGCGCACCGTGCCGATGATGCTTGCTTGTACGACCCAAGGACGGCGGGGCCGCCTGTCAGTGGGTAGACAGAAGACGGCACGAGCGCCCTGAAGACGGACCATGGGAGTCGGCCCCCTGGAGTCGGCCGACCCCCCTCCCATGGGCCCCGCCTGCCATTAACCCGACAAGATGGGGAATGGCGACAGTGAACGCATGCCAGACGGCGGCGCTGTTGCCATGACTACGTGACCAAGCCAGTGTCATCCAGAGTACCGCTACAGTATCAGGCCTGTCCGCGGGGCCCGCTAGTCGGCAGAGAGGATGACGACCTGAGGGACAGACAGCTGGGACCCGCGCCTAGCCAGATTACAGTTGTACCCCTGGGGGGTAGGCCTATATAAACCCCCCGGGAAGCCCATGCAAAGGGTTCAGACCTAGATAGGAAAAGATCTTAGATCACAGGAAGGAGAGAGCTAGCCTTGCCCTCTCCTATCACCAGAAACAGCTCGAGGAGCACCATTGTAACAACTTTGCTATAATGACCATGCGAAGACCCCGCAGAGCAGCAATAGGGGTGTTATCTCCTCGGAGAGCCCTGAAGCTGGGTGAGTTCTGCCGGCGTGCATGTCTTCGCCTCATCCCGCTTCCGGGCACCGGCGACGTTCTACTCGCTCCCACCATGATAAGCCATCCTTTGGCATATGTCGTACCCAACCCCCGACATTTGGCGCCCACTGTGGGGCGAGGTGCACCTTCGTCCGGAGACCTGCTTTGGACGGGAACCCTTTTCCTCCCTGGCGAGCGCAGCCAGCCCGGCACGCCAGATGGAGTTTGCACCGATGCGCTGCGCGGCGCCGATATCGCCTGCGCGGCCAGCAGCCTCGCCGAGCTTATCGGTGAGGTTCGCCTCTCCGACGAGCCTACGTCCGACGCAGGTACGAGCGGCCCCGAGAGCCTCCTCGCGGGTCTCCTCAACCAACTCCATGTCGCCGGCGAGCCTGCCGTGGACCTGGAGTCCATAGGATCCATCGACCCGATGATGGTCGACTAAGACACGGCGTCGCTCGACGCATTTCCCACCAACATGGTGGTCTACGACGAGCCGCTCCCTTGTGAGGGGAGCGGCGGGATCACCGTCACGGAGGTTCTCGTCCTCGATCACGGCGAGCGTTCCGGTGAGGGAGCGCACGACCCGCTCGACGCGGCTCTGCGAGACCTCACAACACCGATTCCGGGAGACGCCGACGCCCAGACGCTGGAGGCACGCCGCCTTCAGCTTACCGAGGGTGCTAAGAAGCTGGCAAGCATGAGGCGCTTGTCAGAAGCCTACCAGCGCGAGATGGATCGCGCCGTGGGCGGCTCACCGGCTCCGACTGGGCCTAGCTGCCTAGGCGTAGTCCGACAACGCGGCGCGGCAATCGCCAATCTATTCGGGGCTGATCGCCCTGTGTATGCCACGCCTGCGGAGAACATCCGTGCCGCCCAGGCGGCGGCAGACAAGCTCGACAACTTCGAGGGCGAAGAGCGCCGCGTGATGACGGAGCGAGTTCAGCAACTCCTCGATGCGGCTGCCGCGCAGAACGATGCCGGCTGCCGCGCAGAGGCGCCGCAGCGACAAAACAACGACCCGCCACCCTGCCGAGACCAAGGCGCAACGTCCCGGACGCCGACTGGTGGGGCCCGCGGGAAGAAGGACAAGGAGCCGGCTGCTAGCCACGGTCAGACTCGCATTACCATCGAGCGCGACCAAGACGGCCGCCCCAAAGCGGTGGAACGGAGGGACGACTATCTGCCTCCCCCTCCTCGCAGAGAAAGGCGAGTCTCCCCGCCGCCCGTGGAACATCCGACTCTCGGCGACCGTCTTGGCCGCTGAGAGGGAGTCGGAGAGAACGATGCCCGCCACTGGATCGACCGACTCCACTGATCCTTGGTGCTAAAAGAAGAAGACGAGTTGGGTCCTCCCTGCTTTGGACCCCGCATCCGAGATGAGCCCTTCCCCAAAGGGTTCACGCTCCCCCGAGACACGCCCAAATATACCGGCACCGTGAAGCCGGAGGACTGGCTGATCGATTACTCCACTACCGTCAATATAGCGAACGGCAACAAGCGTGTTGCCGTAAGATATGTCCCACTCATGCTCCAGGGATCAGCTCAGACATGGTTGAACAGTCTAAAGCCTCGCAGCATCAACAGCTGGGTCGACTTCATCGAGGCCTTCGTCCGCAACTTCCCAAGCACGTACAAGCGACCTCCCAAGCCTCATCAACTCTCCTTATGCGTGCAAGTCCCCAACGAATCCACTCGCGACTATCTCACGCGCTAGGGCGAGCTCCGGAACTCCTGCGAAGGCGTGCACGAGGTGCAGGCTATCGAGTACTTTACTGCCGAGTGCAGAGAAGGCACCCTCCTCAAGCGCAAGCTTCTCTGCGACGAGCCGGAGACACTCGATGAACTGCTGATCACGGCAGACAAGTACGCCACGGCCGACTCCTCCATGAAGGCAGAGATTCAAGTCAGCGCGACTAGCAAAGTCGCTCCTCAGGCTCCAAGGACTCCGGCTGGGGACCCCAGTCGGCGTCAACAGCAGAACGACCACAAGCGCAAGTGTCAGGACCCCGACTCAATGCCACATCGACCTAGCATGTAACACCTCATATCACTTTGCGGCCTCACGCACGGTATTCCCACGGGTGTCGCCTTACCTTTGCCCGGGACCGTTTGCGCCTTTTGGCACACGTATATGACAGTGTCGCTAGCATCCATATGATAAGGAGCCCGGGCTGACATGGCTAGTCGTAAACCCAAAGTGGCACAGACTTACAGGGACAGGCATCCATGACCCAGCATCGAACGTGTCGGTCATCAGCGAGTGAATCCAGGCTGTAGCACTGGGCTAGCAGGACTCCGGTGAACCGGGCTGTAGCGGGCTAACAGGACTCCGGTATTCATCGCGTGACATGTCCCCGAAGGGACAGACACAGGAACGAAGAAGGACACATGCCGGCCAGCCTAAGTGTTCCGGAGCAGTAGCAAGCTACCAAGGCTCAATGGAAACACTAGGAGACATTTCCCGGTAAGAGAGGCTACTAAAGATAAACAACTAGATGGTCAGATCCCACACATACCAAGCATTTCAATAACATACACACAATATGCTCGATATGTGCAAATACAACATGGCATCACAACATGACTCTACGACTCAAGTATTTAATCAATAGGCTCCGAGGAGCGAGATATTACAAACATGGGTCTCACGACCCAACAATCAGAGCATACAAGTCAAAGCACAAGCGGAAGCTATCATGTCTGAGTACAGACATCTATAAATGAAAAAGGCTGAGAAGCCTGACTATCTATCAGATCCTGCCGAGGGCACAAGATCGTAGCTGAGGTAACAAGCTAAACGTCGAAGTCCACGCGAAACTACTAGTGAGACCGAAGTCTCTCTGCAAAAACATAAAATAGGCAAACGTGAGTACAAATGTACCCAGCAAGACTTACATCAGATCTATCTACATATGCATCATTATCAACAAAGGGGATGGTGGGGTTTAACTGCAGCAAGCCAGCTTTGACTCGGTGGCTATCCTGAACTACGAATGCAAGTAACTCTTTTGAGGTGGCGCACACGAGTCCACATATTCACCATATCAATACACCACTATGGATCCGCTCCCGTCTCCCTACGAGAACGCCATCCATAGCACTCACGCTTATCTTGCGTATTTTAGAGTATCCACTTTCACTTGTCTATGAACTGATATAAGCAACCCAGAAGTCCTTTTCCGCGGACACGGCTATTCGAATAGATGATGTTAACCCTGCAGGGGTGTACTTCTTCACACACGCTCTCACCACTTACCGTCGTTTACACGACATGTACTCGGCAACCTTCAAGCGGAAGCCCAACGTGTGTGTCGGCCACGGTCTACCTAAACACTCAAGTCTCTAGTCCAGGTTTATCGCCTATTCGGGTTCCATCCATGAGGAGATCCGGCCGGAGTTTCGCTCACAGCCCCGAACGATGTGAACAAGGTTCCGTGACACCAAACGGGCGCCCGGTTTACCCGACCACGTGCCTACCGCATCACATCCCACCCCTACGGTCAGCGCTGCGCACGGCCTCCAGCATACTACAAACACCAGAAACTACTTGCAACTCCTGGACAGAGGACAAGGGTGATCAAGAAGCCGAGAGGGTCCATTGGTTTCGGGCCCAATGCGTGGTAGTAGCTGAATCATGGATCACAAACACAGAACTCAGTTCCTGAGGACGGCTGTAATGAGACAACCCACCATGTACTCCTACATGGCCTCTCACCGCTACCTTTACCAAATCGTATTCACACACTTAGCTCACACACAGTAGGACATGTTCACACACCTCTGATTCATCCCGGATGAATCAGACCTGACTCAACTCTAAGCAGTAGCAGGCGTGACAAACAAGCATGAATGAGTAGGCACAACAGGGCTCAAACAACTCCTACTCATGCTAGTGGGTTTCATCTATTTACTGTGGCAATGACAGGTCATGCAGAGGATAAAGGGGTTCAGCTACCGCAACAAGTAACAGATGAATCGATGTTGTCCTAATGCAGTAAAAGAGAGCAGGAGCGAGAGAGTAGGATTGTATCGGAATGAACAAGGGGGTTTTGCTTGCCTGGCACTTCTGAAGATAACATTGAGTCTTCATCAGTGTCAACGATCACATCATCGGTATCGCGTCTATCGAGAGGGGACAAATACCGGCAACACAGAAAAACACAATCAATGCAATGCACAAAATGGTGCATGCTATGACATGGCAATATGAATGTGTTTTGAGCTAATGTAACTAGCAACAAGTTAAATGGGGTTGGTTTGAATACAAGATTCAAATTCAAACTCCATATGTGATTATTTAAATGCCCTTTATATGATTTGTGCTAAACAGCAGCTATAAGTTGTTCTAACATGCATGAAAATGGTACAGATGGATTCCTTGAATTTTTCTGATAATTTTTCATATATAATTTATTTCATTTGGAGTTACGGTTGAATTTCTATGAATTTTAGAAGTTTTAGGCATTTTCTGGAATTTCAGAATTAAATTAAATCCAGAAAACATTACTGCGTCAGCATGACGTTGGCATGACGTCAGCAAGTCAACAGGGGCCGGCTCGGGTCAAACCTGACGTGTGGGGTCCACACGTCAGTGACACAGGGGCTAATCCCGCGTTGACTCGGGCTTTGACCCGCTACGGGGCCCGCTGTCAGTGTCACAGGGTTAGTTAGCAGGGTCATTAGCCCCTAACGACGACGCCACGTCAGCACGCCGGAGACCAGCCGACGGCGACCACAGAACATGGCGGGGCACGCCGGACTTGCGCTAGAGGCGTCAGTTTGGCGCGCTGAGGGCACCAGGGGATGGCCCTTGCTCCCGCGCATCCAGAGGACCGAGTGGGAGGTCGTGGGGTCGCCGGAACTCATGCCGGCGACGAGCTTTGGCGGCGATGGTGTTCGGTGGTGCTCGGGCGCGTCGCTACGGTGCATCAGTGAGCAAATGGAGAGGCTGGGCAGCACCTGCTAGACATGGGGAGCACTAAGAGCAGCTCAGTGAGGCCAGGGGAGCACGAAGGCTATGCGTGCAGCAGCAATGGCGGACGGTGGCTTCGGTGCTCGTGGGGAACGGTGCTACGGCACGGAGGGGAGCATGCTGAGTTAGGGGAGAGGGTCAGTGACTCACGGCGATGACGAGGGGACGCTCGGCGAGGTCGGGGACGGTCCAGAGCCGGCGAATTTGACGAAGATGGCCGGCGGTCCCGAGGTTGAAGAAGGCATCGAGGGCGGTGTTGTGGCACGTCCGGGGCCTCGTGGCTCGTTGAGGAGGTAGAGGGAGGACCAGCGGAGCTTCCTGGGGCGTCGGTGAGCCGTGGGGTGGCCGGTAGCCACGGTGGCTCTCGTCGGTGGCGGCGGCTCCGTTCGGTCGCGGGAGGGGAAACAGAGGAGCGAGGGGGAGGGAGGTCCAGAGAGCGAGGGAGAAGTGAGAGGGGGTCGGGGCTGCGTGGCGTCGCGGGAGGGACCAGGGAAGGAGGAGGCAGCCAGGCAGGGAGGAGGTGGCCTCCTCGGCCGCGCGCGTGCGAGCACGCAGCTGCTCCCACTGGCAAGAGGAAGACGACAGGGGGGGAGTAGCGGTGGCGGGCTGGGCCGCGCTGGGCCGGTCCTGTTGGGCCACCAGGTGGGCTTCACAAGTAAGTCCTTCTCTCTTTTATTTCTGTTCTGTTTCTCTTTTCTATTTCTGCAATTTGTTTTTGGATTTGATTTAAAATATCAAATCATTTTATAAAATCCTGGAAATAATTATGGGTGCTTTCTGAATTATTTCAGTGACCCTTAACAATTTCCAACATTTATTTGAACATTTAAATTATTTATAGTATTCAAATGCCCAAAGTCAAATACAATATGGTTTATTCAAAAAATCCAAAATGTCTTGGAAAAATATCCATCATCTATGGATATGGTTTTCACCCTTTTCCAGTGATCATGAACATTTTTGCAAACCAATTTGGGTTCTTTGAAAATATTTTGAAGTTGAACCTATTTGCAATGCTTTGGTGCTAGGGCTTGGTCATCCCCATTTCAAATTTCATACAATTTAAACATGTTGCACACATGAAGCTAGCCTAGAGCATTACCAGAAGCTAGGGATGTGACAACTCACCCCCACTAAACAAGAATCTCGTCTCGAGATTCAAGCGTAGGGTAAGGTGAAGGGGAAACGCAAACTAGTATAATCTTCACGATCCAGGGTGCACTTCAGTTGAACGTTGATTCATTCACCATCATTGCCTTGAAGTCTTGCCTTGAAAAACCCTGTCAACATGACATGGAGGGAAGAAGGAGACTCTAGAAGGGTCGATCTTCTCGAAGATCGAACAACTCACGGAATGAGACATAGGACCATCTCTAGGGTTGAGACACGAGTTACACATCAAGAGGGGTGGAAAGAGACGGATGACGAAGGTGCACTAGGTAGACAATAATTTCACGCTTAAGAAGGTGGTAAACAATTGTCAACGTAGCGAGGAGTTGAGTTGCCATGATACCATAACGATACACCTTAGGGAAGGTGACTCGTAGAGATATCCCTTTAAGTGGCAAAAAGAATTACTTTTGATTCAGAGATCATTGAAACTCTTTAAACCAGCCTAAGACAATTCTCGAGCGATCGTTTGGAGGGGGTCGGTAGAATGGCAAACTCAAACTTGGATGATGTGGATTACCTTGTTGAAGACA
Organism: Triticum dicoccoides; assembly: GCF_002162155.2. NCBI lineage: Eukaryota > Viridiplantae > Streptophyta > Magnoliopsida > Poales > Poaceae > Triticum > Triticum dicoccoides. The sequence goes on from NC_041385.1 coordinate 291,208,152, forward strand.
ACGTAATGGATGAATTTTCTTATCACCGGAAATGGAACAGACCCATGGTAGAATGGCACATTGGCGGTGCAAGCTGGGAACAAAATGCAAATGATGGGAATGATTCTGGTAACTGGGGAAGAACCCAACAATAGAGAGTGAATTCACTGTTTGAGAAGGTCACAGCATTGCCGAGGGAACTGAGAGCATCCCAATTAGAGCCGATGATAACACGTAGCGCTTGTGCGTGCTCTCAAGAACTTGAGCATTTCCACAACCATCAAGGTTTTATCAACAACCGCGTCAAGGGTGCTGACAACACAACATACTACCATGGTGAATAGCGATGGACGATGCAGATGCAATGGAGGATAACACTTTCTCAGATTTCACCTTAGCGAGCCAAGGAACAAAATCTGGATGATCGACCGAGAGACATTTAGCACTCCGCTTCTAATGTTCTCCTTGATGTGCTAGTGTATCCCATTCATAGATATGGTTTGATAACTAGAACATCAAGTAAAAGGTCGGACTTCGGGAGCAATAGAATCCATAAGGAACAGTTACGGAGGTAAATCCTACGAAATCCTTATGGGGAGGTGGCCAACTTCTTCAATCAAGATACTACAATAATAGGTCTTTCGGCTGGGTGGTGCTGACCACGACATCCACTTTACCGGTTTCCGAGGGACCGATATTTTAGTTCTTGGGAAATGTTCCAAACCATCATATCTACCTGAGATTCAGATCTGGTTGGTGTCAGGATATTCCAGACTCATCAAGTCTAGGAAGGAAAACGAAAGTTTGCAACACAAATCGACGAGATGACGTTGCAAGATTCTCGGGAAATGAACTACGATAGCAAGCTCCAAAACATGAGCTGGTTCTGCTACAAACATGTGAACACATTGTTCCAGACAAGCATGACCACAAAGTAGTCTTATAATAAAAACACTACCGAGTTCAGGAGGGGGAACCATCAACGAGGGTATCGAAGTCCTTACATAAGTCCGGATTAGCTCTTATGAAGAAACTCCTTCTCCTTGAACAAATCAGTCAGTGGCTTGGTGTGCTAGGATACACATATGGAATGAAGGTTGCAAGCCTCCAGACCACAGAATACTTCGCACGTGTGCATGACTGACTTGCGATGATTCCAGAGGAAGCAACATTGACTTTCTCGAGTCCACGGCGGCAACTTGCATCAAATGCACATGAACTAGAGGAAGTCACTTCTTACATCCGAACATATGCTTCATGAGCTAGCATGAACAAATGCTTTCGAAAGTTTCCAACACTAGCTTAATGTTCAGCAAAATTATGGAGAAGACAAGGATGTTGTCATTGGGCACAACAACAATTCATCTGGGTTTCCTTTTAAAAGGAATTCCATAGTTAAGTGAACAAGTGATAGCATTGGTCAGACCCAAAAGATATAATGGTGTATGCTCGAGGGATCAACCACGAGTAAGACAACATTACGAATATCGTTGGTTCTGGTCTGATTGGATGATAGCCCATACTCAATCAAAGGTTTGGGTAAGACAATAGATCCAACAATTGTTCACAAGGACCAATTGATGAAGATATCATCTTTCTTCACACACACACACACACACACACAAAAAGATATCCCTTAACATGAACTAAGTCGGACAAGCTTTTATCTTCCAGCTCTCCAAGTTGTTGTTTAGCTTATCCAACTAGCTCAGGGTATCCAACACGGATTCTTGGAGAAGGGGTGGTTTACAGGAATAAACCAACTTGATCACGAACTCAACATAGCGGTCAGGTGACAACCTGGTAATACTTCTGAGAAGATATTCAGAAAATCACGAACCACCGGTATGTTACGAAGCTCGAGAACAATCTTGCTTTTCAGGGCAAGGCGATATGATCAATAGAGCAAGGATTTGAAATAACCCTAACTCATCGATCGAGGAGTGCACCGAGAACAAGGACTAGGTAGCACGATCAATCTTAGAATGATGATTCACTAACCAACATGCTAAGAATGAAATTATTGTCCTTTAACTACCAAACAACGGAGTTGCTAGCAGTATTGATTTCACACACCACGATTCACTTGTCGACATTCCGGTTACGATAACACAGGAACCGGGGAATGAACAATGATGGCGAGAAGTATCACTGTGTCAAGAGTTCATAGGATGGTGTGCAATTCCCATGACATTCTTGATATAAAGATGGTAATACTCCAAGGTGGAATAGAGTAAAAGTTGGATTGGCATTTTTATCTGCGGAGTACGATGGTTTTGACCTAATCCTAGATATGGATGAGGTATTGGAGTTTGTTTCTCCTAGTCATTCCGCGATGGAATGGCTTGACGGACCACAAGAGTAATAGGCATCGATAAACGAACGCACGCATACTCTTGACTATCAATTGATAGACGAAGGTCAGAAGACAACTAAAGAGGCACAACTCAAAGGAACATACGATTTTCTGAGTTGTGGATGCATGGTTTAGCATGTCGAACGAATTCCACATATTTCTTCCGGATAACCCATGCAGAAAGGTAGAACTGGCAGAGTCACAATGTAGAATCGAGAACCCATCGAGAGCACTCTGATTGTGATCTTTCGATCAGCGAGGAACATCTGCCATAAGCGGTTCATAGTATTTGGAAGAAAGGAATACCACGAACATCGAGGACTAATGCAAAGGTTACTAATAACCTAAAAGAACGGGCAAAACTATCAACATGAAGCAAGTAGGGTGAATCTCGGGTTCAAAACCCAGGGATAGAATACCTATTACTAAGTAGCATCACGGGATGCTTTCGAGAATGATGGCCAGAATCATCACACTGGGAACACAAATCATGGCTAAATTACTAGATGATCCCCTAAGACACCTAGGGTCACAATAATAACTCCAACATAATGTCAAGGCAATAGAATACCTCAAATCAACAATTAGTGTGATTGAGCTGGCATAAAGGAACATCGAAACCAGAGGGAAAGGATTTTGCAAATGCATCAGACTATTTAGAAACCTGGAATGACTCGGACAGCATAACGGCTGTAAATGCTCAGAAAAGATTTGAGACATTCACAAAAATGGTGGCATAACCACTCAGAAGCACAATATCAAGGTCTCGAGATCAATAATTAACATACAGAAGTACTAGGAACTAAAACGAGGCTTAAGTCCAACAATCTATAAGTCTACGGATTAGTAACACGTGATCCTGATAGAAAGAAAAGATAGCCTAGTTCTTAATCCCCGCAGGAAAGATAAGATGACTCAGATCAGAAGGCATAAGGTATAAGGAGTAAAAAGAGCCTTACGTTCCATCCCACAATCAATTCCCTTATATAACTAAAGAATTTCTAGACTCAACTTCGACCAGTTTGGCTTGGTAATCCTACAGGCAGTCAAGCTCTGATACCAACGCTGTCAGGACCCCGACTCAATGCCACATCGACCTAGCATGTAACACCTCATATCACTTTGCGGCCTCACGCACGGTATTCCCACGGGTGTCGCCTTACCTTTGCCCGGGACCGTTTGCGCCTTTTGGCACACGTATATGACAGTGTCGCTAGCATCCATATGATAAGGAGCCCGGGCTGACATGGCTAGTCGTAAACCCAAAGTGGCACAGACTTACAGGGACATGCATCCATGACCCAGCATCGAACGTGTCGGTCATCAGCGAGTGAATCCAGGCTGTAGCACTGGGCTAGCAGGACTCCAGTGAACCGGGCTGTAGCGGGCTAACAGGACTCCGGTATTCATCGCGTGACATTTCCCCGAAGGGACAGACACAGGAACGAAGAAGGACACATGCCGGCCAGCCTAAGTGTTCCGGAGCAGTAGCAAGCTACCAAGGCTCAATGGAAACACTAGGAGACATTTCCCGGTAAGAGAGGCTACTAAAGATAAACAACTAGATGGTCAGATCCCACACATACCAAGCATTTCAATAACATACACACAATATGCTCGATATGTGCAAATACAACATGGCATCACAACATGACTCTACGACTCAAGTATTTAATCAATAGGCTCCGAGGAGCGAGATATTACAAACATGGGTCTCACGACCCAACAATCAGAGCATACAAGTCAAAGCACAAGCGGAAGCTATCATGTCTGAGTACAGACATCTATAAATGAAAAAGGCTGAGAAGCCTGACTATCTATCAGATCCTGCCGAGGGCACAAGATCGTAGCTGAGGTAACAAGCTAAACGTCGAAAGTCCACGCGAAACTACTAGTGAGACCGAAGTCTCTCTGCAAAAACATAAAATAGGCCAACGTGAGTACAAATGTACCCAGCAAGACTTACATCAGATCTATCTACATATGCATCATTATCAACAAAGGGGATGGTGGGGTTTAACTGCAGCAAGCCAGCTTTGACTCGGTGGCTATCCTGAACTACGACTGCAAGTAACTCTTTTGAGGTGGCGCACACGAGTCCACATATTCACCATATCAATACACCACTATGGATCCGCTCCCGTCTCCCTACGAGAACGCCATCCATAGCACTCACGCTTATCTTGCGTATTTTAGAGTATCCACTTTCACTTGTCTATGAACTGATATAAGCAACCCAGAAGTCCTTTTCCGCGGACACGGCTATTCGAATAGATGATGTTAACCCTGCAGGGGTGTACTTCTTCACACACGCTCTCACCACTTAGCGCCGTTTACACGACATGTACTCGGCAACCTTCAAGCGGAAGCCCAACGTGGGTGTCGGCCACGGTCTACCTAAACACTCAAGTCTCTAGTCCAGGTTTATCGCCTATTCGGTTTCCATCCATGAGGAGATCCGTCCGGAGTTTCGCTCACAGCCCCAAACGATGTGAACAGGGTTCCGTGACACCAAACGGGCGCCCGGTTTACCCGGCCACGTGCCTACCGCATCACAGCCCACCCCTACGGTCAGCGCTACGCACGGCCTCCAGCATACTACAAACACCAGAAACTACTTGCAACTCCTGGACAGAGGACAAGGGTGATCAAGAAGCCGAGAGGGTCCATTGGTTTCGGGCCCAATGCGTGGTAGTAGCTGAATCATGGATCACAAACACAGAACTCAGTTCCTGAGGACGACTGCAATGAGACAACCCACCATGTACTCCTACATGGCCTCTCACCGCTACCTTTACCAAATCGTATTCACACACTTAGCTCACACACAGTAGGACATGTTCACACACCTCTGATTCATCCCGGATGAATCAGACCTGACTCAACTCTAAGCAGTAGCAGGCGTGACAAACAAGCATGAATGAGTAGGCACAACAGGGCTCAAACAACTCCTACTCATGCTAGTGGGTTTCATCTATTTACTGTGGCAATGACAGGTCATGCAGAGGATAAAGGGGTTCAGCTACCGCAACAAGTAACAGATGAATCGATGTTGTCCTAATGCAGTAAAAGAGAGCAGGAGCGAGAGAGTAGGATTGTATCGGAATGAACAAGGGGGTTTTGCTTGCATGGCACTTCTGAAGATAACATTGAGTCTTCATCAGTGTCAACGATCACATCATCGGTATCGCGTCTATCGAGAGGGGACAAATACCGGCAACACAGAAAAACACAATCAATGCAATGCACAAAATGATGCATGCTATGACATGGCAATATGAATGTGTTTTGAGCTAATGCAACTAGCAACAAGTTAAATGGGGTTGGTTTGAATACAAGATTCAAATTCAAACTCCATATGTGATTATTTAAATGCCCTTTATATGATTTGTGCTAAACAGCAGCTATAAGTTGTTCTAACATGCATGAAAATGGTACAGATGGATTCCTTGAATTTTTCTGATAATTTTTCATATATAATTTATTTCATTTGGAGTTACGGTTGAATTTCTATGAATTTTAGAAGTTTTAGGCATTTTCTGGAATTTCAGAATTAAATTAAATCCAGAAAACATTACTGCGTCAGCATGACGTTGGCATGACGTCAGCAAGTCAACAGGGGCCGGCTCGGGTCAAACCTGACGTGTGGGGTCCACATGTCAGTGACACAGGGGCTAATCCCGTGTTGACTCGGGCTTTGACCCGCTACGGGGCCCACTGTCAGTGTCACAGGGTTAGTTAGCAGGGTCATTAGCCCCTAACGACGATGCCACATCAGCACGCCGGAGACCAGCCGACGGCGACCACAGAACACGGCGGGGCACGCCGGACTTGCGCTAGAGGTGTCAGTTTGGCGCGCTGAGGGCACCAGGGGATGGCCCTTGCTCCCGCGCATCCAGAGGACCGAGTGGGAGGTCGTGGGGTCGCCGGAACTCATGCCGGCGACGAGCTTTGGCGGCGATGGTGTTCGGTGGTGCTCGGGCGCGTCGCTACGGTGCATCAGTGAGCAAATGGAGAGGCTGGGCAGCACCTGCTAGACATGGGGAGCACTAAGAGCAGCTCAGTGAGGCCAGGGGAGCACGGAGGCTATGCGTGCAGCAGCAATGGCGGACGGTGGCTTCGGTGCTCGTGGGCCACGGCGCGACGGCACGGAGGGGAGCATGCTGAGTTAGGGGAGAGGGTCAGTGACTCACGGCGATGACGAGGGGACGCTCGGCGAGGTCGGGGACGGTCCGGAGCCGGCGAATTTGACGAAGATGGCCGGCGGTCCCGAGGTTGAAGAAGGCATCGAGGGCGGTGTTGTGGCACGTCCGGGGCCTCGTGGCTCATTGAGGAGGTAGAGGGAGGACCGGCGGAGCTTCCTGGGGCGTCGGTGAGCCGTGGGGTGGCCGGTAGCCACGGTGGCTCTCGTCGGTGGCGGCGGCTCCGTTCGGTCGCGGGAGGGGAAACAGAGGAGCGAGGGGGAGGGAGGTCCAGAGAGCGAGGGAGAAGTGAGAGGGGGTCGGGGCTGCGTGGCGTCGCGGGAGGGACCAGGGAAGGAGGAGGCAGCCAGGCAGGGAGGAGGTGGCCTCCTCGGCCGCGCGCGTGCGAGCACGCAGCTGCTCCCACTGGCAAGAGGAAGACGACAGGGGGGGAGTAGCGGTGGCGGGCTGGGCCGCGCTGGGCCGGTCCTGTTGGGCCACCAGGTGGGCTTCACAGGTAAGTCCTTCTCTCTTTTATTTCTGTTCTGTTTCTCTTTTCTATTTCTGCAATTTGTTTTTGGATTTGATTTAAAATATCAAATCATTTTATAAAATCCTGGAAATAATTATGGGTGCTTTCTGAATTATTTCAGTGACCCTTAACAATTTCCAACATTTATTTGAACATTTAAATTATTTATAGTATTCAAATGCCCAAAGTCAAATACAATATGGTTTATTCAAAAAATCCAAAATGTCTTGGAAAAATATCCATCATCTATGGATATGGTTTTCACCCTTTTCCAGTGATCATGAACATTTTTGCAAACCAATTTGGGTTCTTTGAAAATATTTTGAAGTTGAACCTATTTTTGAAGTTGATCTAGAGCATTACCAGAAGCTAGGGATGTGACAGCAAGGCCCTGCAGCCAGCCTCCAACAGCCGGCAAGTGGCGACAGTCGAAGACCAATAGCCGGAGGGACCGCCTCCGGCGAAGCGGCAGAGGGGCGGCAAGTCCAACTAGTTGCCGGCCTTCTCCTACGAGCAGACCCTGGATGGCCCATGCAAGTTCCACAGCGGCGTGAAGCCGTCAAACCACACCACCCGGAAATGCAACTGGCTGACCAGAATCGCCAAGGGAGATGGCCTACTCCCTCCCCTGCCTGCTGGGCCGCCTCCGCCACAGCCGCCCTACCAGCCGGCTGTCAGGCCAGTCGGTGCGGTACAAGACGAGTTTCCGGATGAACACGGGGCCTATGTGGTGTTCACCAGTGTGGCAGACGATCGGCGCAGCAGGCGCCAACAGCAACAAGAAGTGAATGCAGTCGCGTCAAGCTCCCCAGAATTCATGCACTGGTCCGAAAGGCCCATCAGTTGGAGTAGAGCCAATCACCCAGAGGTGATGCCAAGTCCAGGCTCCTACTCTTTGGTCTTAGGCGCCACACTCGCCACAGATAGGCTGGCCGCTCGCTTCTCGCGAGTGCTGATAGACGGAGGCAGTAGTATCAACATCCTGTACAAGGATACGATGGAGAAGTTAGGAATCAAGCGAAGACAGCTTCAAAGCAGCCGGAATGTGTTCTACGGCATTGTCCCTGGCCTTTCCTGCTCACCAATCGGCAAGATTCTGCTAGACGTCCTCTTTGGGGACAAAGATCACTTCTGCCGAGAGCCAATTTGGTTTGAGGTGGTGGACCTTGAAAGCCCGTACCATGCGTTGCTTGGCCGACCAGCGTTGGCCAAGTTCATGGCAGTCCCCCACTATGCCTACCTCAAGATGAAGACGCCGAGTTCCAAGGGAATCCTAACCTTAGCCGGCGACTACAGAAAGTCGTCTGCTTGCGCGGCCGAGAGCAGTCAGCTTGCCGAGTCCTTGGTGATCGCGGCAGAGAAACGACTTCTTGATCGGGTCATGGCGATGGCCGGCAAGCATCCCGAGTTATCGCCCGACCCCAAGGAGTCGGAAGCAGAAGGATCATTCAAGCTGGCCAGAGAAACAAAGAAGATACCTTTGGACCCGGAGCACCCAGAGAGGTACGCTGTCATGGGTACAAACCTTGACAGCAAATAGGAAGGCGAGCTTGTCGATTTCCTCCATGAGAATCGAGACATCTTCGCATGGTCCCCTAAAGACATGCCGGGTGTACCGACCGAATTCGCTGAGCACAAGTTACATGTCCGGTCTGATGTGAAACCCGTCAGGCAGCCCTTGCGCCGCCTGTCAGAAGAGAAGAGAAGAGTCGTTGGAGAAGAAATAGCCCGGCTCCTGGCGGCCGGCTTCATCATGGAAGTGTTTTTCCTAGAGTGGCTAGCAAACCCAGTACTGGTGTTGAAGAAGAATAAGCAGTGGCGGATGTGTATGGACTACACAAGCCTCAACAAAGCCTGCCCCAAGGACCCATTTGCTTTGCCGAGAATTGATCAGGTGATAGACTCCACAGCCGGATGCGAGCTGTTGAGTTTTTTGGATGCATACTCTGGATATCACCAGATCAAACTAAACCCGGCCGACCGACTGAAGACCGCCTTCATCATGTCGTTTGGTGCCTTCTGCTACCTGACCATGACGTTCGGCCTGAGGAATGCCGGCGCCACCTTTCAGCGTTGCATGCAGAAGTGCCTCCTCAAGCAACTCGGCAGAAATGCCCACGTCTACATAGATGATGTGGTGGTGAAGACGGAAAAACGTGGGACTCTGTTGGAAGACCTCAAGGAGACTTTCGAGAACCTGCGCCGATTGCAGATCAAGCTCAACCCCGAGAAGTGCGTCTTCGGAGTACCAGCCGGCCAGCTACTTGGTTTCCTGGTCTCCGAACGCGGCATAGAGTGCAACCCTGTGAAGATCAAGGCCATCGAGAGTATGGAAGCACCCAGACGACTATTAGATGTGCAAAAGTTCACCGGCTGTTTGGCGTCCATCAGCCGATTCATCAGTCAGCTGGGTGAGAAGGCTCTCCCCTTGTACCAGCTCATGAAGAAGACAACCTTTTTTGAGTGGACTCCCAAGGCGGACGAGGCCTTTCTCCAACTGAAGAAGATGTTGACTACTCCCCCTGTGCTAGCGGCTCCGACTCCCAAAGAGCCCATGCTCCTATACGTTGCCGCCACCAGCCGGGTAGTCAGCACAGTCATTGTAGTCGAGCGCAAGGAGGAAGGCAAGGCGCTACCTGTCCAGAGACGGGTATATTACCTGAGCGAGGTACTGTCGGTCTCCAAGCAGAACTACCCCCACTACTAGAAGATGTGCTATGGCATGCATTTTGCCGCCAAGAAATTGAAGCCTTACTTCCAAGAGCATCCAATCACTGTGGTCTGCACAGCCCCACTTGCCGAGATCATCGGAAGCCGAGATGCTTCCGGCCAAGTGGCCAAATGGGCCATCCACTTGGCTCCCTACACCATCTACTACAAGCCCCGCACCGCCATCAAGTCACAAGCTTTGGCCGACTTCCTCGTCGATTGGGCCGAGACCCAGTATCTGCCGCCAGCGCCCAACTCCACCCATTGGCGGATGCACTTCGATGGCTCCAAGATGCGCACCGGCCTGGGAGCCGGCGTCGTCCTCACTTCCCCAAGGGTGACAAGCTCAGATATGCGTTGCAGATCCATTTCGCCGCCTCCAACAACGTGGCCGAGTATGAGGCGCTCATCCACGGGCTCCGGCTTGCTAATGAACTCGGCATTTCCTGGATCCTGTGTTATGGTGACTCTGATTTGGTGGTCCAGCAATCATCTGGCGATTGGGACGCCAAGGACGCAAACATGGCGAGCTACCGCTTCCTTGTGTAGCAACTTAGTGGATACTTCGAGGGGTGCGAGTTCCTCCATGTGCCAAGGAACGACAACGACCAAGCAGACGCCTTGGCACGGATCGGCTCCACCTGCCAAGCAATACCATCCGGCATCACCCTTCGGTGCCTCCTCAAGCCTTCTATCAAGCCGTCACCAGAATCAGACTCGATCTTTGTGCCGGCTCCACCCGAAGAAGTCGGATCCGACTCCAAGAAAGACACAGTCGAAGCCGGCCCGGGGACTTCAGAACCCGGCCCGGGGACTGTAGTGGCAAGATCGAAGACTCCAGAGCCCGTCCCGGGGATTGCTCCAGTCGGCCCGGGGACTTCGTCAAGTCAGCAAGTGGCTGCGGACTCCAACCCGCCGCCTCCCAGCCCAGCCGCCCTTTTCCAAGTCGCACTAGTAGCAGTTGAAGAAATAGCAGCACGCTCATGGGCCCAGCCCATCCTCAAGTTCCTAGTAAACAGATAGCTGACAACCGATGAAATCTTGGCTCAGCAAGTGCAACAACGAGCACCAGCTTATACCATAGTCAATAGAGAGCTGGTCAGGCGCAGCGTCACTGGCGTCTACCAACGCTGCGTTGAGGCAGAACAAGGCCAAGCAATCCTCAGAGACGTCCACGAAGGCGAGTGCGGTCACCATGCGGCCTCAAGAGCACTCGTCGCCAAAGCCTTCCGGCATGGTTTTTTCTGGCCGACTGCCCTAGAAGAGGCCAGGGAATTAGTCCAAAAGTGCAAGGGGTGCCAGATGTTGCGTTCCAAGCCACTTCAGCCAGCTTCCGCACTCAAGACTATCCCTATCGCCTGGCCCTTTGCAGTCTGGGGCCTGGACATGGTGGGACCATTCAAAACGGCACGAGGTGGCTTGACTCATCTACTTGTCGCATTGGAAAAGTTCACCAAGTGGATAGAAGTGAAACCCATCAAGAAGTTGAATGGTACGACTGCAGTAACTTTCATCGCTGACATCACGACTCGATACGGCATCCCGCACAGCATCATCACCGACAAATGGCACAAATTTTGCCAAAGGCGCATTGGCCCGTTTCTGCGCGACGCAGGGCATCCGACTAGACTTAGCGTCCGTTGCCCATCCGCAGTCAAACGGTCAGGTGGAGCGAGTAGACGGCCTCATCTTATCCGGCATCAAGCCTCGACTGGTCGTGCCACTGGAGTGATTGGCCGGCTGCTGGCTTGACGAGCTGCCGGCCGTCCTCTGGAGTCTGCGCATGACTCCAAACAAGTCAACCGGCTTCACACCTTTCTTCCTCATCTACGGCCCGAAGCCGTCATCCCAACGGATATAGAGTTCGACTCCCCGCGAGTCACTATGTACACCGAGGAAGAAGCAGAAGAAGCACGTCAAGACGGCATCGATCTGCTGGAAGAGGGCCGGCTATTGGCACTCAGCCGGTCCAGCATCTACCAGCAGAGTCTGCGTCGATACTACAACAGGAAGGTCAGGCCAAGATCTTTCCAAGAGGGCGACCTTATGCTCCGACTGATCCAGCGGACAGCCGGCCAGCACAAGCTGTCGACGCCTTGGGAAGGCCCCTTCATCATCAGCAAGGTGCTGGGAAACGACCCCTACTACCTGATCGACTCCCAGAAGCCCCGAGCGCGCAAGAGGGACGACTCCGGCAAAGAGACAGAATGCCCATGGAATGCAAATCTTCTCCGAAGATTTTACAGTTGATGCAGTATGTATCACGCTCCCCTTTTGTATTAAAGTACCAAGACTTTGGCTCCCCCGAGACGAGCTCAGGGACTGCCTTCTTTTTCTTATCTGTATGATAAGAATTATGCCTTCAAGTATATTACTCTTCGTTAATGCCGCTTGGCACCGGGTCCAACTAGTCAGCCCGGGGACTCACCACTTTGCACTATGAGGAGCTTCCCGCAGTCAGGAAAGTAGTGTGCGGTGCTTAAACCGTCTCCTGACAAAGCCGCAGCTCGAAGAGCGACTGTTTTGTGGCCAGGAGTGAGGAAGAACGGGCGCCCACACAAAAAATGGCTAAGGACCCAAAGCACGAACATAGCGTAAGACGGTTTCCGGCATTTCTGAAGCGTAAGACGGCTTGCCGCTTCTATTAGCCTCTATTAAGGACAACCGACTCTTGGGTAGTCGGCTTGCCGCTTTCTATCCGACTTGCTAAAAGAGACTCTAAAATGTCCGAGTACTTGCCTTCCCAAAGTAGCCAAGCATTTTATCCAACAACAGTCCGCAGAGCGGTTGTTCGACTGGCAAGGCGGTGACTAAGGGAAGGCGGCAAAGGGAAAAGCCTAAAGAGCAATGATCAAGGAAAGATAGAACGCGGATTAATATTTACATAGGCCCTTGGCCGAATCTTTGAGTAGAAGTTCAAAATACACCCCGCGGGTGGAACTATTCGAATTTAATAAAGTTTTCCAAAAGATTGCTAAGACAGATAAAGCAAAGGCGAAAACGGCAGCCTAGGAGGCGGCGTCTGGGATCAGAGGATCGGAGGAGATGGCGGTGTCAGGCGCCGGGGCTGCCGGCTAGGCGGACTCGGTTTGATCGCCTCCGGCGGCGGTCGCCTTCTCTGGACGCGGCTCGTTGCTGGAGGTGCGGTCAAGCTGAGGCGGGTCGCCCGCTCCGACTCCTGGCACCTCCGTCTTGCCTTCGTCCTCCGCCTCGCCTTCCTCCTCGGTGCTGGAGTCAATCACCTCCGCTGAGTCCTCACCGGAGTCCGGGTTCATCCCGAACCACTCTGGAGGCACCTCCTCGCCGCCTGCAGCCCGCTCGGGGACGAAGACACTGGTGTCCGTGTAGTCGGCAATCACCGTCGCACGCTCGACAAGGGCACCCTGCACTGCCACCAACTCTGCCTGAGCCTCCGACCGGAACGCGGCCAGCCGGTCCAGGTCCAGCCCTGGATACCACGCCTTGACGAATTCCAAGGCCCGGCACGCTCCGGCCCGGGCCGAGGAACCCTTCCAAGCCTCAAGATGGCCAGCTGCGACCTCCAGCCAGTCGGCGGTCCGACTGGCGGTGCGCAGGGACGGCATGTCTGGCCACAGAGCGGCAACCGCCTGGGCGCCGGCAGGCTGAAGCCGGCGCATCAGCCGATGGGCAGGACAAAGACGGGCCTTGATGCTCAGGAGCTGCTCATCAACGGTTCGGGGGGCGTTGGCGATTATCTCTGCACCGGTTGCCCTTCGCATCTCGCGATCAGCCTCGATGTCCTGAGTGACCGCCTGAGAGTGGCCAGGGAAGAAGTCTACCAAGACAAGAAAGAAGTGAGTTGAAAGAGCTAGAAATCGGCCCGACCTATAGTCGGAAGCTCGAAGAAGAAAGGAAGAAAAGAAACTCACCATCGACGATGTCTTCGATCTCATGGAAGCTGGAGGTCAGCATCGCCTCCCTGTCAGTCCAGGAGGAGCGCACGCTCTCGAACTCGACCAGGAGAGTGGCCTCCTTCTTCTCGGCCTCGTCCTGCGCCTTCTTGAGCAGGTCCTTCTGCTCGGCCAGCTGGTGGCCAGCAGGTCACGCTCTATGGCGAGGTTGCTGCACTCCTCCTCCTTGGCGCGCAAGGCGGTGTTGGCCTCGCCCAGCTGCTGCTGAAGGGTGGCGTTGGCCTCTGAAGAAGAAAAAGACGAAAGACGATGAGTCATCAACAAAGAAAGTCGCTAAGAAGATCCGACCCGACTGCTCAGCAGTCAGCCCGAATCTCGGGGACTACAGCTCGTGGGTGCGCCAGCGCGCCCCCGCGAAAAAGAAGGTCTCACCCCGGCTCTCGGACAAGTCGGCAGTCCGCCTGCCTAGCTCCTCAACATTTCGGTTGAAGGCGGTAGCAAAGAGGTTGTGATACTCCTGCAAAAAAGCATTTCAGACAAAGTTAATATTTGGAACTCGCCAGAGGGAGTTCCGAACCGCCTGCTCAGCAGCCGGCCCGAAACTCGGGGACTACACCAAGTGGGTGCATTGGCGCGCCCCCACAAAGAAAAACAAGAATCAAAAGATAGAGACATACTCGGACGGCCGTTCGCGCTGCCAGATGTGCCTTGGTGCAGTTTTGAAGGGCGTCGCCTTCAGCTCGCAGCTTCGCCTGGACGTCCAGGAGTGCTTGGTTCAGCGGCCCTGTGCCGCCTCCGCGCAACCACCCAACGGGCGCGGCGCTCGTCGCCTCGGCGTCTGGGATTGCCGAGCTAGCGGCGCCAGTCTCCCGGGGTCGCGGCGCCAAGGTCGCCCTCTCAAGACGACGGCGCACTGGCGAGGCGACTTGGAGAAGCAGCCTCGCCTCGGACTCGTCCGCAGTCGGCGGCACCGGCGGGCCTGCCGGTTGTTTGTCGTGTGCTCTCCCAGACGGCGGCGGAGGCGGCGGTGGCGGCACGAGCGTGTACGACATGGAGGCCTCACCGCTTTCCTTCTCCATGACGGGGTTCTCGGCGCCGGCTTCTCCAGTCTGCCCCGTGAACTCGGGGGGCGGCGGCGCCGAGGACAGCGGGATGACGAGCAGCGCCGATTGGCGGTGAGCGGCCTCCTCGGCTTGCCGCCTTGCTGGTGTGGCGGCTTCGGCCTCTTCCAGTTTTTTCTGGGCGGAGGCCGCCGCCTTCTCAGCCTCCGCTTTCTCCAAACGGGCGGCCTCCTCCTCATAGTGCTTCTCCCGCGCGTTTCACTCCGTCGCCTCCCTGAGGTCGGTGGCAGGGTCAACCCGCCGAGTGGTGGCTGACGTCTCCGCTGACCCCATGACGGAGGGGACGGCGACCCTCTGAAGGTTGAGGGAGCCCTGAAGCAAAAAACAAAATGAAAAAGAGAAACTCTCATGAGATTCACCGAAGAAAAATAAGGAAAAAGGAGGAAACACTTACACAGAGACTAGCGGCGGCCTCTTCACTTCCTTGCGGAAGCGGTTGGCCCTCGTGGCCGCCTCCTCCCGTTTGGTCGCGGCGGCCGCCCCCTTGAGCTTCTCCGGCTTGCCACCGAACGAACTCGGCCCAGTCTGGCGCCTCTTCAATCCGCTTTGGTCGGCCAGGCCGGCGGAGGAACCCGCGCCCGCTGGGCCGACCCTTGGCTGGTGGCGCGGGACAACTTCCCCTTCGGCGTCGTCATTAGGCCAGTCGGCGAAGGTGGTCGAGGGTCTAAGGCCGCCTCCCGCTCCTCCTCCCCCGCCTTTGGCGTCGGCTTCCATCGCTGTCGCCCCCAAGTCGGGGTCATCAATGTCGCTCTCCGCTCGGTCGGGGACGAACTCGCGGGGCGGCCTCGTGACACCGGCCGCAGGCTGCATGAGGGGGTTCTAGTTCAAAGAAACCAAGGAAAATCAGAAGTCGGAGTCGGCTATGAAGAAGACAAAGCGGTAAAAAGATGCGACTTACCACTGGAGGGGGGTTGGCGCGCGAGTACGGCTCCTTGCCGAATTGCCAGTCCTCCCCGAGCTCGCAGTTCGCGATGTGGTTCACCATGTTTGCCACCTCTGCGCGGGGCATTTCCCTGGTGCACATCCGACTCGGGTCTCGGTGGTCGCTCATCTGACTGATCAGATGAGGCCGGCCTTGAAGAGGGAGGACTCGGCGCACCACGAAGGCGGCCAGCAAGTCGGCCCCAATGAGGCCCTCCGACTGCGTCAGAACTCGGAGCCGCGCCACGGCGGCGGCTCCGACGGGAGTCAGTGTCTTGGCCCGATTAGACCAGCTGGGGAGCCTCCCAGCCGGCGGGCTGGCTTCATAAGGTGGCAGATTGACCCAGTCCCCGTCGGGGGCAACGCTATTCACATAGAAGTACGACCGCAGCCACATCTTCACCGATTTGATCAGGGCGATGGCAGGGAAAGGATTGTCGGCCGTCGACTGCCGCATCGTGATGAAGGCGCCGCATTGAGCCGGCACGCCGGCAACGTGCGTGCCGAGCTTGGACGAGAAGAATTCTCCCCACAACTCGATGGTGGGGAGGACGCCAAGGAAGCCTTCGCATAGAGTGACAAAGGCAGACTGCAGCACCACTGTGTTTGGGGTGAGGTGGTGCGGCTGGAGCCCGTGGAACTCCAGGAAGGAATGAAAGAAGCCGCTCGCCGGCAACCCAGGCAGCGCATGAGGTGCAAGTGGAAGATGACCCGCTCGCCCTCCTCCGGCGCCGGCAGAATCTCCCCCTTCTGCGCGGTGCGGGCGTGCACGAGGTCTGCGCCGGGGAGGCAGCGCGTCCGGCGAAGGAACTCGATGTGGTCATCATCCACCTCCGAGCCGTCCCACACGCCGGAGCACACGGCGGGAGCCGCGGCGGCGGAGGAAGAGCTCATCGTTGTGGTGTGGTGTGTTTTTACTCTACGGCGACAAGAGGAAGGCAAGGAGGCAAGAGGAGGCGGGGGAGCAGGTATGATGGGAGCGCGTGCTCGCCGCTCCACTCCCCCCGCCTACTTATAGCCTTGAGGGCTGAGAAGCCGATGGGGCGGGTGTGGGATTAACTGCGCGCAGGACCCCACGCCCCCCCACGATTTACCCAAAGGAGTTACTGCGTGCAGTAACGACGTGGGAAACCCAACCGTCCGCACGGCCACAACGGATCCGTTCGTGTGCCGAGGCGCGGTAGTGGCGGGCCCCGCCTGACGGCCCGTCCCGTCGCGCGTGTGGGTAGGCAGACTATCCTCGACGCGTGGCACCATGCGATAGGACGGCGGCGGGCAGCCACGGGGAAGCGTATCAGGCACGCCGCCTGGTCTCCCGCCACGACTTTCGAACTCTCTACGAAGCAAGACGGCCCTCTGCGAATCCTACTTTCAGACAGTCGGCCTGAAGGAAGACGACAAGCGAAGTCCTAAAAAATGAAAATGTTGAGGCCCCACGACGCAGTATGCACGGAGCCTCACCAGCTTCGGGGACTACTGTCGGAGTAATGGGCCACGGGTAGGCTGACCCGAGCCCTAGAACCTTTCAAGACATTGGGATCAGTAGCGCCGCCTAGGCCAAGTCCCAACGGCGACTCCAAGATATGCCGAGTCCCAGATGGCAACTCCAAGATATGCCGAGTCCCAGACGGCGACTCCAAGATATGCTAAGTCCCAGCGGCGACTCCAAGATATGCCGAGTCCCAGACGGCGACTCCAAGATAAGTCGACTCATGGCCGGCGACTTCCAGGGAGGCCGGCTATGGAGAGTCGGCCCGCGACTCCACCCTCGTCTTGAAGGGCGAGGGGGGGTACGGCCACGGCATGCCCGTTCCCCCTACTTACAAGGGGCCGGCATGGCTACAGTAAGTCGTATCGCTGAAGATCTCTGGTGAGGCGCGATACTATTGCCATGCCTGCCCTAACCTCAGCCACAGTGGGCGGCGCACTGTGCCCACGATGCTTGACTGTACGACCCAAGGACGGCGGGGCCGCCTGTCAGTGGGTAGATAGAAGACGGCACGAGCACCCTGAAGACGGACCATGGGAGTCGGCCCCCTGGAGTCGGCCGACCCCTCTCCCACGGGCCCCGCCCGCCATTAACCAGACAAGATGGGGAATGGCGACAGTGAACGCACGCCAGACGGCGGCGCTGTTGCCATGACTATGTGACCAAGCCAGCGTCATCCAGAGTACCGCTACAGTATCAGGCCTATCCGCGGGGCCCGCCTGTCGGCGGCCCCAGTTGTCGGCAGAGAGGATGACGGCCTGAGAGACAGACGGCTGGGACCCGCGCCCAGCCAGATTACACTTGTACCCCTAGGGGGTAGGCCTATATAACCCCCCCGGGAAGCCCATGCAAAGGGTTCGGACCCAGATAGGAAAAGACCTTAGATCACAGGAAGGAGAGAGCTAGCCTTGCCCTCTCCTACCACCAGAAACAGCTCCAGGAGCACCATTGTAACCACTTTGCCATAGTGACCATGCGGAGACCCGGCAGAGCAGCAGTAGGGGTGTTATCTCCTCGAAGAGCCCTGAAGCTGGGTAAGTTCCGCCGGCGTGCATGTCTTCGCCTCATCCCACTTCCGGGCACCGGCGACGTTCTACTCGCTCCCACCTTGATAAGCCATCCTTTGGCATATGTCGTACACAACCCCCGACACCGTTCATCTTCTTCATGGACTCGTTCTTTTTCCTAGCGGGATCTCAGGCAAGATGACCGTCACCTTGGATCTCATTACTATCATTGCTTTGCTAGTTGCTTCGTTCTATCGCTATGCTGCGCTACCTATCACTTGTTCTTCAAGCCTCCCAATTTGCCATGCCAGCCTCTAACCTTTTGCACCCTTCCTAGCAAACCATTGCTTGGCTATGTTACTGCTTTTGCTCAGCCGCTCTTATAGCGTTGTTGGTTGCAGGAGAAGTTGAAGATTGCTCCATAATGGACAGGATTATGTTGGGATATCACAATATCTCTTATTTAATTAATGCATCTATATACTTGGTAAAGGGTGGAAGGCTCGGCCTTATGCCTGGTGTTTTGTTCCACTCTTACCGCCCTAGTTTCCGTCATACCGGTGTTATGTTCCTTGATTTTGCGTTCCTTACGCGGTTGGGTGATTTATGGGACCCCCTTGACAGTTTGCGTTGAATAAAAGTCCCCCAGCAAGGCCCAACCTTGGTATTACCATTTGCCTACCTAAGCCTTTTCCCTTGGGTTTCCGGAGCCCGAGGGTCATCTTTATTTAACCCCCCCCGGTCCAGTGCTCCTTTGAGTGTTGGTCTGAACTGAGTAGACTGCGGGGCCACCTCGGGGAAACTTGAGGGCTGGTTTTACTCGTAGGATGTCTCATCCGGTGTGCCCCTGAGAACAAGATATGTGCAACTCCTATCGGGATTTGTCGGCACATCGGGCGGCTTTGCTGGTCTTTTTTTACCATTGTCGAAATGTCTTGTAAACTGGGATTCCGAGACTGATCGGGTCTTCCTGGGAGAAGGAATATCCTTCGTTGACCGTGAGATCTTGTTATGGGCTAAGTTGGGACACCCCTGCAGGGTATAAACTTTCGAGAGCCGTGCCCGCGGTTATGTGGCAGGTAGGAATTTGTTAATATCCATTTGTAGATAACTTGACACCAGATTCGAATTAAAATACATCAACCGTGTGTGTAGCCGTGATGGTCTCTTTTCGGCGGAGTCCGGGAAGTGAACACAGTTTTGGGTTATGTTTGACGTAAATAGGAGTTCAGGATCACTTCTTGATCATTGCTAGCTTCACGGCCGTTCTGTTGCTTCTCTTCTCTCTCTTATTTGCATATGTTAGCCACCATATCATGCTTAGTCGTTGTTGCCACCTCACCACTTATCCTTTCCTTACCCATTAAGCTTTGCTAGTCTTGATACCCATGGTAATGGGATTGCTGAGTCCTCATGGCTCACAGATTACTACAACAACAGTTGCGGGTACAGGTTATGCGATGATCATGACGCGAGAGCGATGCTTGCTTGTTTTGGAGTTCTTCTCCTGCTTCTTCTTCGATTAGGGGTTAGGTTCCAGGTCGGCAGCCTGGGCTAGCAGGGTGGATGTCGTTTGAGCTTCTGATTGTGTTTCATCCGTAGTCGGATGTTGCTCTTATGTATGATGATGTTGTATTCGTGTGGCATTGTATGCCTCTTGTATGTATCCCCAACTATTATGTAATGGTACGATGTAATGATATCCACCTTGCAAAACCGTCCCCAATATGTGCTTCTATCTTTAGTGGGACCTTCGAGTTCCTTTAGGATAGGGTCGCATATTGGGCATGACACCGCGCTCTTGCCAGAGTGGGCCGCCGAAGTTGCCCTCACAACGTGGGTCCATGTCGCCATTTTTCACCGGCGACGATTGAACAGTAAAATGATATTTGGGGAGCAATCTAGTGTGCTTGACATGCCGGCTGTGGAATGTAGCCGACGCAACTTATCGCGTAAGCCATAGGTGTACTATACACCGAAGTTGCTCCAGAATATTTTGTACTACATCTCACACGGTTGGTGATAATAAACTGTGTGGGATCTACTTGATTTTCCATTTTGATTTGAATTACATAATGGGGTCATAGTGGCAATGGATGGTGTTTAA
This sequence comes from Triticum dicoccoides, assembly GCF_002162155.2. NCBI lineage: Eukaryota > Viridiplantae > Streptophyta > Magnoliopsida > Poales > Poaceae > Triticum > Triticum dicoccoides. The sequence continues at coordinate 291,228,426 of NC_041385.1, forward strand.
ATTGCTGGACCTTTCATCTGCAGTGAACATGCAACTATATGTGTGTCGTAAAAAAATTGGAATTATTCAGGGTTCGTTTGGGAATTTTATACATTAAATTGGTTTTCTAGCCATTTCAGGTGCACAATTCAAAATTGAAGCACATGCTCTAGTCCATAAAAACGGGTTGCAAAATCAAATGTTTGTCCTTGGTTGCAAGCTTAGGTCACATGCAAGAAATGAGAATGAATGTCAAACACCTTGACACTGTCGCTCAGCCGCTAATATTGAGATACATGCTTTTAACATTCTTGTAAATAAAAAAATCATCTTAAATTCATGAAACTTGACATGATATCATGGAACCGAAGTCACATGCTGTCGTAAAAATATTGTCCCATTTTGGGGCAGTTATGGGTATAAGCTTCACGCAAACCAGAGCTTCTCTCACAACAAGCCTGATGGTTTCAGTAGGGTACGTGCCACCTTGGGCGACGAAACGATATATGTTGCACCTTCCTACTTTCAAAATGTTTCTCGTGTCAACATAGAACAACACGAGTGGTGTGCCAATTTTTGGGATTTTTGGGGTTCGCTTGATCATTTTTATACATTAACTGAGTTTTCTATGCATTCATGTGCATAATTCAAATATGAACTACAGGCACATGCTCTAATGCATATAAATTAGTTGAAAATTCAAATTTGTGTCCTTGATTGCATGCTTACGTCTCATGCAAGAAATGTGAATGAATGTCGAACACCCTGCCACAGTCACTCGTCCGCAAAAATTGAGATACCTGGTTTTCAAATTCTAGTAAATCCAAAACTCATCAGAAATTCATGAAACTTGGCACGCTATCATGGAGCGGCATCAACATGTCGTGGTAAATTTTTTTGTCCCTTTTGGGGCAGGTTTGGGGATATGCTTTTCACAAACCAGAGCTTCTCACAACTAGCCTGATGGTTTCGGTAGGGAATGTCCCACCTTTGGGGACCAAACGATATCCGCTGCCTCTTATTGCATTCAAATTTTTTCTAGTGTCAACATAGAACAACAAGAGTGTTGTGTCAAATTTTGGGATTTTTCGGGGTTCGTTTTGACATTTTTATGCATTAATTGAGTTTTCATTGCATTTATGTGCATGATTCAAATTTGAACTATATGCACATGCTCTAATGCATATAAATTGATTAAAAATTCAAATATGTGTCCTTGGTTGCATGCTTAGGTCCTATGCAAGAAATGGGAATGAATGTCAAACACCCTGCCACCGTCACTCGTCCGCGAATATTGAGATTCCTGGTTTATAAAATCTAGTAAATTCAAAACTCCTCTGAAATTCATGAAACTTGGCATGCTATCATGGAGCTGCATCAACTTGCGTGGTAATTTTTTTGTCCCATTTGGGGCAGGTTTGGGGATATGTTTCTCACAAACCAAAGGTTCTCATAACAAGCCTTATGGTTTCGGTAGGGAACGTCCCACCTTTGGGGACGAAATGATATCAGCTGCCTCTTATTGCTTTCAGAAATTTTCTAGTGTCAACATAGAACTACAGGAGTGTTGTGTCAATTTTTGGGATTTTTTGGGGTTCGTTTGACCATTTTTATGCACTAATTGAATTTTCATTGCATTTATGTGCATGATTCAAATTTGAACTACATGAACATGCTCTAATGCATATAAATTGGTTGAAAATTCAAATATGTGTCCTTGGTTTCATGCTTAGGTCCCATGCAAGAAATGGGAATGAATGTCAAACACCATGCCACCGTCACTCGGCCGCAAACATTGAGATTCCTGGTTTTTAAATTCTAGTAAATCTAAAACTCGTATCAAATTCATGACACTTGGCATGCTATCATGGAGCGGCATCAACATGTCGTAGAATTTTTTTGTCCCATTTGGGACAGGTTTGGGTATATGCTTCTCACAAACCAGAGCTTCTCACAACAAACCTGATGGTTTCGGTAGGGAACGTCCCACCTTTGGGGACGAAACCATATCCGCTGCCTCTTATGGCTTTCAAATTTTTTGTAGTGTCAACGTAGAACAACGGGAGTGTTGTGACAATTTTTGGAATTTTTCGGGGTTCGTTTGGACATTTTTATTCATTAGTTGAGTTTTCAATGCATTTATGTGCATGATTCAAATTTGAACTACATGTACATGCTCTAATGCATATAAATTGGTTGAAAATTCAAATTTGTCTCCTTGGTTTCATGCTTATGTCTAATGCAAGAAATGGGAATGAATGTCAAACACCCTACCACTGCAACTCGGCCGCAAACATTGAGATTCTTGGTTTTTAAATGCTACTCCCTCCGTTCGGAATAACTTGTCGCAGAAATGGATGTATCTAGACTTATTTTAGTTCTAAATACATCCCTTTCCGAGACAAGTAATTCCGAACGGAGGGAGTAGTAAATCCAAAACTCGTCTGAAATTCATGAAACTTGGCCGTCTATCATGGAGCGGCATCAAAATGGCGTATAATTTTTTTTGTCCCATTTCCGGCAGGTTTGGGTATAAGCTCTAACAAACCAGAGCTTCTCACAACAAGCCTGATGGTTTCGGTAGGGAACGTCCCACCTTTGGGGAAGAAATGATATCAGCTGCCTCTTATTGCTTTCAAAATTTCTCTAGTGTCAACATAGAACAACAGGAGTGTTTCAATTTTTGTGATTTTTCGGGGTTCGTTTGGACATTTTTATGCATTATTGAGTTTTCAAGGCATTTATGTGCATAATTCAAATTTGAACTACATGAACATGCTCTAATGCATATAAATTGGTTGAAAATTCAAATTTGTGGACTTGGTTGCATGCTTAGGTCTGATGCAAGAAATGAGAATGAATGTCAAACACCCTGCCACCGTCACTCGGCCGCAAACATTCAGATTCCTGTTTTTTAAATCCTAGTAAATCCAAAACTCGTCTGAAATTCATGAAACATGGCATTCTATCATGGAGCGGCATCATAATGCCGTGGAATTTTTTTGTCCCTTTTGGGCCAGCTTTGGGGATATGCTTCTCACAAACCAGAGGTTCTCACAACAAGCCTGGTGGTTTCGGTAGGGAACGTCCCACCTTTGGGGACGAAACCATGTCCATTGCCTCTTATTGCTTTCAAAAAATTTCTCGTGTCAACATAGAACACCCGGAGTGTTGTGTCAATTTATGGGATTTTTCGGGGCTTGTTTTGACATAGTTATGCATTAATTGAGTTTTCAATGAATTTATGAGCATAATTCAAATTTGAACTACATCCACATGCTCTAATGCATATAAATTGGTTGAAAATTCAAATATGTATCCTTGGTCGCATGCTTAGGTCATACGCAAGAAATGGGAATGAATGTCAAACACCATGCCACCGTCACTCGGCCGCAAACATTGAGATTCCTGGTTTTTAAATTCTAGTAAATCCAAAACTCGTCTGAAATTCATGAAACTTGTCATGCTATCATGGAGCGGCATCAACATGCCGTGGTAAATTTTTTGTCCCTTTTGGGGCAGGTTTGGGGATATGCTTCTCACAAACCAAAGGTTCTCACAACAAGCCTAATGGTTTCGGTAGGTAACGTCCCACCTTTGGAACAAAACAATATCCACTACCTCTTATTGCTTTCAAAAATTTTCTAGTGTCAACATAGAATAACGTGAGTGTTGTGTCAATTTTTGGGATTTTTGGGGTTCGTTTGGACATTTTTATGCATTAATTGAGTTTTCATTGCATTTATGCGCATGATTCAAATTTGAACTACATGCAGATGCTCTAATGCATATAAATTGGTTGAAAATTCAAATATGTGTCCTTGGTTTCATGGTTAGGTGCCATGGAAGAAATGGGAATGAATGTCAAACAACCTTCCACCGTCACTCGGCCGCAAACATTGAGATTCCTGTTTTTTAAATTCTAGTAACTCCAATACTCTTCTTAAATTCATGAAACTTGGCATGCTATCATGGAGCGGCATCAACATGCCGTAGAATTTTTTTGTCCCATTTGGGGCAGGTTTGGTTATATGCTTCTCACAAATCAGAGCTTCTCACAACAAGCCTGATGGTTTCGGTAGGGAGCGTCCCACCTTTGGGGACGAAATGATATCAGCTGCCTCTTGTTGCTTTCAAAAAATTTATAGTGTCAACATAGAATAACATGAGTGTTGTGTCAATTTTTGGGATTTTTTGTGGTTCGTTTGGATATTTTTATGCATTAACTGGGTTTTTAAGGCATTTATGTGCATAATTCAAATTTGAACTACATGAACATGCTCTAATGCATATAAGTTGGTTGAAAATTCAAATTTGTGGCCTTGGTTGCATGCCTAGGTCTCATGCAAGAAATGGGAATGAATGTCAAACACCAGGGCACTGTTGATTGCTGGCAAAATATTGAGATACTTTGTTATTAAATTCTAGCAAATCCAAAACTCATTTGAAATTCATGAAACTTGGCATGCTATGATGGAATGGCACCTGACATGCTGTGGTATTTTTCGTGTCCATTTTGAGAACGGCACACGAATAACAGCCAACAAAGGCATTTTCAAACAACTAGCTACCACTCTAACATCGCAAACATTTCTATAATTCAAATCGTGTGTGTTATGGTAACCATTCACGTGACTCCACGTGTCTTGGTTTTAATGGCTATAGGAGGTGCCGTGCGGACAGCTGCTTGACTGAACGGGAGGCGTGCGAGCACAGTCTGGTGTGTAGGCTGACCGAGAGGCATGCAAGCTGTCCTCCAATGCGTAGGCTCACCGGGAAGCGTGCTAGCTGTACGCTGCTCAGGCTCACTGGAAATTGAGCCCTTTGACTTCCTTGGCTTCCCGCCTTCCTCTCCATTAATGGCGCCCGAGCCACTGGTTAATACGGGCGGCCTTACTATTCGCCTCCCATTCCCCTCCCTCCCACAAACCTCCACCAATGCCATGGCGCAGAAGGATCATCTCCCACTAGTCTTCAAGTTTAGTGCCGGAGGAGATAGAAAATAAGGAGGAATGGGGCCTCATGGACATGGCCCAGAATGAGCTGGTCGCGTCTGTTTCTGCCCTCGCTCCCGTCCCAGCTCCCATCCCTGCACCCACGCCAGCGACCATCCCCGTAGCATTAACGGGCTGGTCGCCAAGCACTATCGCAGAGCTGGCAGCCGCGGGCATCACCGAGGTCTCCGTGGACCCGCGCGAGCTCGTGTACATGCCAGCGCCAGCGCCAGTGCCCGTGCCTGTGCGCGTGCCCATGCGCTCCCCTCCACCCACCGCGGTGCCGGTCCCTATGCATTTGGCTGCATCGGCCGCGCCCGTGCCCGTGCGCGCGACCCCCTCAGCGACATGGGATGCTACCGTCGACCGCTACCTCTCAGTGCTGCTAGCTGCTGTCCTCCCGTGCCCCGCCCGTCGATCGCGCGACTACATGATGTTTCATTTACATGTGAAGAACATTTTGTGCTGCCTTGAAGACTTCAACAACGGCGTCCCGGAGGACGACAACGACAAGGATTGCGCGGCACGCCTCCTCCGCCGCCACCAGAAATAGATTCTTTTTCTTGGGTTTAATATTGTATCTTGATCGCAAACGTTTTAGTTAGAACACCCGTATGAAAACCGACAGCTTCCCTAGGAGGCCAACAGAAAATGTGTCGAGCAGGATTTGTGCAACTATTGATTGCAAACGTTTTAGATAGAACACCTGTATGCAAAGCGAGAGCAGGATTTGTGCATCTCTTGATCGCAAACGTTTTGGATAGAACACCTGTATGCATAGCGAGAGCAGGATTTGTGCATCTCTTCAATGCAAACGGTTGTTTTGGATCACCCGTGTGCAACCACTTACAAACAATTTGGTAAGATTTGCATCTGTCATATTGGGTATGTTGCCATTTGTCAAACTTGAATGATTGACATTTGTTGATCTAGTAATATTGCAATTAGTCAACCTTGTAACACTGCGATTTGTCAAAATATGCAGCTAAAATCACTAGCAGTATCTAATTTTTGCAACTAAAATTTAGTAATTAAGCATATATTTCATTCATAGATTAAGCAGTCATGCTTAATTTATAGAAACAGTTCAACTCGAGAGCTGAACCGACCAAAATTTTCCACAATTGTTGCCAACCATGTACTGAAATTGCTAGTTCTACTTTATATACTATCTAATTTTAAGTACGTTTTACAGTTCCACGACATCTATAGTCAGATGAACTGAACAAAATAGCCCCTAAATACTGCTATAGAGGGTCTTTGTACTACTTCCGGCAGCCCCTCCTCTTTCGAGCGCGCTCAATAAGAGGTAGAGGAGGAGGAGCCTACCGATGAGCTGGACAATTGCAATACGGTGCCTGCCGCTGCTGCAACTTCAGTGACGCTCACCTCGAACGCCCTCTGCCGCTCCAGACGACCCCTCTCGAAGCGGTCATTCTCCTCGTAGATCTCCTAATTCCTCGTCTCTAAGGCAGCAAGTGGCGCGGTCATGGCGGCGGTAAGGCTCTTGCGTGCTCGACGAGGCGCTCCTCCTCCTCCCTCAGGAACTCGGTGTAGCGCGCAAGGTCGCTCATGCACGTGCCGGCATCCACCTCCACCTCCCACCTTTGGGCGGAGGTGGCGGAGTGGATGATGACCCCAGCGGTTGACGGTGGCCTGGCGGCCACGGCGGCCGACGATGGGGTGGCAGCCACGACCACCACCTCCCGCATTTGGGCTGCAGTGGCGAAGCGGGTGATGGCCATGGTGGCCGGCAGTGTGGTGGCGGCCACGACGGCCACCTCTCCCATTCGGGCCGCGGCGGTGGAGCGGGCGATGGCCCTGGCTTTCGATGGTGGTGTGGCGGCAACGGCGGCCCCTAACAGCTACCGACTGGCACCGATGATGGAGCATGCTATGGGTGTTTCATGCAAACCCAAGAGGGACACGACGCGCACTACACTACACCGGGGACTGCGCCGCCGCCGCGGTGTAGCCTCCCAGCTAGAGCTATCGTGTGATGATGGCGGAGTGGCTGAGCGACCACGACGGACCGGTGCCATTGGTGATTGTGGGAGAAGTAGACGAGATAAGCTACAGGGAGGGAGGGGAAAATTGACGCAGGACTCCCTGGCCGTGAGAGTTTTTATAGCAGGCCGGTAAGCATTGGGATTTTGGGGGATTTCACCCAGTCGGGTGGGAAGCTTGCACGGGAACCTGCGAGGTTGCGCGGGAACGAGATCACAGACGATTCATTGGCGCCACCGTTTTGCCAAAAGAACGCTCCCGCGCGCTACGCAAGCTTGCGCTATATGATGTCTGCGGTAGTGGGGTGACAAGACGTGTGAGAGGAGTACGAAAGGCCACGTACACATACGGTTAATAAAAAAACGTTTGCGATTGAATTACCTACTATACACCCATCCTAGTTTATAAGTAGGATTTAACTAATAAAATACGAATGCATGTCGCCAAAGATTATATAGTTGGATTTGTATTTGAACATAGTTTCTAATTATATATATTTTATAACATGCATTAACATTTTGTTGGTTAAATTTGAGGGCAAAGTATGGCACGTAATATAAAGGGGACTATAGACCAAGACGGAGGTAGTAGCACACGGCCGCTCTGTATGCAGTGATGCAAGTGTCGGACGGCTTGTAGGCGACCATTTCCTGCGTGTTCAACTGCTCTATGCGTGTGGTTTCTTGCGGTTGAGGCGGCCGTGGCGCGGTCTGCTCGCATTCCACCATGCGCGCTATGCTCTCGCATCCCTCCGGGTGCTCTGCCCTCATCCCTCCACGCGTGCTGCCAGTGTTGGGGCCGGCGCACGATCACACACGTCTGTGTGCATGCGGTTGCGCCGGACGGGGCTCGACAATGCAGTTACCCGCTTCAAAAACTCCCATGCGGACGCGCCGAGAATCCAGGCTGCCCGGCCCCCAATTATTCCTGCAGCCATTTACCTTCATCTCTCGCGTCACATGACACAATAAGCACCTCCATGATGGCACATACAGAGAGGACATCCAACGGTTCCAATGGTGATCCCCGTGGCTCCAATGGCGCTCCCAGTGGCCGACGACGACAACAGCGGACAGTTCAACATGCATCACGTTGTGGACACCCACGTGAGGGGGAAGGCCCTCTCGGTGGTGTACACGAACGATCCGGAGTCGGTGGCGAGCTCCATGGAGCAGTTCCTTGCCGAGGACAAGTACCAAGTGGCCGGCTTCGACCTCGAGTACAACATCGGTCGTGCCGGGCACGATCAAAAGGTTGTCGTCGCCCAGTTGTGCGTGCGACATGACGTCCTGGTCTACCACTACCACCTGGCCACAAGGCCTTGTGAGCGTTTCTCTAGGTTTATCAACAGCTCCAACTACAATTGCGCTACGGTGGACACCACCAACAATCTAAAAGCGCTCAAGGTTTCATGCTTGAAATGCCGGAATGTTGTCAACATCCAAGACCACTACAAGTTCTGGGGAAGCAACAACAACAAACTGAACTCCCTGGTTGACCTCGCCTCGGCCATCAACGACCCCTGCTACATGAAGATGAAGGATGAGAGAAAGAAGGACAAGAACAACTAGCACAGTGTTTGGCATGAGAGACTGGAAGAACAACACGTCAAGTACGCGGCCAAGGATGCGTACACAAGCTACGAGATGTACAGCTGGATTGTTGACATGAGGAAGTGTCTTCTTCATGCCCTAGATGAGGGATCGAGCCACAGAGCAGTGGCGGGAGCATCATAAGAAGTAGATGACTAGACGATGGTTTCTCCTACTTTAGAATGCATGCAATTGTTTATTGAGGTGTGTGCGAATGATCTGTATAGTCACTTATGTAATTGGATGTTTATTTCAGTTATATATATACATGTTATTCTTCTGTAGATAGAGCAAATCACATGGCTTATTAGCATCAATTATCTTTGTTATTATTTGTCTTTGCACACATTTCTGATCATAGACCTGTTTGCCGTGTATAACACACATCTTGTTCAGTTGAACCGTTTCAATTGTGTTGCGCAATAAAGGATGCAGAGAGGGATCTACAGCAGCAAGGTCTACCAAAGTTTGTGTTTTTTAACTTTTGACATTTTTTGTTTTTTGAACACATGTTGATTGGCTTGAAGAAGTTCTATCTCGTTACTTTTGATAATTGTTTATATGCAAGAAACTAGTTTGCATTTTTCAAAGTTTTTTGTACGAACAGAATCGCACACGAACTTACTATAATAACCGTCTGTTATAATTTCTCATCGCAAACAGTTCATCCAAGTGGGTTGTTTTCTGCGTATCATAGACATCTGGTTTACATGAATTGTTTGTGTTGGCTGATCACAAGTGCTGCATATCACACACATCTTGTTAAGATGAACCATTTCCCATCTCGTGCCTAATCGAAAGCAGTTTTACCAAGTGAACCGTATATTGTATATCACACACACCTTGATCTGGCTGACCGTTTCTGTGGCATTCCCTAATAGCACACAATTCATCGGAGCGAACTGTATGCCGTATATCACACACACATTGATATGGCTGCCAGTTTCTGTTGTTCTTCCTCATCGCAAATAGTTCTGCTGGACCAACCATATGCCCAACATCGCACACGCAAGTAAAATCTGAACCGTGTTTGATGTCTCCGCCATCGCAAATGTTTTACACCTTTTTTGATGGGTTTTTACACCATCGTTTGCGATTGTTTCATCACACACAGTTTCTTCGAAGGGTCTCTGATCGTAGTGTCAGGTTAGCAGCATCCCACAGTAGTGATTGTTGAGGTTTTCATGGATGATTTCTCTTTTTACGGAACTTCTTTTGATGATTGCTTAAGAAACCTTGATTGAGCTTTGCAGAGATGTGAAGAAACTAATCTTGTCTTGAATTGGGAGAAGTGCCACATTATGGTTAATGAAGGTATTGTCTTGGGGCATAAAATTTCTGGAAGAGGTATTGAAGTTGATAAAGCTAAAGTAGATGCTATTTCAAAGATCACTACAAAAAAAATACACTTCCGTGATGATATGTGTTTATCACAGTAGGTCACGTTTTCTGTCATGCATGTACATCCATGATGATTTTATGACAGAATCAAGATAGTCATACATGTGCTATCGTAGAAGTGTTCCATGACATTACCAAAATTATCATCACAAAAGTGTCCACTTCCATGATGATAAATCGCGCGTCACAGAAGTGCTTTCGTCAAGGGTGACTAACACGTGGCATCCACCGTAATGAAACACCATTAAGCTATCAGGTTCGGTTTTGGATCCGATAACCTGTTAACACCCCCGACCAATGGGGATTTTCCACGTGTAAAATCATCATTGGCTGGAAGAAACACGTGTCGGCTCACCGTTGGGACCGAAGGCGCCCATGATACGTCAACACATGCATGGCCCAACAGAGGCCCATTCTTGTGAAAAGGCCGGCCCGTTTGACTTGGTCAAAAGGTGGAGGGCCAGCCCACGGAAAGCCTGTTAACGGCATGTTCGCATATAGCCCATTTACACCCCGCTAACCCAGGGCGTGTTACGACCTATCCGAATTAGGCCTAGTAGCATCATCTAAGTCGTCCAATATGATTCCAGCCCGTTTTAACTTTCGGCCCATGTATGGCCCATGACGTCTTTCGGCCCATATGAGGCCCTTTGTAACTCTTGGCCCATTAACGGCCTATGGTGAAACTGGCCCGTAATGAACATTGTATCACTTTATACCCATTAATGGCCCATTATTCCATTGGGATGTTTCCAGCCCATGTTATCTTTCGGCCTTCTTAGTGCCCATTTATTTTTGGGCTCATTTCCAGCATTCGGTTACTTACGGCCCATTACTGTCATTTTCTGCTTGTGGGCCAAATTCAGCCCGTGGTTACAGTCGGCCCGTTTGTGGCCCGTTAATACATTGGGCCGTTTTCATGTAAAAATTCTATTGGGCTGTTTTCATTGAGTTATCAAATACGGCCTATTAACGTCCCGTTATGGTCCATGAATAGTATGGCCCATGATTGGCGAAATTATAATACGCCCCGTAGAAGGCCCATGGATCCTACGGCCCGTAGAAGACCAATGGATCCTATGGCCCGTAGAAGGCCCATGGATCGGATAGCCCATAGAAATTCCATGGATCCGATAGCCCGTAGAAGGTCCATGGATCCCACGGCCTGTATTGAAGGCCAATGGATCCTACAGCCCGTAGAAGGCCCAATGATCATACAGCCCGCAGGAGGCCCATGGTTACAACAGTCCATGTGTTGCCATGATTATTGTGGCCTAGTTAGCAAAAATAGGTTATTGTGGCCACTAGAAAAACACATATTACATCCACTGGGTATCAGAGTTTGCCACCAGTGCAAATATAGGGAACAAAGCAGCATATTACATACACTAGCCGTCAAAATTGGCCAGCAGTGCAAATAAACGCGACAGCAAAACAAGAGCATAACTGAAACAACTTCAGAAGAGCTCAAGAAACGTTATCCTGGGTATCCACCATGCTGGCAATAAGCTTAGCAAGCTTATTAGCTTTGTCCTGTTTGGCGCTAAAATCCTCCAATGCTTGCTGTTGCACCAGAAAGTATGCATCTGAATGCTCCAGGGACTTTCGCAGTCCTTCCACTTCTTGTCGCAACACAGTTGATCGATGTCTTTCAGCTTGTAGTTGAGACTCAAGAAACCGAACTGATTCAGACAGTGAGTTTGAATAGCTTGTGCAAGCGGTAGTGGCCAGTAACTCGAACACTAAACCAAGACAGGACTTTGGGGTCGTCTCAGTGTCTTCGAGATAGTCTTCCTTGGCTGTTTTATCAGCTTTGTTTGAGACCAACAAGGATGTCTCACCATCCTGAACCTTATCTGCGTTACTTCCTTTACCATTGCTTAATAAGGCACTCTTCCCCAATATTCTATCAGCATTCTAAAAGAAGAAACAAGTAGACACATAACAGTTTTAGCATGTACTAGTATATGAAACACATTTCAGTGAACTAGTTCATTAGTAAGGTGGACGGGATTAAACTACCAAGTCTTCTATTGCCAAGTACTAGTACATAATAAAAGCATCAAACAAACATATATCTATGTCCTATGGTCACTGCATTGTCTTGCCAGATCAAAATAAAGACACGGTTCAAATCATATTAGTTCAAGACAATGCAGAAGTGAAAGAATACAAAGCATGGGAAACTACACGACACAACGAGATTTCAGATGGGTACCACGGGTCTACATGTACAAAAACACTATTGGCTCTGTTGTGATGCTAGTAATGTTCATGATATGAGAAGTCAATTGTATACACAATTGAAATTGAAATCAATAGAGCTATTGATAAGAGCAAACCTGTTAAAGAAACATGCGTGAACATACATGCTGCGCCATTGGAGTTTCGATTGGATCCTTCAATTTAAAAATAAGTTTGTATGAGCAAATACTGTGATACAAGAGCAAAGCAGTATGCATGATAGAAATCATAGGTAAAAAAAGGCGCGCCTAAGCGAGCGCTTAAGCGTGCCTAGGCTCTAAGCGTAGGCAAAACGCGTTGCGCATAACTACGCTTAATCTGTGCATAACTGCGCATAAGCATGGGCTTTGTTCAGTAAAGCGCAAGGCGATGGCAAAACGCACAATTAACTCCTAGCGCTTTTTTGAACTATGATAGCATTGGAATCTTAAATTAGAACAGTTATTCTTCAGGTTTAGGCACTTGTTCTACATGAACAGAGTACAATAAGATGCAAGAATATAGTACTTAAAAATAGAAAATGAGCTCATAGACCTTACCACATTCTTGGTTCGGGACCAGTACAGAACAAGGCGTTCCCAGTCATTGGCCAGTAAATGTGTCTCAGGAGAACGTTAGGGATTTTGATGAGTTTCTTTGCTGGTGAAGTACGTTTTCTTCAGGTAATTCCGATACTGCCACCAAGCATTCTTGAAGACAGCAGAGGTATTAGCACAGGTTACTTCATCCTGAGTTTCCAAATCGGTCCTTCTCTATGGAGAAAAATGGGAAAATTTGTTGTATTATAACCATCATGGAGGTAGGATGTATGGGAAAAAGCAAAGTAATTGCAAGGAATAACATTACTTACACATAACTCCTGGATAAACACCTGCAACTGGCATTTTCCTTCATCTTCAGTATAATATTTCCAAGATGGGAAGATGCGCACATAGGATTTAACAACATCGAATGCGATAGATGCTAAACTACGACTAGCTGGTTGTGCTTCCTCCACAGGAATAGGCGTACTAACTGGTGGAGTTGGGGTTCACCGTGGTAGAACTGGCCCTTTGGGCACTGGAGCTACCTTACTAACTGCTCTTGTTTGGGAGCTCTGTGGTGGACATGGTGCTGTGTCAACAGGAACTGGGTTACTATCTGCTGGGGTTGGGTGAAGCTGGTTCTCTGTCCATCGCAGTAGAGGTACAATCTGTGAGAGTTTGGGGTATGTGTGGTAGGGATGGTTCTTGTGCATGTACAACCGGGGTGCTATCTCCAACAAGAGGTAGAACTATTTTATTTGAAGACCGTGTTTTTAATCCGCTCGATACTGGCATCACCCGCACCAATTCAAATGCCTGATAAACAGGAAACATAGTTGAATGTACATACATTGTATGAGGGACAAATGCTATAAATAGTGTGGAAAAAAGAGGGCATGAAATAGTTGACATGTATATTGTTTAACTAAAACGGATAGCATGACATAATTTCACATATATTATGTCTATCTAAACTGGATAGCATAGCATAACATAATTCAAAGATATGATGAATAACTAAATAGGATCGCATGACATAATTCACCTACATATTATCTAAGTAATCAGGATCACATGGTTTAATTCACATATGTGATTTATATGCTAAACAGAGGGCAATCGATATGATGTCTAAACTAAGAACATTGTGTTGAATATTCTATATATGATGTCGAAACTATGCAATGCAAGACACCATATGCATGATATGAGCAGTATAACTGTGCCAAGTTAGAGCATACACCTCGGTGGGGGAATAGGACTGGTCATCTATTTCTGAATCCATCTCCGAGGAGCTATCGTGACCCAACAAGAGATCTGCTTCGATATGTAGCACTGTCTGCTCTGAAGGCCTTGTTTTCACTCCAGATTTTTCCATATCCCTCCCAAATGGTTGATTCACATGAAGAGTAGTTTAATGTACAAACATTGTCGACAAATGGAAAGGTAATGAAGAAAAGGATGGGCAAGATATCATTCAAATATATGATGCCTCGTTAAACAGGACAACATTGCACATTTCACATATATTATGGCTGGCAAAAAGACATGAGGCTGCATAATTCCCATATATGATATCGAAACTAAACAGGTGGCTTTACAGAACATGTCTAAACTAAATAGATGATGTTGAAAGTAGGCAATACAAGGCAACATATGAATGATATGACTAACATCATCATGCAAAGGTAGAGAAAACACCTTGGCGGTAAATAGGAGTGGTCGGCTGCGTCTGAATCCGCCTCAGAACAGATATCTTCCTCTAGATTACAATCTGGAGAGGGGGGAGGGTTTGCCATTGAACCCACCATGGAGCAATGTCTGCATGATATTGTATTGCCGCGCAAAACTCTTCTCTTTATCTCTACATGTTCGGCATGACTGTGTACAATATCTGGCATGCCTACATAAAAAATATGGTGATATTATGTAAGGAGAGCATGTAGAAATTTAGAGTGATGGTAACAACCAGTGGATGGATTGAAAATAATGATAGCAGGTTGATGATTGCTTTAATTTAATAAAAAGATAGATGATGATTGCTTTACTATTTGTTTCCTACCCAAGATGAACAACATAAGCATACCCTAGGTGAACCAGATATTAGATAGAGATACTATTCATTGTTGCCTCGATATGTGCCCCACAACTAATTTAGAACTCAAGTTTGAACATTAATTTGGACCTGACTTGGAGTCCAAGAGGTAAACATGACGATAAAGTAGCAGGTAATTTTAAGAAATGCATAACATAAGCAGAAACAAAAGAGTGCGACCTCTCTTGTGGACCCGTGTACTCCTCAGGTTCATCTGCTGAGTCGATGATGGTGATGCCATTGCGGTGGGTGCCGGCGGCAGGGAAGGAGATCTGAGGCGGCGAAAGATAGTCAGGATTCGTGATGTCTGGTTTGGTGGATGCTTCTGTCGATGGAGCAGCTCAAGTGAGGTGGACGACGTCGCGGCAGGAGCAGGACAATCCGGACAAAGGTCCCTTCGACACCTACCTGTAACTGAAGTAATTCTGTACGGGCTCATTTGGCTTGCATGATTCTAAAATGCAGGGATAGGAAAAACACCGGAATAGGATATGAATGCACATGGTAAACAGAGCATTTGTAAACAGAAGATTTTTGTCAACTTGGGTGTTTGGTTCACAGGGATTGGAAGAGTAGAGGAATGCAAAGAAACATGGCCTAAATAAAGTGAAACCATATGAAAGCGTGTATAGTTAGAATGTTATTCTGCCACTAGTGCACTTGGTCTTGTTTCATGCATAGGATTTTGAAAAGTAGTTCCGGGTGGATGTTTTGCTCCATTCGTTTCAACAAAATGCATGAATAATTGAATAATAGAGTGCCATCAGAATATTCCCTATTGCTATGTTTTTTTGAACCAAAATAGCGCTAATGGAGCGACATGAATGTAAAGTAATAAGTGATGCAACAAGTGTACAACCTCTTTGCCATAGCTGTGTCGACCCCAGCATCATTGGGTTGGTCGCTGAAGCAGTTGAGGCAGAGGTGGCTGTCAGAGGTGTGGAGGAAGATCTAAGGAATCTCTAGACAACGTCCAGGGCACTGCTCTGTTGTGATGAATCGTTCTGTCATTGGAGCAGCTCCCGTGAGCCGTAAGACGTCAAGGTTGAAGCAGCACAAGATAGACATCCTCAATCTCAAGTGGGATTCTAATATCATCTCCAATAGATGATGTAAAATAGATGTAAAATTTACATCACCAAAAACACCTGACTACAACAGATGAGGTAAAAACTGTTGACTCTGAACTTAACTGTCGAAACTGAAATTTACTATGGAATCTGAATCTTACTATTGAAACTGAATGCAATGGTAGCAGAGAGGCACTTGACATGTAGTTTAGGGACGACCTACAGTTCATCTTCAACATGCACCCTCTAGAGCTGCCATCCACCACTGGCCGAACCACCGGCCCCAGCGCCACCTCGCCACTCCGAAACAACTCCCCACCGCCGGTCCGCAGCCGCCACGCCGCCCCGGCAAGCCCTCTAGGCCTTCCGCCCCCACCCTGAACCCTAAGAGAGATAGTGGGGTAGCTCTCCGGGGAGCCCCCCTCCCTGCTGCGGGTGGTTCTTCCTTAACTCCGGCGAGCCCCCCCCACCACCCCTTGAAAATCGACTAACCCAAAAGTTGATTGAGTCGAAAGAAGTGTAGCTAAATCAGAGCAGAGCAACAACACGAGTGAGGGGGAGAGCAGCAGCAGGAGCCCAAGCGAGCAAGCGGGAGCGGGAGCAGCAGCATCTGCGCGAGCGAGCGGGAGTGGGAGCAGCAGCATCTGCACAAGCGAGAGCAGGAGCAGCAGCAGCAGATCCGACTGGTATGGACGCTGATGCCGAAGGGGCCTCACACTGGGGGAGAGCCGCCATGGAGATGTCGCCCGCGGCTTCGGCCTCAAGGTAGCCGCTCCATGGGGGTGCGGGATGGAGCACCGGTGGCGCTGGGAGGTCTTCTTAAGGAGAAGGTGCGATGCGATGAGTGTACAACCTCTTTGGTGGCGCCGAGTAGGCCTCGACTTTGTCCAATGAGTCGGTGAGGATGTTGCGGTTCCGCTGGAGTAGGTTAAGGCGGCGCTGTGGGGATGGAGCAGCCGTGATAGATGAGGTGATCATCGGAGCAGCTCCTTGGAGGTGGAGGACGGGGCGGCTGAACAGGCGAGACGACGAGATGGACGATGGATCCTCATCCAGGGAGGTGGACGAGGGAGGTTGAGCTATTGTGGTGGACGACGTCATCGGTGAAGAGGCTCTTGTAGGGCAGCGGTGAGGTGGCAGACGGAGGAGGGTGGGGTTTCACGGCTGGAGCGGAGAGGTTATGGCGGCCGGGTATTTTCAATGGCGAAAAGGAGGCAATGGGAGGGGGTGAACCATGACTTAGGGACGCGCTTGTCCAAAATGTAGGGTGTGTTACAAAAGTACCCCCACCGATTTGAACTAGCGGCCCTTTCGGCTCAGGATTAGAAGGGGGATTTCGCGTGTTGGGATTTGGCAGCTGGAGGGAGTTTTCGCGCGCGTTGTAATTTCGGGATAGCAAGGCGCGGGTTGTGAAGGCGCCAGTTTTGGGAGCACGATATCTGAATTTTCAGGATATAACAAGGCGCGGGTTGAACTTCAGGGACAAGCCTAACATGTAATATTATACTTGTACGTACCAAATCAATTCGCATTTCCCTCAACCAAAAAAATAAAAAAAAATTAAACTATTCACACCATACAAAGAGAGAGTCTTGCCCCGTTTTACTATACAAATGTTATTCAAAGCTACTCCCTCCTTCCATCTATATAGGGCCTAATGTGTTTTTCGATGCTAACATTGACCAAATATTAGAGCAATAATATAGGACATGCAACTTACACAAAGCACACCGTTAAATTCGTGTGTGAATGGAGCTTTAAATGATATAATTTTCACATTGTGCATGTCATGTACTATTAATCTTGTCAATAGTCAAAGGCGGTCTTAAAAAATGCATTACGCCCTATATAGATGGAAGGAGGGAGTATGAATCCATGTTATGTCTAATTAAATTTTTTTGCTAGCTATATAATGCATGTAACCTACTCATACCAATATTTTAGTGCATTCCAAATGCCTATACTACCTCTACAATTCAAACTGAATTTGAATTCATTTCTCTATTTAAATAAGAATCTACAATCATGATTGTTTCCAACTTCAACCATCATTCGTGTATTACCTTAATCACACACCACATGATTACTATAGAGATAGATATGAACTATGTGTACTATATGAACTCGAATTCTATTTTTTGAATACACTTGATGTTGATTCCAAATAATAGTACATTTGACTCCGATCTAGACAAGAACTATATATTCATAATCTAAACCATGTTCCATACGCGTACACTATGTTTATCACACAAAGTATAGTGTCGCGCCCCCTACATTATGACAAGTATTTAGACCTGAGCTGGAATAGCCACACATTAGCCAAAATTATAATCAATGTTCTACATTATGATATCTTCTGCAACTATCCGTATCCACTTTTTTATAATGAGTTATGATCTTTGTTCGTCTTTTACACCTTCACAACCCTCTTCTATTTCTAGCTAGCTAGCGCTAACTTTCTATCATGCATGTACACGTCCGCCCCCCTCTCACCCTCCATCAACGTCCCCTCCATCGCGCACGTTCGTTATTTTTCTTTTGGTCGTTCACCTGCAGTGTGTGTAGGCCCCCTGCCCCTTCTTTCTGGCACACACCGGTCAATATACCTCTCTAGCCAAGTGTGCCTACCACAAACACATATATACTTCCCCTCTTCTCTTCTCACCGTCCATGCCCCCCTATGTCCAATACGGTTCCATGCAGGTGCACACTCCCGCCCCTCTTTTCATTGATCTCATACTCACACACTCCTCCCCCTCGACATGGTAGGCCGCTCGCACCATCTCCTAGCCACACCCCTCTCCCCCTGTCTGTCTCACCGGACCTTATTTGCTTCTAACACATGCACGCATGTATACGTACCGATCTCCCTACATATAGCCAGGTCGACTATAATTCGTTTTCCAGATGCACCGATACACTTACCTCGCGAGTTAAGTCTCTCCCTTTCTCAGACACACGACAGTTGATCTTCCTATGTAGTTACTATGATTACCACAACCTTATCGTCTCCCCTCATCATCCTTGCATACCTCCCGTCCCGCCTCTCACATGCATGTGCATAGACAGACAGACATCCACCTCCCTCTCTTATTGATATTTCACTCGTACCCTCCGTTTGTATAGCAGGCCTCTCCCACCATTTGTGAGACACCACACCACCACCAACCCACCGACAATCTACCTTTATCTTTCTCCCAACCTTATACCTCTACTACACATATCCATGGATGCCGATCGATCTCCTTCAATACATAGATATGTCTCTCTCCTTCCCCACACATATACTAGTCGATTGGTCTCTGCCCCCTCGCCCCCCCACACACACCGGTAGTCGAACGTTATAGGTAGGTATCCATGCCACAGAGAAAAACTACACATTTGCCCTCTCAAATTCTAGTAGGGCAGCCGCCCTGTATCTTTGACGTGGGCAAACACAAATTCGATGGCACTCTTTATCAATCGCATAGCCACACACTTCATCCCTGTTTTAATTCTATCGATATCTCACGTCCAAGACTCTGTTTCACACACATTGCATATGTTACATTTTTTTGTTTGAGGTATCATCAACACATTGCCTCTGTTTCGCACAAAGCATCTCTCTCACACCCACCCACGTACGTACCTGCACCTAAAGATGAGGTGCACACAGGACGCACGTACTGACGTCTCGTTCCAGGCCACACCCACGTGGGTACACGGTGGAGTTTGTTTCCATAAGAAAAGGCAGGCCAAGTGATAATTTGACGCATGTAGCAGTTGTTTAATCGAAGGAGGGTCGGGTACCATGCCTAGACGTAACAAAGTTTGACTTGACGCATTAGTATTAAATAATGTTATATATTCCTCAATGGCACATACAGAATATAAAATGATTGACATGGGAAAATGGAAAAAAAGGTTTGTCTCTCGTTGCACCGTCTCACACAAGGCGGCGGTGGCCTCTCTCTCTCAGCGTTGGTCAATGTGCATCGTCTCTCTGTTTGACGGTATTGAGGTAGCACGTCCTGATCTGCGGTACCCGCCGTTCTCTCTGACCAAGCTCCGGTGCAATAGGGCCTTCGCCACTTGCTCGCTGCCGCAGTATGGGCAGATCCCAGCCGCTAGCGCCCTCCTAGTAACATCCCAATGACCCTCAGGTACGGATTCCTCCGGCCTTGTTCCACTGCCCATCTTCCCACATTGCTGCATGTAGATCTTCTTTAGTTGTTTGCTTAAAACATATCTCGGCCGGCGTACTTTCCATCTTGCAATCTCGTCCTCGAACCATTTTTGATAAACCACCATGTGCTATCTTTCCCTTATTACATGGAATATGCTTCTTTTTTGTCGGCGCATGTGTCTTCAACTCGTGTTACTGGGCAGTAATTCTTTCCTTTCTACCTCCTTTTGCAAATAGGGCCATCCATTTTCACCTCGTTGCTATTGCGACATTTTGGTGAACTGCACAAATCACTTTTTTCTTAAGAGTGTTTTGTGCAGTTCCGCCAAAATGTCACATGGGCAACGTTTTTACATTCTATGGGACTGTAGAAAGGGAGATTGGTTTTCTCCTCATCCAACTCCATGCCTAATCTTCTCCAACAAGTAGTTAGTCCTAGAGTGAGATCGTAGAGGTGATTGGCTTCTATTTGTGTGTGTTATGTTTCATCATCTAGTTACACTACTATTGTAATCACACTGACTGGATATCTTTGCAAACAGGGATTTGTACACCTTCTCGCAACTTTGTCTTCAGTTGTGACGTGAATACTGGCGCTGATCTGCGAACCATTGAGATGCATTAGCAGCCATGGTAGTTTCATTTGTATTTGATGGAATGTTGTAACAAGATAATCTTGAGGCAAGACACGTGAATCCTAAGTTGAAACTTTTTTTCCTGCGGGAACCAAAGTTGAATCCTTCGTAGCATCACAACACAATTTCATTAAAATTATGTGTATATTTAAACAAATAGCAATGCCAGAAACAATTCAACTTTGTTTTGCTGAGATGTCGGACATCCTTCATCCGGCTCGACCTGCCATGCAGTAATATTGAGTGCACAACTGCAGGGAAAGATTCACCCCGGTCGTTGCACCACAGTAGTAATGACTAGTGAGAAGTCAAATCACAGAGCCCCACCTTCGCCACAATAAGTTGATCGGACGAAGAAACCATCATTTCTCTGTTCCTTGAATCCGCTGGTACTCCCATATTCCCAGAGTAATAAGTTGCTCGGGCGAATCAACCATCACTTCACCTTTCCCACAGTAAGTACTAGTACCTCCTTTTTTTACTCTAGAAACAACCACACACGAATTTGGACTGTAGCAGCACATGCGTGTGGTTGTTTCTAAAATAAAAAACGGAGGTACCCCTACTTATGTTACTCCCACTACGCCTAGCCTATGGTTAGTAGGTGACATTGCGCTTGGCTCTTCGCCTCTTCCGGAAGTCGATGGTTCTATAGTAGTACTTCTGGCAATCTGACACCAAATGAACTGCTGCATGTCCACTTCTTGTAAGGAAACGTTTCTCCTCGTGCTGCGAGCCACCGCGCACGCGTTGGCGAGGGAGAAGACGTAGTAAGCAAGCTTCTCGTCATTCTGCAAGTTGACGGGACACATCAAAGTTATTTAGTACGTACTCTCTCCAAAAAAGAGCTGACCATGTCATGGCTACCATCCCGTGCTCCGTTGTTGAGCACGTGCACTATTCACGTGCCATCGAGGAGGAAAAATATTGCGTAGTAGGTGCCATAGAAGTGCACAACTCACTTATGCACTGCTTATTTGATTATCTCCATTTTCTTGCATGACACATGCACCTTGATGCTAGATGTCTCGCGTGTTGGCAGAAGGATGAACAAAACTCATGTAAAAAAAAGAGTTGAAGAACATAGATTCCCGACGACCGAGAAGGAGCAAGGCACCTCGTAGTGGAGCGTCTGCAAGGAACCTTGCGCGTTTTCCCCTGTTTTTTGCCGCCTGCGCACCTATAAACAAATAAAAGAACATGAACTCTTCGCTAACCACTAGAGACGATACATCAGGATGCTAAGTTGAAGATGTTTTATAGTTTATATTGATAACCATGCAACAAGCTACACATGTACAGGACACATGCAGCCACACATGTACACACGCCAACGCAATAACTCCATCAGATCCAACTCATGCACATACGCGCACAGCATGGAGCACATAACGCATGTACACAACACGTGCATGCACACACACTCGGCCGCAGAATGCACGTGAATAACACATGCATGTCCCCCGCAAAAAAAAGAATAACACATGCATGCGTGCACACTCGGCTGCATGCAGGTGTGCGCCATCTTTGGCGAGTCCGGTTCGTCGCGCTATGGTGAAGCTCACACACGACAGCGCCTACGCATCTCTTGCAACACCTCTTTGCCGTCAATGCTCAACGACTAGTCGGAGATGAATACGACCACAGCCTCGGCCTTAGACCAAGCACAGATGGAAAAGCACGCATGCTGCACGCACACGAGCACATACGGAGTGCCCACGACGTGGTGCATCCCTAGTCGCCTCTACTCCTTCTGCGCACGTTGTCTATCATGGCGGCTGTATGCTTAATGATGATGTGGGTGAGATCTTCTAGGGCTCAGATGATGACGAGGGACATTATGAGATAGAAGGTGACATACACCGTCAAGGTCCACGGTCAAGGCGGTGCTAAGTGCTAAGTGCTAAGTGCTTAGGTGTGCTTAGATGAGGTGCTAAGCGCTTTAAATGGCTTAATAACGCAAGTCTCCAATGCATAAGTGCTTAGTTTGTTGTTGTTAAGCTTGCTTCATTTAATTAGCTATAGACTCAAAACTGTCTTTCCACCGTTTCTTCATGCGGTCACCAAACTAGTCTCTCCGATCTTAATTAACTTGCCACATCATATTTTATGCCTACATGGCAGGCTTAGCAGCTATGCATGGTGGAGCACTGGTAGAGGCCAAGGTTGGTCATAGTGGGGAGTAACTTATACTGTTACATATTACTATGTTAGGGAGTAGTGATATAGACTAGTGTCATATGCATGAAACTACTAGTGAGTATGGGAGCACATGATATTTCCCCGTCCGGACCATTCCCAAGTTGGCTTCTCACCTTCTTGGCCGAACAAAAACCCCTCCCCCCTCCCGCATGCGCTTCCCGCCCGGCGCCAGCTGAGCCCGCCGCGCCACATTGATGGCAAGTCAGGGCGACACGACCTTTCACTGCTTCCGCCATTGAAGCAGCGCACCGACCGAGGGTACCACTCGCTGCACACCCGGCATTTTAGACTACACAGTGGAGAGTAACTTTAGAGCAAGTACGACAATTAGATGACCTAAGTAGGCTATAAGGATTTAAATATAGTATTTGTGCTTACTTGAAGGAGAGAGAAGAGGAGAGAGAAGAGAAGCGAGTTGTAAACTTCTAGCCGGTTGTAGCAGGAGCCCCAACATACTTTGTGAGACAAAGGTGGGGCCATTATTAATGATATAGTATTTATACTAAAGGGACTAACGGACGCCTTAATTACTCAGTTTTTTTTGGGACAAACTTGGTGGGGCTATTATTGTCTTGGACATGGGGTTTTGGGGCGAAAGGCCTACTATTATACTTGGTCTTACTCGCACGACCAACCTGACATGCTCTACCATAGCTGCCGCTGTATCATATGGTTTCACACTGTTCCAGATCTTAGTGCAGCCACGCAATTCTTCCCCAGCCTCCTTCCAGCGTGCACCGCGAGAAGGGACAACAGTCCTCCGAACTCAGCCTTTCGTGATCCTGTACGGGAGTGGGGCGGTCAGGATTTTGGGGAGCACACTCCTGTGACTGCTGCCAGCGATGACTTCCTCAACGACAGCCTTCTTCCCCGACCTCGGTAACCTCTTCATCAACGACATGAGTGACAACATCAACCACAGCGGTTCTTCTCCCGCTGTACATTATGTGATTCTGTCCTCCTGGTTTAGTCTGCATCATTACTTTGATGTTTGCAATTGTCTTCATGATCTACTTACTGCTGATTCGGATTAAATCTCATAGTAAATTGGTCATATATTCAACAATCCAATCCAAAAACCTGATTATAGGCAATTTACTCCAAGTGGTTTTGCTGTGCTTTTGAAGCCGCCTACTTTTAAGGGGGTGGAATATAAAAGGTGGCACACAAGAGTAGTATATTGGTTTCAGATCATGTACTTCTATGACGCCACTAAGGGTAAGCCTGGGGGCGATCTTAATCCTACACAACAGGAAGCTTTTGAGAACATGGATACCCTCTTCAAAGCCGCCCTGCTGAGTGTTCTTGATGATTCCATTGTGGATTCATATATGTCGTTTGACAGCGGCAAACACATGTGGGCTGCGCTCAAGGCCACGTTTGGGGCCTCGGGCGCTGGCAAAGAGTTGTACATCGTGGAACAATTCTGTGACTACAAGATGACTGATGAGCGCTCTGTTGTTCAGCAGACTCATGAGATATAGTCACTCTCTAAGGAACTTGAGTACTTTCAGTGTGTGTTGCCAGACAAATTTGTTGCCTGGACCATCATTGCCAAGCTTCCACCTTTGTGGAACAATTTTGCTACTTCTCTGAAAAACAAGAGATAGGAGTTTTGTGTTTTGGATCTCATTAGCACTCTTGATTTTGAAGAGAAGGCGAGAGCAAAAGACACATGTGCTCAGGTCCCTGAGGGAGCTTCTAGTGCCCACATGGTACACGAGAAGAACTTACAGCCCAACCAACCCCAAAACAACAAGAACAAATCTCAGGGGAAAGGCAAGTTTGATGCAAAGAACAAGCCATCACATTCTACCAACTTCAAGAAGAATTCTCATAACAGGAAGGGATACAAACCTCAATTTTGGTTGCACCGCACCAAATTTATGTGGCTGCATCTACCTGCTGTCAACTAACCTCATGGCGCTCCAGCTATTCCTACATTCGTAACTTGGTACAATGACCATCGCAAGACGAAATAAGCTTATTCATATGTTGACTTGCTGATTGCAGTGCGGAACGATCCTGTCATGTGTGGACGAGCAACCAAGAAGTGCAGCCGGAGGTGGAAATCAACCAAGGACTTTTGAAATTATATATAATCTTCCTCAAGCAGGTTAGTACTCCCTTCGTCCAGATGATCGTGTTTTGTCATGCCGAGCTATTGATATGTGCTACTGTTTTGCAACACCGTTTAAGTATATCTACTATTTTCCTATCTTTTCAGATTCGGGAAAATGAAGATGATTTCAGGGGAACTACACAATATGGACTCATGTTGAGTCATCTCTATTGCCTCATGTGTTTGCTGCAAATGTGTAAGCATCAATTGCAAGATGAGGTAGCTAGCTAGCTATGTAGTTGCCAACATGCTCAAAGTGCTCGCAACATTGAGAAGAAACAAGCGTGCCCAGGAAATTAATGCTTGCGAAGGGAGGCCCTTTCCTCAGAGAAGCATCGACCGATTTTCTTTATTGCGACACCTTCTCACAGCTTTGTGTTGGTTATATTATGGTGAATCATTGAGATGCATAAACACGGTGAACTTTTGTTCGTCTGAATGTTAGTATGCATACCGTGTCTTCTGAAGCTTAGTTTAATGTGAGTGTCTGCATCCAGTACCGCATCCTCCAATTTGTTGGATACCAAGTTGAAAAAGGTTACCGATGACTAGCCATAAGCTGGAGGCGTCTCTTTTTTTCTTTCGAATGGGAAATAAGCTAGAGAGTGTCTTGGGCTGCCTCTAGCACAAGGCCCTCCAGTATGAAAACGGGCAGCGGATTGGGCCGAGACAAATGCCTATCCATCTTAAAGCCCATTTGTTTTTGTTTTTTGCGAGGAGAAGCGCATATTTCTTGAAGAGGGGGCAATCCCAGAAAAACACTCCTTCCTCCTCGCTTCCACTTATACTCCCTCCGCCCGGGTTTATTAGGCCCATGAGCCAATTGCTAAGCCCAACAAGATGCACACAGAGAAAATAAATCTTCTTAATTTACTCCGTAACCACCCTATTAAATAGGCCTAGTAACAAACCAAGCGCATGCAGTGGCCGGTGGACACATGCATCTTGCATGCATGGCCAGTCAGCCAAGTCCATGCGCCAGCTGCCATGCAGCAACACAAAAGAAGAGACCAATTCTTTGGGAAAAATCGAGTAGTTAGTGCAGTGGGCCTTATAAACACGAACAACTCGCTCTCCCGCTTCCGTCTCCCCCCAATTGCCCCCGCTCCCCAATCTTCCTCACTCATCCAGAAAACCCCCGCTCACCTTCTTCCTCACTGTTATAGAAAACGCCTTCTCATCTTCTTCCACTCCTACAGAAATCCCCAGCCCTCCTTCTTCCCCACTCGCACTGCCACTAGGCTCGTCTCTAGCTACTCTGCTCAAACACGTGAGCTCAGCATGATGCCCACAAGGAAAATGGAGTTGGTTGGCCCCAGCACCAAGAAGATGAGGCTCCCACCAGCAGCGACGCTGGTTGTAGATCCCGCACCCGGTAGCGCGGGGAGAAGCGGATCCCTCCCCCACCCGGATCTGAGGAACCGGTAGAATATCCGGTGGACCACATGAGCGATCTCCCAAACGTCATCCTTGAGGAGATCATCTTACTTCTCCCCACCAAGGATTGCTGCCGCACACAAATCCTCTCAACTCGATGGCGCCCTCTATGGCGTACCGCGCCCCTCAATCTTGTCTGTCATCAAATATCTGTCCTTCCTAAATTTGATCTCCTCAGAGCCATTGTCTCCTCTCACCAGCAGGGCCCCATTCAATGCATCTGCATCCTGACACGCTACCGGCTGTCCATAACCAGCACGGTGGATGCTTGGCTGACATCGCCTGAATTCGGAAAACTCCAGCAGTTTGAGTTGTACCATTACCACAAATGTTTCATACCACGTACACACCAAGAATTTGTGCCCACACCACCATTGTCCATCTCGCGGTTTTCCTCCTCTCTCCACACCGCCACCTTTGCCCGGTGCCATTAATCAGACGATCTGGTAGAAATGCTTGGACTCCCACTGCTAAAGAAATTTAGCTTGTGGTGGTTTATCTGTCGGAGGCCTCACTGCACAACATCATCCAATCCAGTTGCCCTGCCTGGAGGGCTTGATGATTGTTTTGGGAATAGAAATCCATATCAGTTGTCTCCAAATAAAGTCACCTCACCTTAAAATCACTGGAATTTGTTTTGAAGGACAACAACTCATCATCAAAGATGCCCCTTCACTTGAAAGGTTGCTACTTGATAATTGTTATAGACCTTCACAAAAATTGTCATCTCTACGACCAAACTGGAGACCTTGGGTGTAATTCGTGACCCGTTTAATGATCACATGGAATTGGTGTTTGGCTCACTTTTTTAGGTACCGTATATTATCATCTACACATTTGTAATCATAAGCTGTATTTTTCATTTGTGCCTATAAGTTTTATATCATCTTGGATTACACTTTGGGTACTAATATTATGTTATACGCTCAATGAAGAGTTCTTCCATTGATAGCCTATCAATGTTGTTGGATTCTGTCAAGATCATATATATCAGAATGTTTAGTTTTGATCTAAACATACTTATTGGTTACTGCGATGCTTTCAATCTCTGGAGAATTTATATATAGAGGTGATGATTTCATGCACATTGAAAGCCTGTATATATTGTACTAGAATTAACTGTTCAACTATCGTTCTTTCGACATACTCTTTTTCAGACCTTAACTGTTTTCAATCTTCATGTCTACTTAGGCAGAACCACATGGAGCAAAACATAAAACCAATCAGTGGCGTAATATACACCAGGATTTTCTCTGTTCTCATGACATTCATTTGAGGACAATAATGACGGAAGGATATGTATCCAACCAGGCAAACAGAAGCTTTGCACATTCTTCCTATTGAATGCGAGGTTAATATTGTCCATGAGGCTTAATTTTTACCGCAAGAGATTTCTCACGGACGGACACATTGAACAGCAAAAAAAGAAGTTTCAGGTGAAAAAATGGCCTTCTAAACGTGCTCGGCTTCTATTTACAACAAGTTGTAGTCATCGTGAAATAAATTTTTTTGCACAGGATGTTGATTTTATGGATCAGACCGATCCATTTGTTCGTGACTGCAAAAAAGAGTGGTTGGGTTAGATGTTACTACCATGTTCAATCTGGGTTTTGTCTAAAAATTTCATGATCAATTAATCCTTGGGCTTTTTGTACAATTTGTATGCTTGAGTTGCATGTTATTGCCCTCGTACTCCCCTCCACCTCCCACTACACTGCCGCATCACCCACGACTGCTGTTCGTTCTCGTCCGTGGCCTCGCCGTCGTTCTCCGCCTTGGTTTGCTCATTGTGCCCGCCGCCGTCTGGCGTTGTCAACATGGTCAACAACCAAGAGGAATCAGGAGATGACTGTACGTGGAGAGGCTGACAGTAGCGACCCACCAGGGTCATTGCATTTCGCAAGCAGGTGCCTCTTTATTACAAGCCAAAAAAATATTTCCTCCTAATTGTTTGACAACAAGGTCCCACGCCATTGTCAATGTAGTTAATAAACAACAAAGTTACACAACAAGCGGATAACACCAGGGATCCAGCAGCTCGCCCAGCTGTTTTTTAGTTTTAGAGACGGAGCTCAACTACGCGCTGTGCGGGGTCTAGCCCACGCTTACGCTTTTATTTAAGCACATGACGAGCCTAGTTGATATATTTTTTCTTTCTGAAAATGGCTAGCCCAGTTCCTTTTTTTTGGAGAATACCAAAACCGAGGCCTACTTGCTTTTCTCAGCCCTGCCGGGCTGCAAATCTTTCAAGACGAGGAGGGATGTAAGTAGCAAGAAATGGGCTTCCCCGGAAAATGGGCTATAAGTTGTAAGAAATGGGCTGTAAATTTTTAAACCAAAGCCAACCGGCAATTGCATTAAAACATCATTTTTTCAGGATTTCTCTACTCTCTAGTCTTATAAAAATGAAAGCCAACTGTCAATTACATTAAAATATCATCTTTTCTCCCACAAGATAAACTACTCATACAAATGCATCTTCATGTTCCATGCACCGAAGGGGCATCTAGCTAGTTAAGATTCTAGATTTCATTCATTTTTTGCGGAGAATTGTTTTTTGAATTTTATTTTGATATAATTTTTAAAAATATATTTTTAACGTGACTCGAAATTTCATGATTAAAAGAGTTTGGACCCCACCGAAATATGCAAAGTTTTGTTGAAATTTTTAGCAGTGCACAGAATATATGGTCTGTAATGCTAATAAAAAGAATAAGGGCTTCAAATATCATTAATAATTAGCAAATGGGCTGTAAATTATTGAAAATAATGGCTAATGGGTTGTATGCTGTTTTCCACAGATTTGGAGGCTGACTTCTGGGCCTACTAGGTTGACGATGACGCTGTCCTAAATTTTTTTTTGACGCGTACGCAAGGCTTTGTCAAATTAGTCAACACAGAGCAGTGACTGCTGGATGTCCATCCAACGGCCGCCGTGCTTCTTCAATCTCTGATCTTCCTGCTGATAAGGATACAGACCTGGGGTAGGGTCATAGGCCTGACCTATAGATCCTACCCAAGGTCACTACCCTAGAAGATAAGAAGTCCAAGAGGCAACGAAGAACCCCTAGTCAAAGATGTCGAGTGCAATCCACTCAACCAATCATATCACTCGGGCGTCCCCCTGCCTGCTGTCACTCGACTATATGAGGAATCACTTGACCTACTAAAGGCTAGGAGTCAGTCAGCTTTGTAACGGTCGGACATTCACTCCGTAGTCTTTAAGATCATTAATAACACTTAAGGCTGGCGTTATCAGTAACGCCCCTACTTTATGTACATTAAGCCCCTTTTAATGGAGGATGGCTGGGGTCCTGGCACACTCTATATAAGTCACCCCCATCCTCTGGGACAAGGGTTCGCACCCCCTGTAACATCACACACATATAATCTAGTTGAACGCCTCCGGGCACCGAGATGTAGGGCTATTACTTCCTCCGCGAAGGGCATAAACTCTTAAATCTTGAGTGTACACCTTCACCATAGTTGCGATCTTGCCTCTCCATACCTACCCCCCCTTTCTACTGTCAGTCTTAGAACCACGACAGTTGGCGCCATCGTGGGGCAGGTGTCTTAGCTACATGTTGGTGAAGTTGCAATTTTCGTGATCCCCATCATCATGGTTTCCGTCGGTGGATTGGCTGAGGGCTGCGAGATCCGTCTCGGCGCGCTCGTTTTCATCACCGACGACTCCACTTGGCTTTAGGAAGCTCCCCTGGACGTCGAGGCGCTCCCCGTCTGAGGGGCGATGCACTTCCACGCGTCCATTCGCGGCGTCCTTCTCCGGCAGCCGTCGACCTAGTATCGATCGGCTTCTACGATGTCTTCTCTCTCTGTTGTTCGCTGCCGCAAGCGATCCTGTCGGTCGCGGCTTCAGCGGTGGGTGAAACATGCGGTGGCTCGACATTCGGCCACCCATCAAGTCGCGGTAATCGAGCCCGACGAAACTCTCCACGGCCTATTCGATCTGTCGACTGGCTCCGCCTAAACCGCATCCGAGTGCGATAGCAGCGACCCCAGGGTTGATGTCTTGATGGTCGATGGACCATGTAGTCCGCCTGTTTTCCGCCGAGATAACGGCGGGGATGGTGGCGGCGATCCATCGCCCGTCCATGAGAAGTAACATCCCGAACCCCTCTCTTCGCAGTAGAGGGAAGAACTTCGTCGCTACAACATGGATGCACTCCACACGCCCATCGTTGGAGAAACCCCCGAGGCTCGGGCCTTGGAAGAGGTGCGTTTGGCTAATCTGGCTGAGCACACTCGACTGGAGAACCTTCAGCGCGCTTTCGACGAGCGGGCTCGGGAGCAGATCGCTGAGTCCAGTCGACGACAGCTTTTCCAACCTCGACCTAACGTATATCGCACTCTGATTCAAAATCTCACAGCTGCAGGCCGAATAGCAAAGTCAATTCAACCTTCCCAGTCGGAGGCTGGCAGATGTTTGATGCAGATCTGTGCCTTACTCCGGGCAGCAAGAGAACAGAACAGAACAATGTCTGAGTCGCGGAATAGGATTTGTAGCAGATCTGTGGTAGCGGATACAGTTCAGTGGACCCACAGTCCAAGATTGCCCCTACGGCGAGAAGGCCGTGGGCAGTATGATCACCGACTCGACCGCGACAATCGTCGTCGAGTGACCACACCTCCTCCGAGGAGTGCATCATATTTGCCTCGGCAGCATGATGATAGACACCGTCACAGTGGCGAGCGCTGAGTACCAGTTGACCCAAGAGAGCCAAGCTTTGATGCAAGATCTATCCTCGTTCAAGGTCTAGTCGACTGGAATAGAGCGCATAGAGAAGACCCTGACAGAGATCATCCGACTGGCAGCAGAGTTCATGTTTCGGGTCCAGAGTGTTTCACCAGAGCCATCAGGGCTGTAGTGATTCCTCCCAACTTCAGGTTGGCGACTGGAGTCAGTAAGTTCACTGGGGAGTCCAAGCCTGAAACTTGGCTTGAGGATTACCGAGTGGCTGTGCAGATTGGTGGCGGGAATGAAGTGGCAATGAAGCATCTTCCTCTGATGTTAGAAGGGTCGGCCTGAGCGTGGTTGACTTAGTTAGCCCCAGTCAATATTTACAGTTGGGAAGAGCTTGCTCTAGTGTTCATCAGAACTTTTGAGGGCACTTGCAAGTGGCCAGCAGGGTTGACAGAGTTGCAGCACTGTGT
Source organism: Triticum dicoccoides (assembly GCF_002162155.2). Lineage (NCBI taxonomy): Eukaryota > Viridiplantae > Streptophyta > Magnoliopsida > Poales > Poaceae > Triticum > Triticum dicoccoides. The sequence continues at coordinate 291,260,068 of NC_041385.1, forward strand.
GCAGAAACCGAGTGAGACTCTAAGAGATTTCATTCAGAGGTGGACCACTTTCCATCACACCATGGAAAATGTATCAGAGCATCAAGCAGTGTGTGCCTTCAAGGAAGGCGTCAAATACCGAGAGCTGGTCCTAAAGTTCGGTCGGAGTGGAGATATGACTCTGACTATAAGGATGGAAATAGCCACCCGGTACACTAACGGAGAAGAAGAGGATCGACTCCGCAGTGGAAAGGGGAAACCAGTCGGCCAAGATGCCAGTGGGGGTAATTCCAATCGGAAACAGAAAGGTAAAGCCGAGCCTGCAGTACCCGGTGAGATTGCGACAGTGGTTGGAGGAAAGTTTAAAGGAAAACCTAAGGGGCCCTGGACTCCTAAGAAAGTAAAGGATCAAGCAGGAAATTATGTGTTGGATTTACCATGTCACATCCACATGAAGAAAGATGAAGAGGGGAATCTGATTTACCCAAAACATACCACTCAACAATGTCGACTCCTAACCTAGCAGTTCCGGGAGAAACAACCCAGTGAGAAGGAGAAAGAGTCGGACAAAGACGAGGATGAAGAGGAAGATGACGGTTATCCCAAAGTCAATTCCACTCTGATGATTTTTTCTGATGTCGAGAGCAAGAGTCAATTGAAAGTTATCAACAGAGAAGTGAATATGGTTGCCCCGGCACCGACGAACATACCTGAAATGGTCTCAAACAGCCATCACATTCGACCAGTCTGATCACCCTACGCGTATAGCCACCCCTGGGAGGCAAGCGTTGGTGGCCGACCCAGTGGTCGAAGGCACTAGACTGACTAAAGTGCTGATCGATGGTGGTAGTGGCCTGAATATCTTTATGCTGAAACCTTGAAGGGGATGGGCATTCCGATGTCCAAACTTAGCGAGAGCAATATGAGTTTCCATGGTGTTATCCCTGGAAAGAAAGTCAAATCACTTGGCCAGATCGCATTTGACGTGGTTTTCGGTGATTCCAAGAATTACCGTAAGGAAAAGTTGACATTTGAAGTCGTGGATTTCCAGAGTGCTTATCATGCCATTCTGGGTAGGCCTTCCTACACAAGTTTTATGGCTTGACCATGTTACGTGTACCTCAAGTTGAAGATGCCTGGCCCCAGAGGTGTGATCACAGTTACTGGTAATCGGTAGAAAGCAGAGGAATGCTTCCAGAAGGGTTCCAAAATTGCCGATTTGCAAATGGCAACAGTTGAATTTCAAGAATATCAGAAGAATGCAGATCCGAGTGATTTGCTCCGAGTTAAGAAGCCTGCCACAGATTCTGCATTTCAGTCGTCTGGTGAAACGAAGCCGATTCATATTCACCCGACCAATCCCAATGCCGCACCGACTCATATCTCAGCGACACTCGATAGCAAATAGGAAGAAGCGCTCATCCAGTTCCTCTATGAGAACTGGGACATCTTTGCATGGAAACCTTCTGACATGTCGGGTGTACCCAGAGAACTGGCTGAGCACCGTTTGCGCGTTGATCCCAAGGTAAAACCCGTCAAAGAGCATCTTCAGCGGTTTGACGTGCAGAAGAGAAAGGAAACTGGCGAGGAAGTGGCTCGGCTCCTAGTAGCAGAGTTCATCCGAGAGATCTACCACTCCTAGTGGCTTGCCATTGTAGTCATGGTCCCTAAGAAGGACGATTCACTTCATATTTGCATCAATTTCAAGCATATCAATCAGGCCTGCCCGAAAGATCATTTCCCTCTCCCCCGCATCGATCAGATTGTTGACTCGACTGCGGGGTGTGAGCACTTGTCTTTTTTAGATGCATATTCCGGGTATCATCAGATCCGACTCTATGGTCCCAATGAAATAAAAACAGCTTTCATCACCCCATTCGGGTGCTTTTGCTATGTCACCATGCCATTTGGTCTTAAAAATGCCAGAGCCACATTCATGAGGATGATTCAGAAGTGCCTGCTCACTCAAATCAGTCGGAATGTGGAAGCATACATGGATGAGATTGTGGTCAAGTCACGTAAAGGTTCCGACCTACTGACTAACCTCGCAAAAACCTGTGCCAACCTAAGAAGGTATGATATCAAGCTTAATCCATCAATGTGCACATTCGGAGTTCTAGGTGGAAAGTTACTCGGTATCCTTGTTCCGAACGGGGGATCAACGCAAATCTAGAAAAAGTTGATACCATCCTCCGAATGAAACGCCCTGTGCATGTGCATGACGTTCAGAAGCTTACTGGTTGTTTGGCCGCCTTGAGTCGATTCATTTCTCGTCTCGGTGAAAAGGCCTTGCTTCTTTACCGATTGATGAAGAAATCTGATAAGCTCGAGTGGACTAATGAAGCTAACGCAGTGTTTGTAGAGCTCAAAACCCTGCTTTCCACCCAGCCGGTGCTTGCTGCACCAATCAGCAAAGAGCCTTTACTGCTTTATATTACAACCACTAGACAAGTTGTTAGTACAATACTCACGGTCGAGCGGGAAGAAGGAAAGGCTTACAAAGTTCAGCGCCTAGTGTATTATCTTTCTAAAGTTTTGACTCCATCCAAGCAGCGATATCCACATTATCAGAACCTTGTTTATGGAATCTACATGACCATGAAGAAGGTTGCACACTATTTCTGTGATCACTCCATTACAGTCGTCAGCCACGCACCATTATCTAAAATTCTGAACAACAGAGATGCAGCTGGTCGAGTGGCAAAATGGGCGATTGAACTCCTTCCATTGGATATCAAGTTTGAGGCAAAGAAAGCTATCAAATCCCAAGCAATCGTAGATTTTCTTGCCGAGTGGATTGAACAGCAACTGCCAACTCAAGTTCACTCAGAGCATTGGACCATGTTCTTGGATGGCTCCAATATGCTGAATGGTGCCGGAGCTGGGGTAGTGTTGGTATCCCCCCGTGGAGACAGGCTTAGTTATGTTCTCCAAATTCATTTTGACTCTTCCAACAATGAACCTTAATATGAAGCACTTTTGTACGAGTTGTGTATGGCCATTTCACTCAGCGTCCGTCGCCTCATGGTCTACGGCGACTCAGATTTGGTGGTTAATCAAGTGATGAAAGAATGGGATGTCAGGAGCCCTGGCCATTTCACTCGGCGTCCGTCACCTCATGGTCTACGGTGACTCAGATTTGGTGGTTAATCAAGTGATGAAAGAATGGGATGTCAGGAGCCCAGCCATGACTGCTTATTGCAATGTAGTAAGAAAGATGGAAAAGAAGTTTGAAGGGTTGGAGCTTCACCATATACCCCGACTCAAAAATCAAGCCACAGATGAATTGGCAAAGATAGGATCTAAGAGAGAGGCCATTCCCACCAATGTGTTTTTGGAGCATATTCATTCACCTTCAGTTTAGGAAGATCCTTTCACCGAAGAGACCCCACAGCCTAAGAGTGCCACAGATCCGACTGAAGTTGAAATCCCAGCTGTGGTCGACTTAGTCATGGAGGTTTTGGTCATCATTCCCGACTGGACAGTGCCATACATCGCATACATCCTTAGGAAAGAACTTCCAGAGGATGAAGAAGAGGCTCAACAGATCGTTCGATGATCTAAAGCCTTTACTGTGATAAAAGGCCAGTTGTTCAGAAAAAGTGTAACTAGAGTTTGCCAGAAATGCATCACTCCAGAAGATGGCCGAATGATCCTCAATGATATTCACTTGGGGACCTGTGGTCACCATGCGTCCTCTCGGACCATCATGGCCAAAGCATACCGAGCCGGATTTTACTGGCCACATGCCAATGAGATGGCGAAAGAAATAGTAGAAAAATGTGAAGGCTGTCAGTTTTACTCCAACATGTCCCATAAGCCTGCATCAGCTCCGAAGACTATTCCACTCGTCTGGCCTTTCGCTGTCTGGTGATTGGATATGGTTGGACCTCTGAGGATTGGCAGGAGTGGATTTACCCATGTATTGGTAGCAGTCGACAAGTTTACCAAATGGGTCAAACCCAAGCCCATCAAAAACCTTGAAGCAAGTACAGCTATGAGTTTCATCAAAGAATTGGTATCTAGATATATATGGCGTTGCGCACAGCATTATCACGGATAACGGGTCAAACTTCGACTCTGACAAGTTCAGAGCCTTTTGTGCCTCCCAAGGCACGAGGGTCGATTACGCTTCAGTCGCCCATCAACAGTCGAATGGGTAGGCCGAAAGAGAAAATGGATTGATTCTCAAAGGACTTAAACCCCGATTGATGCGTGACCTCAAGCATGTGGCTGGTGTCTTGGTCGATGAGCTTCCATCAGTACTTTGGGGATTGAGGACAACTCCTAATCGGTCGACTGGACGAACTCCTTTCTTCTTAGTCTATGGAGCTGAAGCCGTACTCCCGAGTGATTTGCTCCACAATGCGCCTTGAGTCGAGCTCTTCTCAGAAGAAGAAGCAGAACAGGTTCGGCAAGATGCAGTCGATCTCCTGGAAGAAGAAAGAGAGATGGCCTTGATTCGGTCGACCATTTATCAACAAGACATGTGTCGATTCCATGCCAGAAACGTAAGGGGTCGGGCATTTCAGGAGGGATACTTGGTTCTTCGAGTGGACCAACAGAAACAACACAAGCTCGCTCCTGCTTGGGAAGCCCCTTCCTCATCACCAAAGTGCTCCACAATGTAGCATATCGTCTTTTCAACGTCGAGCACAATAAAGATGAGCCACGCGCTTGGAATGCGGAACTGCACCGCCCCTTTTACTCTTAAGCATTCAGACTATTGAGATGTAATAAGAAATACCTTTTAGTTTGTTTATCAAAGACACGATTTTACAGTCTTCTGAATGATTGTTGTTCATTTTTTACATGTAATAGCCCAGTGGGTGCCTTAGCTGCGAATCCGTTTCTCCTAAGTTGAAAAGAAAAATCCTACCGAGTGGTGAGCCAGCCTCTCACTCGGGGGCTTAGCTGCGAATCCATTTCTCCTAAGTTGAAAAGAAAAATCCTACCGAGTGGTGAGCCAGCCTCTCACTCGGGGGCTTAGCTGCGAATCCATTTCGCCTAAGTTGAAAAGAAAAATCTTACCGAGTGGTGAGCCAGCCTCTGACTCGGGGCTTAGTTGCGAATTCGTTTCCCCTATGTTTGAAAAATCCTACTGAGTGGTGAGCCAGCCTCTCACTCGGAGGCTTAGCTGCAGTCCAGTACTCGTCTAACTGTTAAAAAATCCTACCAAGTGGCAAGCCAGCCTCTCACTCGGAGGCTTAGCTGCAGTCCAGTACTCGCCTAAGTATAAAAAATCCTACTGAGTGGTCAGCCAGCCTCTCACTCGGAGGCTTAGCTGCAGTCCAGTACTCGCCCAAGTATAAAAAATCCTACCGAGTGGTGAGCAATCCTCTCACTCGGGGGCTTAGCTGTAGTCCAGTACTCGCGTAAGTATAAAAAATCCTACCGAGTGGCGAGATATCCTCTCACTCGGGGGATTAGCTACAGTCCAGTACTCGCCTAAGTATTAAAAATCCTACTGAGTGGCAAGCAATCCTCTCACTCGGGGGCTTAGCTGCAGTCCAGCGCTCGCCTAAGTTTGAAAAACCCAACCGAATTGTACGGGTCGACCATGACCCCTCCTCCCGGGCTGCACCGTCAAGAAGAAGGACGAGATTGTGTGCACTGCCAAAGGCTCATCCAACAGCTGATGCCAAGGCGAGCTGCTTTCAGGAACATCAAGACCATTGTTGAATGCCTCGCTGATGAGCTGATCAATGCTGCCAAAGGCTCATTCAACAGCTACTACCAAGGCAAACTGCTTTCAGGAACGTCAAGGCCATTGCTGAGTGCCTTGCTGATGAGCTGATCAATAATGCTCAAGGCTCGTCCAACAGGTCGACTGTGGCCTCTTCCTCAGAAGCTGCATCGAGAATACAAAAACCAATCTGAGGGAAGAACGAGTTCCGCTCGAAGACAAGCACAACATATTCAAAGATAAGCCAAGTTCAGATAAATCCAAAGGTTTCTAACCGCGGATTAAAGTACTCGAGCATCAGGCCTGAAGGAGTTTTCAAAAATTACAAAATCACTCGACATTCCGAGGCAAATGAGGGCAAAGCATAATGTTTTTTCGATCACTCGGCGGGAGAAGGTCCGACTGGATCGCAGAAGCTGTCAAGGTCAATGCTGTCAGCGATACAAGTGGCTGCCTCAAGGAAGGTGTCCATGAAGGACTGGAAGGTGTGCCTCTTAGTGTTCACAACCTTGAGGGCCGCCAACTTGTCTTCTCTGGCCTCCTTGCAGTGCACTCGAACCAATGACAGGGCGACGTCAGCGCCACAGTGAGCGGATGACTTCTTCCACTCTTGCACTCGACCATGAATTTGATTGAGTCAAGTCATTAGTGACTCGAGGTCTTGAGAAAGCTCCGCCTGAGGCCAGAGTTCGGCATTCACCCAGGTCATCGCCGCCTTCAGTCGAGCCAGATAGGCAACAACACTATCCAAGCGTGATTCCAACTGCAGCAAGTTCATCGTGACGTCATCTTTCACAAGACAATTGATGGGGTCGAGACCTGTCTCGACCCGCCCGGTTTAAGCTTCAAAATCCTGACAAAGTTCTGTTACATCATGAAAAATAGTGAGTCGACAATATTACAACATACTTCAATCAACGACAATTAACAAGTCGAGCGGCTATACCTTCAAGCTTCAGAACAAGTTTCGCGGCGAGTTGTCCCAGATAGGACTCTAGCTTGCCTGTCTTGGCTCTGAGGCCTCCCACTTCAGTGGTAAGGTTCTCCTTGTCCTTTATCAGTTGCTCAACTTCCCGATTGGCTTCCGAGATGGCGGTCTTCAGCTTCGCGTTCTCCTCTTCCAACTTGCCAACTAAAGCCAGCTTCTTGTCCGCGAGCGTTGTCTTCTCACGTGCTTCCTTCTGAGTAGTAGCAAGGTCCTGGTCCTTCTTCTCCAAAGATTCCTTCATTCTATCTAAAGAAACAACACTCTTCAGGTTGGACTGAAGTTGACAGTTTTCACTACGCACATCTGCTTGTGTGAACTCACTCGGTTCGAAGAGACTGAAATAAAAAGCAGTGAAAGAAGCGAGCTACTAGGTGGGCAAGAGTCGATTGGTTACCTCCCATGATGGCCGTTTCTTCTTGAGCAGTCTTGAGGTTCTTCTTCGCGAGTTCAAGATCAAGTTCAACGCTGATATGCTTCTTCTTCAACTCGGAAAGTCGAGCTCCTAGATCACAAGACCTCTGCAGTCAACAAGAGAGATATATCAGTCGACAGAAATAAGAGACAATGACTGTGAAAAGTTACTCTAAGACTACTGCCAAATCGAATATTCAACAGTAGTCTCGGGGACTACACCCAGTGGGTGCACTTAGCGTGCCCCCACTGGTTTAGATCAACAGTCAGCATGGTCTGCCCAGCATGAGTAAAAAAGAGAAGATCTAAGACCTCAGCCGACTACCAGCAGTCGACCGTGGTCTTAGGGACGACACCGAGTGGGTGCACTCGGCGTGCCCCCACTGGTTCGTACAGATTGCTAAGACTCAGCACGGGTCGAGTGAAGTGGAAGATTTCCTAAACTCTAAACACAAGCACACCCCAGTGGGTGATCCGATATAAAACAACATTCAAAAGTCCAGTCGGAGTTTGCTGACCCTAACATGGGTCTGCAGGGTGGTGCTCATGTTATAAGCCACCTGACTAGCCTCGTGCATCACCTTCACCTGCTCCATGACTAGATTCACCTGGCGAAGAGCCTCCTTGGCAGCACTTGGCGAATCGTCTGGCGTCTGATATGCGGCGAAGAGTGATGGCTCCAAGACGACCGAAGCAGCTAATGGGTCAGACGAGTGGAGTTGCACTGGAGCAGAAGTAACCGGAGCAGTCGACCTCGACGGACGATCAGTCGTCAATGGGTTGGAAAAAGTGTCGTTGGTCTGGACCGGATCTCCAGAACGCCCGACCACCGCCTCAAGCGCCGGCGTCGACTGAGGGACTTGAACTTCAAGCTTTCTCCTGCTCGAGCTCCCACCTCTCCTCCTCCTCTCCTGTAGAGGCACTTATTCTTCTTCATCATCAGGAAGCACGACGACTTCTCGCGGAACTGTAGAGAGAAACATTGGAAATTCAGCAGACTGACAACCCACTCGACTAAAAGAAGCCAGGTCGAACAGACTTACCAACTCGGGAAGTGGACGCATCGTTGGTCTCCTCGTCTCCTGGAGCTTTGTCGATATCCATGTTAGTTGCAGCAGAAGTTGGGCTGGAAAGATACATGATCCGTTTGGTCAGAACAAAAACTTCAGTCGGCCTCGATAAATCCAAGCAAGATACTCACCCCGAAGCAATAGGGACGTCCATCTTGATCCACGGCAAAGTCTTCCGAGTCTTTGGAGGAGCAATGCTGGCCTGCTTGGTGACCTTCTCTGTCGGCTCCGGAGTCGACGTCCGAGCGCACTTCTACATGTGAGTACTTGGAGCCAGGTTCTTTCCGGGCCCGCCCGCCGGGTCATGGTGTTGCTTGGATCGGCGTTCGGAGCACGTCGGCGAGTCGACTTCTTCGTCGTCGTCCGACTCCTCGCTCTCCTCCTCCTTGTCTTCATCTGAAGATTCCCATTCACCACTCTCCTCCAAGCTGGCCTCTCCCTCCTGGTCCTGCTCTAGAACTTGCTCACCGTTGGGCATCGAATACATGTCAGTGAAAACTTACAAGACAAAAAGTTGAGTAAAAGTCAGTCGAGATCCAGTACAGTCGGAATGTGTATGCAAAGATAGTCGGAATGTGTATGCAAAGACAGTCGGAATAAAGAGCATACCTTGTCGGGATGATTGTCATCACTGAAGGGGATGAATCGACTGGCTCCTCTGGAGTTTTCCTGGTTGCCTGTAATGCTCTTCAACCACATGGCCACAGTCTTGGCTGGCACTTCCTCTGGATGATCCCGAGCGATGTCGTCGGACCCAGAGTACAGCCACATAGGATGGTCACGGGCCTGAAGGGGCTGGATGTATCGACTGAGGAATTCTTCCAGCAAGTCCATGCCAGTGACACCCTCATTAATCAGTTGGACCACTTTCTCAAGCAACATCTTCGTCTCCACGTTCTCAGCAACAGTCACTTTCAATGGGGAAGGAGTCTGGACATGGTCAAAAGTGAAGTGGGGAAGGCCAGTCAACTGACCTGGAGTTAGGACGTCCTGGCAGTAGAACCAGGTCGACTGCCAACCTCTCACCGATTAAGGGAGACTCATGGGGGGGAAAGAACTCCTCTGCCTCTTTTGGATACCCAAACCCCCACACAACTGGATGACATGGGTCTTCGAGTCACTCGTTTTCGCTTTCTTCACCGACTGGGAACAGATGGTGAAGATATGTTTGAAAAGGCCCCAGTGCGGTCGATACCCCAAAAAGTTTTCACACATCGACACGAACGGAGCAAGGTACGTGATGGTATTGGGAGAAAGATGGTGGAGTTGGGCAATGAAGAAGTTCAGAAAGCCCCGGAAGAAGGGGTGCGGAGGGAGCGAAAAAACCCGGTCGACGTGGGTGGCGAGCTGTACACACTCACCCGGTCGAGGCTGCGGCTCTGAGTCCCCCTCAGGAAGCCTTGCTGCACCCTTGGTGATCAGCCCGGACTCCGCCAGCTCTTCCAGATCTTCTTGCCGGAGCAAACACCGGATCCAATCACCCTGGATCCAGCCTGGCGGCAGCCCTGCATGCGATGACGACCCACGGTTCTGCTTTTTGCCTTTCGCCGCCCCCGTCGCCTTCTTTGCATGCTCCAGCACTGCCGTCTTGTCCTTCACCATGGCGACAGAGCGGCAGCGTCGAGGGCAGAAGAACTAGATGCGCTGGAGAAGCAGAGGAAGAAGAAAGAGAGACGAGCGTGCACAATGCAGACGCCTCAACCCCGTCGCCTTATAAAGGGCTGCTTCCGAGTGGCTGACGCATGGGACAAGGCGATCCTGTCAAATCTCGCAACAGTCGCGCGCAACATACGTGGCGAAAAAGGTGGCGCAGAAATCGAGGGACTACTGCTTATCCGCCCCGCTTACTTCGGCACGCCCCGTCCTACGTGCTTCCCCGAGATTTCGTATCCCGTGAAATCTGGGATACACTGGAATCAATCGCGCTAAAGATTCTGCACCCCCAAGATAGCACTCGGCGGATGGTGCAACAAGTTCAGTCGGCAACTCTTTGAATGGATCAAGGCGACTGAATCAATGATGAAGTACCAGCGTGGGCCTTCCCTCCTGCATAATACACTCGTGAGACGCGAATCTCAAAACAAGATTGACTTCAGCCTACTTTCCGTTCGAACCTCAATCCATTCGGGGGCTACTAATGAGGATACAGACCTGGGGTTTGGTCATAGGCCTGACCTATACGTCCTAGCCAAGGTCACTACCCTAGAAGATAAAAGAAGTCCAAGAGGAAACGAAGAACCCCCAATCAAAGATGTCGAGTGCAATCGACTCGACCAGTCATATCACTCGGGCATCCCCCTGCCTGTTGTCACTCGACTATATGAGGAATCACTTGACCTACTGAAGGCCAGGAGTCACTCAACTCTGTAACGGTTGGACATTCACTCCGTAGTCTTTAAGATCATTAATAATTCTTAAGGCTGGCGTTATCAGTAAGGCCCCTACTTTATGTATATTAAGCCCCTTGTAATGGAGGATGACTGGGGTCCTGGCGCACTCTATATAAGCCACCCCCTCCTCTCGGACAAGGGTTCGCACCCCCTGTAACATCACACACATATAATCCAGTCGACCGCCTCTGAGCACCGAGACGTAGGGCTATTAATTCCTCCGTGAAGGACCTGAACTCGTAAATCTTGAGTGTACACCTTCACCATAGCCGAGATCTTGCCTCTCCGTACCTACCCCCCTTTCTACTATCAGTCTTAGAACCACGACACCTGCTCCAGCTGCCCAAACCAGCGCTGGTGGGACTGCTTGCTCCTTCCTCCCGTGGTTGGCTGTGCTGCCGCCAAACCATCCCTTTAACCACCCACACATCCTGTTATTTTCCGGCGACGTCGGCCTCACCCAGCAGCCGACCAGTTACCGCTCGTATTCCCCTCAGCGTGGGCATTCGCTGCGGTGGCTTCGCCGGCTCCGGGTGGTTCCCTTCCTGGGCCTCGCCCTCGTCCATCACGTTTGTGCTCTTGGCGCGGCAAGGTCAACATGGTCAACAAATAACAGCCATCGGAAGAGGCTGACAGTAGGGGCCCACACAAGGAAATGCCTCCTTATTACGCGCAAAATAATGGTTCCTCTACCTGACAGCTGGTACCCACCGGAAGGGCCTCTGTATTTCACGAAAAAACGTTCCCCCCGCTGTCACCTCGGACCCACCGGAAGTGCCTCCTTATTACGCACAAAAAAATGAATACTCCCCCTGCTAGCTGGGACCCACCATGGTGGGAGGCTGACTTTTGGGCCTACTAAGTTGACGGCGACAGAGGGTTTTGTCAACTTAGTCAATATGAACGATTCTAGCTCCAGTGACCGTACGATGTCCATTCAACGGCCGTAGTGCTTCTTCAACCTATGGTCTTCTTGCTCCGGCCGCCCAAAGGAGCGTCGGTCGTGCCGCATGCTCCTGCCTCCCGTGGCCGGCTGTGCTACCACGGAGGCCTCACCGCCCCTACTATTCCCACTGCTGGCCAGGCCCTGCGGCGACGGCAGCCTCACACCGCAGCCGAACCAGTGAACCCTCGTACTCCTCTCCGTGCGGGCTTCCACTACAGCGTCTTCCCCGGCTTCTCGTCGTCCCCTTCCTAGGCCCCACCGTCGTCCACCGCCCTGCTGCTTTTAGTGCGGCGTGGTCAAAGTGGTCAAGGAACGACTTCCATCCGAAGAGTACTGTATGTGGACAGGCTGATAGCTGGGTCCACGGCGGCCGCAAGGAAGTGCCTCCTTATTACACGCAAAATAATTATTCATCCAGCTGACAGCAGGGACCCACCGGACAGGCCACCGTATTTTACAAAAAAAAGTTCCCCCCTGACTGCTGGGACCCTCCACCTACATCTTCACATGCAAGGAAGTGCGTCCATATTACGGGCAAAAAAAATGATTCGCCCTCTGACTGCTGGGACCCACCGGCTACATCTTCACATGCTAGGAAGTGCCTGACAGTCAGGACCCACCTGGTCGAAGCATACGTAGCATTGTCATTCTAGTCGCAAACGTGTATGTACAGACTGGTCGATGTAGAGGCACGCACGTATCATAGTAGAGGCGCGCACATAGCATGTACACATACGTACAACGGCCAGGTTGCAAGAAAAAAAATACGGCCACGTACGTACATATGGGCGGGGTCTCGAACACCTACTCGCGCATACGTACGGCCAGGGCTCATATACATGGCTGGGTCTGAATAGGGAAACTGCGTCGTTGTCATGTTCATGGGGAGCCAATCTGCTGGGTTGGAACGGAAAGCATCATCGTGTTCATCGGGAGGGCTTGGACAGAATAGCCGATGGAAACGAGGCCTAGTGTACTGCAGAACGGAGGAAACGGCCTTGTGTTCGACTGGCCACGGTCGAAACGAGATCTTGTTCATCGGGAGGGTTCTGGCGTGCCGCAAAATGGAGGAAACAGACTTCTGTTGGACCTCCTACGGTCGAAACGGGGTCCTGTTGATCGGGAGGGTTGTGGCGTACCACAAGTGTCACTCCGAGGCTTATGAAGGACACCATGCTGGAGATAGAACTGCACATAAGGTATTACAACCCAGTTTTATTGGCCCACTATCTTCAAGGATGCTCATAAGTTTGTCCTGTCTTGAGATGAATGCCAAAGAATTGTTAATATTAGTAGATGTCAGGAATTTCCTATTAATTATTCACCTGTTATCGAACCATTTGATGTTTGGGGTTTTGATTATATGGGGCCTTTTCCTTCCTCTAATGGGTATACACATATTCTAGTTGTTGTTGATTATGTTACTAAGTGGGTAGAAGCTATTCCAACTAGTAGTGTTGATCATAACACCTCTATTAAGATGCTTAAAGAAGTTATTTTTCCGAGGTTTGGAGTCCCTTAATATTTAATGACTGATGGTGGCTCACATTTTACTCATGGTCCATATCATCCTCAGTCCAGTGGTCAAGTAGAATTGAGTAATTGAGAGATTAAATTGATTTTGCAAAAGACTGTTAATAGATCTAGAAAAAATTGGTCCAAGAAACTTGATGATGCATTATGGGCTTATAGAATTGCTTATAGAAATCCTATTGGTATGTCTCCTTATAAAATGGTTTATGAAAGGCTTCTCACTTACCTCTTGAACTAGAACATAAAGCTTATGGGGCAATCAAAGAGCTCAATTATGATTTCAAACTTGCCGGCGAGAAGAGGTTATTTGACATTAGCTCGCTTGATGAATGGAGAACCCAAGCCTATGAGACTACCAAGTTGTTTATAGAAAAGGTTAAAAGATGGCATGACAATAGGATACAAAAGCGTGAGTTTAATGTAGGTGATCATGTTTTGCTATTAAACTCTTGTTTATGATTTTATGCAGGAAAACTTCTCTCCAAATGCGAAGGTCCTTACATTATCGAGGAGGTCTATCGTTCTGGTGCCATAAAAATCAACAACGCCGAAGGCACAAATCCTAAGGTGCTAAAAGGTCAAAGAATCAAACATTATATCTCAGGTAATCCAATAAATGTTGAGACCAATATAATTGAGAGTGTAACACCGAAGGAGTACATAAGGGACACTTTCCAGAATGTTTCATACACCGAAAAGAAATAGGTATGTGGTACTGTAAGTAAACCGACTCCAAAACTGTTCATAGCAATTTTTCTCCGTTTTGGAATATTTAAGAAATTAGGAAAATTAAAAGTAGTCCGAAAGAGACTCGAGGAGACCACAAGGCTGGAGGGTGCGCCCTACCCCCCTAGGCGCCCCCTGCCTTATGGCCACCTCGTGTGCCCTCCGGACTCCATTTTCCTGCACAATACTTCTTTGGGTTGGTAAAAATTCATTATGTAATCTCCCGAAGATTTTGACCACTATAACATGCTAAAATCCGCTATTTTCATTTTGAGCTATTTCTGCAATAGATTTAGAGCAGGATGTCTTCTCAAGAGTCGGTCGGAGAGAGTCGGGTATCTCACCCGACACCGGCCCAAGAGCATATAGCGAAGCTGACAACTTCGGGCAATCAATGGAGTAAGAGATCGAGGCTTACTTGAAGATATTGGATGCCATGGAGGAGGATCAAGAAGTTACCTCTCGTCTTCAAACTAGATTCATGCCGGAGGAACTTCAGAGCTCAGCAATACCAAATTCGGTCATTCCTCCCAATGCTAGATTTCTCTCTTATGGAAATATGAAAAAGAGTGTTGCTATTCTCCTATAGCTATGAAACATCCATGGGTGAATGTAGCTTTAGCCATCACAGGTAAACTGCTCAAAAAAGTAATGGATCTTAAGGAGCAAATTAATAAGCTTGAGGAAGAGAATCACATCCTAAGGGGCATCATCGCGAAGAATATCACCACACCACCTCCGAAGAAAGAGACATAAATACATGGGTATGGGCACTCCCCTTGGCAACTGTCAAGCTTGGGGGAGGTGCCCTGGTGTCATATCACCATCACACCTCTATCTTTATCATTTTTCTTAGTTCGATCCTTTTGGTTATATCTTAATATAGTAGAATAAAGTTTTAGTATGATCTAGCTTTGAGTTATGTTTTGATCTCTATCTATGTAATCGAGCCCGTGAGTTATATATAATAAAGAGTAGTTTTGAGTTGAGAGCTTTGCTATCTTGCTATGATCTTGAGGGAATTAAAGAAAAAACAAAAAGAAATAAAAAGATCATATATTTATCTTATGGAGAGTAATGACTTTACATATAAAGGGTATGATGAATAAAAGTTGTTGAGAGTTGACAATGATTATTTTGGTCATTGCTGCAATTAATAGGACGTAATAAAGAAAGAGAGGCTTCACATATAAATATACTATCTTGGACATCTTTTGTGATTATGAGCATTCATTAGAATATGACATGCTAAAAAGTTGACGTTGGACAAGGAAGACAACGTAATGGGTTATGTTTTCTTATATCTGAATAGAAGTTACATTGTCATGGATCCTCTAACATGTTGAGCTTGCTTTTCCCTCTCATGCTAGACAAATTCTTTGCACCAAGTAGAGATACTACTTGTGCTTCCAAACATCCCTTAAATCTGTTTTTCCATGAGAGTCCACCATACCTACCTATTTGTTTAGTAAGATCCTTAAAGTAAGTTGTCATCGGTGCAAGCCATAAAAATTGCTCTCTAAATACTCATGATCTATTAGTGTGAAGAGTATAAGATTTATACGAACTTGTGATATGGAAGAAATAAAAGCGACGGACTGCATAATCAAGTTCCTTATCACAAGCGGCAATATAAAGCGACGTTCTTTTCCATTAAGATTTTGTGCATCCAGCCATAAAAGCGCATGACAACCTCTGCTTCCCTCTGCGAAGGGCCTATCTTTTATTTTTACCTTCTACCCTTATAAAAGAGTCATGGTGATCTTCACCTTTCCTTTTTACACTTTTTTCCTTTGGCAAGTACTATGTGTTGGAGAGATCATATATGTATGTATGTATATATCCACTCGGATGTAGGTTTTCGTAAAGTATTATTGTTTACATTACCCTTGAGGTAAAAGGTTGGGAGGCAAAACTATAAGACCCTATCTTTCCCTATGTCCGATTGAAACTTTGTACCCATAAGTATCGTATGAGTGTTAGCAATGTGAAAGACTAAATGATAGTTGAGTATGTGGACTTGCTGAAAAGCTCTTATATTAACTCTTTCCGATGTTATGCTAAGTTGCAATTACTTCAATGACTGAGATCATAGTTGGTTATTTTTCAATAAAGTTTCTGGTTCATACTTTACTTTGTGAATAAATTGTTACTTTAGCATATGCAACTATATGACAATATATGTTGTTGTTCTAAAAATGATCATGATGCCCTCATGTCCGTATTTTATTTTATTGACACCTCTATCTCTAAACATGTGTACATTTTTTCGTTATCGGCTTTCGCTCGAGGACAAGCGAGAGCTTGCTTGGGGGAGTTGCTACGTCCATTTTGCATCATGCTTTTATATTGATATTTATTGCATTATGGGTGGTTATTATGCATTATATCACAATACTTATGCCTCTCTCTCTCTTATTTTATAAGGTTTACATGAAGACGGAGAATGCCAGCAGCTGGATTCTAGACTAGAAAAGGAGCAAATATTAGACACCTATTCTGCACATCTCGAAAAGTCCTGAAACTGCACGGAGAATAATTTTGGCAAATATAAAAAATATTGGGTAAAGAAAGCACCAGAGGGGGGCCACCTGCCATCCACATGGATGGAGGTTGCGCCCAACCCCCTTGGGCGCGCCATCCGGTCTTTTAGGCCACCTGGCAGGCCCCCAATGCTCAACTTCTGCTATATGGTGCGTTTTGACCTGGAAAAAATCCAAAGGAAGGTTTCGGGACGAAGCTCCGCCATCTCGAGACGGAACTTGGGCTGAACCAATCTAGAGCTCCGGCGGAGCTGTTCTGCCAGGGAAACATCCCTCCGAGAGGGGGAAATCATCGCCATCGTCATCACCATCGATCCTCTCATCAAGAGGGGATCAATCTCCATCAACATCTTCACCAACACCATCTCCTCAGTAAACCTAGTTCATCTCTTGTATCCGATCTTTGTCTCGGAACATCAGATTGGTACCTGTGGGGTTGCTAGTAGTGTTGATTACTCCTTGCACGTGATGCTAGTTGGTTTATTCGGTGGAAGATCATATGTTCAGATCCTTAATGATAATTAATACTCCTCTGATTATGAACATGCTTCGTGAGTAGTTACGTTTGTTCCTAAGGACATGGGAGAAGCCTTGTTATAAGTAATCATGTGAATTTGGTATTCATTTGATATTTTGATGAGATGTATGTTGTCTATCCTCTAGTGGTGTTATGCGAACGTCGACTACATGACACTTCACCATGATCTGGGCCTAGGGGAAGGCATTGGGAGGCAATAAGTAGATGATGGGTTGCTAGAGTAACAGAATCTTAAACCTAGTTTATGCGTTGCTTTGTAAGGGGCTGATTTGGATCCATATGTCTCATGCTATGGTTAGGTTTACCTTCTTCTTTAGTAGTTGCGGATTCTTGCGAGAGGGGTTAATAATAAATGGGAGGCTTTTCCAAGGAAGGACAACACCCAAGCACCGGTCCACCCACATATCGAATTATCAAAGTAATGAACGTGAATCATGTGAGCATGATAAAAACTAACTTGACAATAATTCCCATGTGTCCTCGGGAGCGCTCTGCTTTATATAAGAGTTCGTCCAGGGTCGTACTTTGCTATAAAAAGGATCGTGCCACCTTGCTGCACCTTGTTAACTTTTGTTACTTGTTACCTGTTACGAATTATCTTATCAAAAAACTATTTGTTTCTAGTAATTTTAGTGCTTGCAGACAATACCTTGATGAAAACCGCTTGTCATTTCCTTCTGCTCCATGTTGGGTTTGACACTCTTACTTATCGAAAGGACTAGATAGATCCCCTATACTTGTGGGTCATCACCCAACCTTGCCAGGCTCATCTTCCTTGCAAGGGAGGTTCTTTCCTTTGCGATATCTTGCTTTTCTAGGTCATCTTGTTCTTCTTGATGTGCACTTCGATCCTTCAAAGAATTGATCCCTCTTTCTTGGTCTAACCATGGTATTGTAATGTTGTCCTTAGGCCTGTGCATAGTCCGGGCAACAGACCCGATGTTTGTTGCACCGACAGGAGCCCCCAGGCTGGCACGAACACGCCGCTAGGTGTCATCGGGGTAGGCCCTAACTAGTGCACAGGCAGGAGCGTGAGGGTGGCTCCGCTCTTCCAGATCTTATTTTCTTCTTCCTTAACCCTAGCTTGGGTCAGTTTCCGGTTTTCCGGCATGTCGTGCGAAACATTATGGGGTAGAAACTGTTGCCTACTTACCTCCCATCCTTGGTGCATCTTCCACATGTACCACATGCATTGCATAGGGTAGGTGGTGAATGTAGAGGGCGCGGAAATGGGCGCCATGGCAGAAAGCCGGGCGTCGCTGATTGGCGCAGAAGGTCGGCCCTGATTACATGAGCCATTGAAGGCACAGGGAAGCCGCATTGGAGGAGAGGGGCGGTCACCTTCTGAATGAGAGGCCACCCCCCGCCTCATTCTCCTATAAAAGGGGCTAGGAGTGGAGTGTTTTCTCACATACTTTCCTTTTCCCTTTCCTCAAATTTTCTTCGCTCACCATCACAATAGTATGAGGACGTGGTGGCACTCCAATGGCGGCGACGAGAGCTTCTTCTTGACAGCGTCTCCCTCCTCCTCCTGAGAGTGCGTGGGTGGAACCCGCTGCAAGAGGAGGAGGGGGAGGACAAGGCCGTGGTCATCATGGCGCCAATGGAGGAGGACGACGGGGCGGCGCCCTGATCGCGCCCCTACCAGAGGTTCCTCCTCTGCCGGAAGGCCACGTTGAATACCAGCCTCTGGAGTTCGTCATCAGGTTGTACAAGCCTCCACATGGTCGCCTCCGTCTCCCTACTCCATTAGCAGGGGCGATGGAGCTCGAGCAGCTGCAAGCATTGATACTGCAGATGACGGGCTGCGGGAATGGCAGCATACGGGTGAATGTAGACTTCCCCGCCCCTCATGGTATGTAGTTTCGTTGAGGTCAGAAGACTTTTTCTTGTGCCCATAGCTTGTCGGAAGGGCACATCCTCCATTTTGAGTTAATGGAGGACGATTTCCTTTCCGTCTAGGTTTTGGGGAGCTCGGGTGCTCGCTTAGGTTGTTGCGCGGAGAGCTGGACTAACGACGAAAGCTCCTCCTCGAGCAATAGCGACAAGGAGGACAATGACGGCGATGACGACGACACCGACCGGGAGGGAGACCACTCTAACTCTGGCCGAGCATCAGCCGGACCGTCACTATTAGGTGGAGGCAGCACCAGCTGCATCTGCACCTCCTCTCCGGCAAGGTGATTTTCTAGGGAGTAGGGAGCAGGGTTAGAGGTGGTGGCTTCGGCTCCTCCGACAGTCTTCCAGCTAGTCCCCGGGAGGCTACCTTGCAGGCTGCAGCTCCGTTCGCCCTGCCGTGTTCTGCTGGCCCTAGTGGTGGCTGTTAACGGGTCATATCCGCCGATCTCTTCACCATCTCCTTCATCCACGCCCCTACTCCCGCCAGGGTACCTCTACTAGAGCCTGACAGGGTCAGGCTGAACTTCTGCCCAGGCACTCCTTTTGCCCTCTTCACCTCCTGCCGCAGTGCCTAGGAGGAGAGGGACAAGAAAGGGTATCACAGGGCACCTATCTTTTTTCAATCTTAAATCTGTAGGCACTTGCCAAATTTTAGTTCAAATAATGTAATCTCTTGAATCCATGTTTGTGTCCTGTAAGGTCTGTACTTGTTTGATCAGCATATTAATGAAAAAGATAAACCTTGCCGAGGACTCATGCAGGCATACGTCCATGAAGAGGTGGGATACCTCTATATTTTTAAGTAAACGAGTTTCCCCCGGCAGGCTATCCTGCCGATACCCTCGGTCCTATTGCCAGGGAGTAGGCCTACCGGGCACAAACCGTAAAAGAGGGACCAGCCCCCTGCCAGTCCTTTTCCATCAAAGGACACTACGACCACCCAAACCGATGCAACATTCGAGTCGAATGGTGGGAGCACCTAAGTTTCAAATTGTAGCAAGGTTTTCTCATGCACAAGTCTATACTTAGAGAACATGTACAAATAAGAGAAAGAACTTATCTACTTGGCTTTCTGGAGATCTTAGTGCTGGCTTGTCTTCTCATCTCCTCTTGAGGACTGAGTCCACGGCAGGAACCTGCAGTTTATGCAGATGAAAATGATGCCAGATGCGATCTTATCTACATGAACATGCGATGCTCATGATATGCTTATCCATGCATGCAAATTGTCGGGGGGCTGAAGCGCTTCATTTATTTCTCTATTGCTCAGGGTCTACGCCTGGCTTTGTACAAGGGGTTACATGCAACTGAGGCAAGGCCTGTACAAAAGGGTCGCTTTCGGGCAGGGCCCCACAGCCGTGCCTTATGGGTAGAACTTGCGGAGATGCTCAATATTCCATGAATTTTGCAATTGAATGCCATATCCGGTTTCTAGATGGACTGTGCCAGGTCTGGTGACTCGTACTACTTGATAAGGGCCTTCCTACTTCGGTGTCAACTTGTCTATCCCCTTGGCAGACTGAACGCGCCTAAGGATAAGGTCACCTTCCTCAAAACACTGAGCATGAACCCTGCGGCTGTGATAGCGACGCAAGGCTTGCTGGTAGCATGCAGCACACTTAGCAGCCTGGAGACGGTTCTCCTCGAGAAGCACAACACCGTCACGTCGGTGTTGTTCCTGTGCTACTTCAACGTTGGCAAGCACTCGAGGTCACCCGTAAATGAGTTCCTTGGGGATAACTGCTTCTGCCTCATCGATTAGGCAGAAGGGAGTCTACCCGGTAGCTCTATTTGGTGTTGTTTCGAGGGACCAAAGAACCACCGACAGCTCATCGATCCATCCCCTGCTGCACTTCTGTAGCCTATCAAATGTTCTTGTCTTGAGTCCCCGCAGCACTTCAGCGTTCGCCCTCTCAGCTTGTCCATTCCTTCTGGGATGTGCAATAGAGGCAAATGAGCTCTTGCTTCCGAGGGCATGAACATATTGCATGAAGGCACGACTCGTGAACTGGGTGCCATTGACGATGATGATCCGGGTAGGGACCCCGATGCGGCACACCAATCCTTTCAAGAAATTGTTAGCTGACTGAGCACTCAACTTCCTCATGACATCTACTTCCGGCCAATTTGGAAACTTGTCGATTGCAACAAACAAGAATTCAAAGCCCCCGGCAGCTCAGGGGGGAGGGCTGAGGATATCGAGCCCCCAGAACAAAAACGACCATGACAAAGGAATTGTCTAAAGTTCTTGGGCAGGCAGATGGATATTCTTGGAATGGAATTGGCAGGCTTCACACTTGGTGACTAGCTCGACCACATCTTGGAGGGCCGTGGGCCTATAGAATCCTTGCCGGAATGCTTTCCCAACTAAAGCCCTTGGTCCAATGTGGGAGCCGGACATGCCTTTGTGTATTTCTGCTAGCAGTTCCTTTTGTTCTTCCCGGCAAATGCACTTCAATTTCACATCATTGGGCCTTCTTTTGTATAGTGTGTCATCGACAAACTGATACATACTGGGCTCCCGGGCTACTCTTTTCGCCTTTTCTTGTTCTTCGAGAAGTTTTCCAGTTTGGAAGAAATGGACTATGTGCCTTGCCTAAGTTGGAGCCTGGGGCTCGGCAACGAGGACTAGCGGCACCTCCTAATTCATGGGAGAGCATTCCTCGACCACGAGGACGAGAGGCAAGGCAAGAGGGTGCAGCCTGGCAATCGAAGGGGAGTTGTTTTCTGGAGGGTCCCTCCTAGGAGCCCCGAGAGGCCCTACTAGGAGAGGCTCTACCGGGAGAGGCTTACCGGATTCCAATTTCGTCCTCTTTTGGGCCATTATTGTCGGGGATCCGGAGGGCTGAGTGAGATGGAACAAAAGTTCCTGGTTCCACAGGAAGCTTTTGTGCAACCAACATTGACAGATGGTCGGCAATGCTGTTTTTTGCACGGGGTACGTCCTCCGTTAACTATTCGTCAAAGTGCTCCTCCAATCTTGTCACTTCCTCGACGTATGCCTCCATCAATGGACTTTGGTAATCCTTGTTGACTTGTATCACCACAAGTTGTGAAACTCCTCGAATAATTAGCTTCTTGATCCCCAATTCTGTGGTAATCCCGAGCCTGGCAAGGAGCCCTTCATACTCTACTATATTGTTGGTCGCCTCCTCCCGGGGAAAATGCATCCGGACAACGTACTTCGGGTTTTCTCAAGTGGGAGCAACGAGAAGCACGCCAACCCCTGCACCTTGTACGAAGAAGGTGTCGGGACCCCGATCCTAAGTCACGCCGATCTAGCATGTAACACATCATATCACTTTGCGGCCTCATGCACGGTATTCCCACGGGTGCCACCTTACCTGGCTCGGGACCATTTGCGCCTTTTGGCTCATGTATATGATTGTGTAAGTCCACGTGGAAACTAGTAAGACCGAAGTCCATGTGGAAACTAGTAAGACCGAAGTCTCCGCTGCAAAAAGATAAATTAAGCAACGTGAGCACAAAAGTACTCAAAAAGACTTACATCAGATCCTATCATACATGCATTTGTATCAAGAAGGTAATGTGGGGTTTAGTTGCAGCAAGCAACCTTTGACTCAGTGGCTATCCTGTTCTATGACTATGAGTAGCTTCTTTGAGGTGAGATAGCACAAGCGAGTCCACTAAGCACCACACAAATACACTACTATGGATTCATCCCCGTCTCCCTATGAGAAAGCCATCCATAGCACTCACACTTGTCTTGAGCATTTTAGAGTATCCACCACAAGTTGTCTATGTACCACGTAAGCATCCAAGAAGTCCATATCTGCGGACCCGGCTATTCGAATAGATCATGTTAACCGTAAAGGGGTGTAATTCTTCACACACCTCTCGCCACTTACCACCATGTACACGTCATGTATCTCGGCAACCTTCATGCGGAAGCCTGGTGAGGGTGTCGGCCACGACCTAACTAACCACACAAGACCCTAGTCTAGGTTTATCGCCTATTCTGGTTCTATCCGCAAGGGAGTCCAGCCGAGGTTTCCATCACGGCCCCAAAAGATGTGTGCAGGGTTCCCGAGCCCACCATCCGGGTGCCACTCGGTACGCCAGGCCACGTGTGCCTAGTCTGTCCCAATACCACCCCGCCGGGTGCCTCTTGGTAGAAAAATAACACTACCTGCAAACACCAGAAACTAGTTGCGACTCCTGGACAGAGATCAAGTCGGTTAATAAGTCGAGAGGGGTCGAGTTACCGGAACCCAATGTGTGGTAGTATCTAGTCATTGGACAACATACATAGAATTAAATGCTTAAGGATGGTTCTAGTGAGACAACCCACCATGTACTCCTACATGGCCTCTCACCGCTACCTGTACCAAATTGTGTTCACAGACTTTATTCTCAGCATCAGAACATAGCGTAACACTCCAATTCATTCCCAATGAATCAGACCTGACACACTCTAAGCAATAGTAGGCATGGCATGGTAGGAACACAACATGTCTTCAGTTAACTCCTACACGTGCTAGTGGGTTTCAACTACTTACTATGGCAATTACAGGTCATGCAGAGGAATGGGTTCAACTACCGCAGCATAAGGTAGAAGTTGAATTGTTGTTGTCCTAGTGCAATAACAGAGAGCACGAGCGAGAGAGTGGGATTGTATCAGAATGAACAAGGGGGTTTGCTTGCCTGGTAGATCAACAGGGGGGCACTGCTCCACAGATAGGTACTCTGGAGCACTCTCCGGAGCAGGACCTATCGAGAAGGAACGGTGTGGACAATCAAAACATAAGCATATGCAACAATATGATGCATGATCATGGCATGAAGATGTGATGCCGTTTGAGCTAATGCAACTAGCATTCATTTTCATGAAGTCCGTTTGAACCAAAGATTCAAATGCAACTCCAAAATAAGCCCTTATAAATGCATTTATGTGTTTTCAATTATACAGTAGATATAAGTTGCGTTGTCATGCCTAAAACTGGTACAGATGGATAGATTGAATTTTTCTGATATTTTTTCATATATAAATTTTTTCAATCTGAGCTAGAGTTGAATTTATATGATTTTTTTGAAGTTTATAACATTTTCTGGATTTTCCGTATTTATTTTAAACCCAGAAAAGAAATAACCGCGTCAACACTGCATCATGCCTGCGTGAGTAGGTCAACATGGCTGGGTCAAACCTGACATGTGGGTGAGGGAGTCCTGGATTAGTGGGTCCTCGGACAGCCGGACTATATACTTTGGCCGGACTGTTGGACTATGAAGATACAAGATTGAAGACTTCGTCCCGTGTCCGGGTGGGACTCTCCTATGCGTGGAAGGCAAGCTTGGAAATTCGGATATGTAGATCTCCTTCTGCGTAACCGACTCTGTGTAACCCTAGCCTCCTCCGATGTCTATATAAACCAGAGGGTTTAGTCCATAGGACGACAACAATCATAATCATAGGCTAGCTTATAGGGTTTAGCCTCTACGTTCTCGTGGTAGATCAACTCTTGTAATACTCATATAATCAAGATCAATCAAGCACGAAGTAGGGTATTACCTCCATCGAGAGGGACCGAACCTGGGTAAACATTGTGTCCCTCGCCTCCTGTTACCATCAGCCTTAGACACACTGTTCGGGACCCCCTACCCGAGATCCGCCGGTTTTGACACCGACATTGGTGCTTTCACTGAGAGTTCCACTGTGTCGTCACGATAAGGCTTGATGGCTCCTTCAATCATCCGCAAAGATGTGGTACAGGGTGAGGTTTTCCTCCCTAAAACGATCTTCATTTTCGGCGGCTTCGTACTGCGGGCCTACTCGTTTGGCCATCTAGAGCAGATCGATGCTACGCCCCTGGCCATCAGGTCAGGTTTGGGAGCTTGAACTACACGGCCGACATCCGCAGAGACTTGATCTTTGACGGATTCGAGCCCATGTCAGGTGTGCCGAACAGTCACGATGAGCATGACTTAGATCTGTTTTTGAACGGTGATGAGGAGATCACACCTACGGCTGCCCCAACTTTTAATCCAGAGCAGGTCGTGCCATCCGAGGACGAGTGGATGGACCCCACCATGGAGGTCGCACACTCCTCGACGCTAGATCCGGACACGGACTTCCCCTCTGAAGGAATTCGTGTCATCGGGCCCTCGGACTCTTCTCCGATCATAGGTTCCGAACCACGCGCATCCGTGCCCATCAACTCTGATTGGGCGCCGATCATGGAGTTTACCTCCACTGATATCTTTCAGCACTCACCCTTGGGCGACGTACTAAATTCATTGAAATCTCTCTCTGTGTTAGGAAGCGGACGACGAAGAAATTCGTTCCCCACCCACCACCCACTTGATAGCCACTGTCGACGACTTAACCGACACGCTTGACTTTGACTCCGAAGACATCGACGGTATGGACGACGATGCAGGAGAAGAACAGGAACCACTGCCTAAAGGGCGCTGGACAGCCACCTGATCATATGATATATACATTTTGGATACACCCATGGAAAATAACAGCGAGGATGCAACGAAGGATAATCCCTTCGAGAAGCCACCAAAGCGACGACATAGGCGCCGCTCTAAATCCCGCCACAGTAAAAACAGTGATAACAGTGCAAGAAAGAATAATACCCCGGTCGACACCAAAGGAAACGACAACCCCATGGACCCATCGATGGAGCAGGATGAGCCAGGGGACGGTGAACATAGTCCAGAGCCGACGTCCGATGACGCCGATCCCGAGGGTAAAATTCAACAACCTGTCTCCGGAGAGGAGAACAGTCTGGACAACGATGCACTCATCATCCCGAAAAAACACTTGGAACAAGAGAACCTCCATAGAAGGCTTATTGCCACCGCAAGGAGCTTGAAAAAGCATAAGGAAAGGCTTAAGGCCGTGCAGGATACGCTCAACCGTAGATGGAACAAAGTGCTCGACACTGAAGAAAAATATGATGGTGATCGCCACACAAAGAGCTATCCAAAGTGCAAGTTGCTGCCCGAATTAGACGACAAGGCTATAGAGCCCATCCAGCCGAAAAAAGGCCGATCAGTCGGACCGACCACCCCGTGGCCACGACAGGGCGGCTAATGATGCAGCACACAAGTCAGCACACGATTTCCGTGAGCTCCTGGACAAAAAAGCCGATATGACCAGGTCCATCTATGGATCTAGGAAGTGTGCTCCGGCGCAGGATCACAGCCACCAAAACAATCATATTGATCAAATACCAGCTCGGAATCAACATCGAACACAACAACCATCGACAGCATGCCATGGCACCTCCAAATATAGGGGTGCCGCACACCCCCTGTGCTTCACCGATGAGGTGCTAGATCATGAATTTCCAGATGGATTTAAACCCGTGAATATAGAGGCATACGACAGAACGATAGACCCTGGGATCTGGATTGAGGACTTTATCCTTCACATCCACATGGCTCGCGGAGATGATCTCCATGCCATAAAATACCTACCCCTCAAGTTGAAAGGACCAGCTCAGCACTGGTTGAAAAGCCTCCCCGAAAATTCAATTGGAAGTTGGGAGGAACTTCAGGATGCTTTCAGGGCCAATTTTGAAGGGACCTATGTCCGACCTCCGGATGCAGACGATTTAAGTCACATAATTCAATAGCCCGAAGAGTTATCCCAAATGCTTTGGAACAGATTTCTCACTAAGAAGAATCAAATCGTCGACTGCCCGGATGCCAAAGCCTTAGCGGCTTTCAAGCACAGTGTCCGGGATGAATGGCTTGCCAGACACGTCGGCCAGGAAAAGCCGAGGACAATGGCAGCCCTAACAAGCCTTATGACCCGCTTTTGCGCGGGCGAGGATAGTTGGCTGGCCCGTAGCGGCACCAACGACCCAGGCACATCCGAAGTCAGGGATGGCAACGAGAAACCACGATGCTATAAAAACAAGCGTAGAAACAATGAAGACACCCCAGATAACACAGCGGTCAACGCCGGATTCAGGGGCTCTCGACCCGGTCAACGGAAAAAGCCATTCAAAGGCAGCAGAGATGGACCGTCCAGCCTAAACAAGATTCTAGACAGATTATGTCAGATTCATGGCACCCCCAAGAAACCTGCAAATCACACCAACAGAGAATGCTGGGTCTTCAAGCAGGCCGGCAAGCTAAACGCCGAACACAAAGGGAGGGAGACGCCAAGTGAAGACGAGGATGATCCTCGCCAGCCGAACACTACGGGACAGAAAAAATTCCCACCAGAAGTCAAAACAGTGAATATGATTTACGCAACTCACATACCAAAGTGAAGTCGCAAACGCATACTCCGAGACGTATACGCTGTAGAGCCCGTCGCCCCCAAGTTCAATCCTTGGTCGGCCTGCCCGATCACTTTTGATCGCAGGGATCATCCGACTAGTATCCAGCACGAAGGATCGTCTACCTTGGTGCTCGACCCAATAATTGACGGATACCATCACACCCGAGTCCTTATGGACGGCAGCGGTAGTATTAATCTGATATATCAGGACACTATCTGCAAAATGGGGATAGACCCGTCAAGAATCATCCAAAGTAATACTACCTTTAAAGGAGTAATACCAGGCGTAGAGGCCCGCTGCACAGGCTCTCTAGTACTAGAAGTTGTATTTGGTTCTCCTGACAACTTCAGAAGCGAAGAATTAATCTTCGACATCGCTCCATTCCAAAGCGGCTATCATGCACTACTAGGAAGAACGGCCTTCACTCGTTTTAATGCAGTACCACACTGCGCTTATCTTAAAATTAAGATGCACGGTCCACATGGCGTCATCACAGTTAGCGGAAATACAAAGGCGCAGACGTGCAGCAGGGGCTCGCTCACAAGTTTCTTTTTAGATTAAGACCCTGCGTAAACCTTTTATTATGTCTCTTGTTGCTTCATACCCTACGGACACTTAACACAACCGGGAGGGATGCTGGAATTATTGGCATTTCGTCATGCCAGATTAATGCATGTACCTGGAAACTCAGGGCTTATTATCGAGGGCGTTACTCAGCCTAGTATATGTTGTAAAGTCTGAATACCTTAGGGAGTGTTCGACGTCGTGAGTTTGGCCTTATATGCATTAGCTCCGAATCATGTCTTTGGTCAATAGTTGGGTTTGCCCGGCTCCTGTGTTTTGCTACCTCACGTTCCGCTCTATCGGCTAAGGTGGGATCGGGAGAACTACTACGATTGTGCCCTGGTTCATCCGGACGATCACCTTAGTAGAGAAAGTCGAAAACTAACTGTCATGATAATGCGCGAGACTGGTCAACCACTCGATGACTCAGCATAATCTTTGTCATTCCTCCGCATTAACGAAGGACCAGTTTCCCGGTCATGTACGAATGTGCACCATATTCGGATGAATGCGGAAGTACCAGGGGCTATATAGTAGCCCCATCGTCAAGCTCCTATGGCTAAGTGAAAGTGTTAAAGCTATATAGTCCGATTGCCTGGTTCGCCGCAATACCATCTCTTTAATGGACCAAGACGTTGGATCAAGTGTGATTACGCACTTTTCCAAACACCCCCGCATTATATGCATGGGGCTGAACCCGACGACTGCAAACTTTCAGGTTATATGCATACATAAATGGTCGCCCAGGAGGCACTATAATACTTTCGGGCAAAAGTATAAACACAGTCTTTATAATCAAAATAGCATTGTTTTTACAATTGAGATATATGTCACTCAAACATGGTACTCTTCGAGCACTAAGCCTCTATTAAACAACCGCTTTCTAGGACTTCTTCAAAATAGTGCTCGGCCAGGTCCTGGCCTCCCGCCGGACCCCGGGTTGCAATAGCGGTGGCCTTCGTCCCTGCCCAATATGTCTTAACACGGGCAAGAGCCATCCGCACACCCTCTATGTAGGCTGACCTCTTCACAGCATCGATATGCGACACAACACCAAGGAATCGTTGCACTAAACCAAAATAATTGTCCAGCCTTGGTCCCTTCGGCCAAACATGATCCACAACAGACCTCATAGCAAGCCCGTACAACCTATGGAGCTCGGTCCATGCTGCCATTTTTTCATTCAATGGTAGCGGACGCGTTGGAGCATTGAAGTGCGACTAGAACAACCTTTCCACCTCATGATCTTTTTGATCTTTGAAAAACTCAGTCGCATGAGCAACATTCTTTGCCAAGTCCGCATACGCGTCTGCAACACTCCATAACTGATCCAAAGGGGCATTCGGATCTCCGAACTTGATCTGCAACTAAAAGGGCCTCCCACCCGTGATATCTCCGGCTTCATGAAGCTCCTCCCTTGCCGCTCTAATTTTAGTGCGAGCTTCCTTGGTTGCTTCCAAGGCCTTCTTCAGGTCAGATGCTTTCGTTTGGTTTTCCTTTTCGAGAAGCTCATATCGCTCGGCGGAATCTTTTAGCTCAACAGCCATCTTGGCTATTTTATCTTCGCTCTGCCGATGCGCAGCCTGTTCGGCTCTTAACTCTTCGGCCGCCTTTAGGGCGGCCGCATCACTTATCCTAGCTTGTTCCTTGGCTCAAGCAAGTTCCGCCCGAAGGGTCTCCATGGCAGCAGCTCCATATGCAGTCACATCATATTATAGATACTAGCATAATGCTCCTCTTAATATTTGCTGACTACCCGAAAATACATACCCTGTGCCTCGTCAAGCCGCTTGTTCACAAGCACGATGTCGGCATCCGCCACGTCAAGTTGCCGCTTCAGCTCGGCAAAATCAGTAGTCCAGCCAGCCACCGGACCCTCAGCTGCCTGCACATGAAAGCAGTGCGATCGTTACCTGGGACTATGATCCTCTGTTTGTTGCCTTCGCACGGCAACCAGAGTCTCAGGGGCTACTATCTATACAGAGCACACATAGCGTGTGGGGTACCGTCAAAAATACATATATTATTTTGCGTACCTCAAAGCCTCTTAGCAGGCTCGTAAAAGCTTCATTCAACCCGCTTTCGGAGGATGAAATCCTGTCAACCACCATACCCATTAAGGTACGATGCCCCTCTGAGATAGCCGCTTGCTCCAAAAGACCCATCAGTGTGTCCGGTTGTGCACCAAACAGTCCCGGACTATTTCTATTGCTCTCCTTTGGAGTCGAATACTCCGGACTTTGGGCGGTCAAAGAGTTAACTTCTGGCCTTTGGCGATCAGGAGAAACCCTCCGTGATGACACCTCAGGGTCGTCCGCTCCATGAGGCGGGGAGGCAGGAGGAGGCCTCGCGCTCTCCATCATCTCCGGAAGAAGATCCCCCAAAGACGAACTTTATCAAGAAGGGCCGCGAGCCGGACTACAAGATATATATCTCGGTTATTATTCTCAGAGATAAAAACAGGATATATTTACCAACTCGTTTGAGGGCTGGCCCCTTGGGGCGTTGTGCGGAAAGGACGCCCTCCGGGGCAGGGCCCCCTGGCGAAGGTTTCTTCCCTCCTTTGGAAACCTCTGTTTCCAAGTCTTCAGAGGCGGCCCTTTTCTTTCCTTGGGGAGAGGGGATTCTGGAGTCACCTCCCCGACTATCCTCCTTCGCAGAAACACTAATTCCCCCAGTTTGGATGTGTAATGTGTGGAGCCCACTTTCGGCTTCCTTATTCCTCCCTTCATCTTCTCCTGATGGCACTTGATAAGGTGTGCGCTCAAGCATCCTGGTCAGTACAGGATCTAGTGAGCCTTCGGGGAGGGGGTCCAAACACCTGATCCTCTCTGCCTTTCTTATCCAGTCATGGAAGAGAGCAATTTTTCATAATAATGTTGTGACAAATAAAACGACAGCATGTTCGGTCGTGGAATTACTTACTTGAGTATCTAGACGGTTGCAGTTGAGACCCGCATCCTCGGTGGTGTCCGGACATCTTATTCGTGATCCGAGGAACAATCCATACATCTCTTTAAGCGTCACGCCGAAGAATTGTTGAATAGTTCGCGGTCCTTCTAGGTTGAACACCCACATGCGGAGAGATCGATGTTCGCATGGTAGGATCCGACGAACTAGCATAACTTGCATTACTTTGACAAGACTGACATCCCTCTTGAGGAGATCTTGAATACGGCTTTGCAATGTCAGCACGTCATTAACTGGCCCCCAGTCCAGCCCCTTGTTGACCCATGACGCTAGTTGGGGCGGAGGGCCCGAGCGGAAGGCGGGGGCAGCCGCCCGCTTTGTGCCTCGGGGAGCTGTGATGTAAAACCACTCCCGTTGCCATAAGTCGGACAACTCTGGGAAGGAACCCTTTAGCCATAGGGCGTCAGCGCCTTTTCTTATTATAGCACCTCCGCACTCCGTGTGTCGCCCATCGATCATCTTCACTTCACATTGAAGGTCTTGAGCCATAAGCCGAAGTGTGGGGTGATGCGGAGGAAGGCCTCACACACGATGATACACGACCATATGTGAAGGATGGAATCTGGAGCTAGATCATGGAAATCTAGCCCGTAATAAAACATGAGCCCTCTCACAAGGGGATCAAGACTAAAACCTAGCCCTCGGAGGAAGTAGGAAACAAATACGACACTCTCATTGGGTTCGGGAGTGGGGGTGACCTGCCCTTGAGCAGTCAACCTGTGCGAGATTTCGGCAGTGAGATACCTGGACTCCCTAAGCTTCTGGATGTCCTCCTCTGTGATAGAGGAGGCCATCCACCGGCCTTGAAGGTTGGATCCGGACATGGTTGATGGTCTGAAGTGCTTAGCTTGAGCCTTGGGTGTTGGAACTCGAGGTGGGGGAAGGGAAGGATCAAGCGTGGGAAGAAAAGGACAGGCCTTGGCCCCTTTATAAAGAGGGCGAATATCAAGCGTCCTCCGCGTGGCCATTTGGAACTTGCCTAAAATCGAGGACTCATACTAACAAGCACGGTTGGGTTGCCCACACCCATATTGATGAGAATCACGTGATAACGGGAACATGATCTCTGCTTCGAAAAGACGTGCCAATAAAACCGCCTCGCAACACGTGAAGTGGCAGTCTGGGGAAAACGGTTCGTCATAACTGGGCCGTGGCGTGATGTCATGCTGTGAATTATCAGCAGATTAGATTTTTGGAATATTGTGCTCTCTACGGTGGTATGTGGAAATTATTTTGCAGAGCCGAACACGTTCCTTGTGTTCAAAATCTTCTATGAAGTATTCGGAGAAGGAACCCTCCTTGCAATGCCGAAGACAATCTGCATGCCAGACTCATCGTCATTGAAGCCTGGTTCAGGGGCTACTGATGGAGTCCTGGATTAGGGGGTCCTCGAACAGCCGGACTATATACTTTGGCTGGACTGTTGGACTATGAAGATACAAGATTGAAGACTTCATCCCGTGTCCAGGTGGGACTCTCCTTTGCGTGGAAGGCA
Organism: Triticum dicoccoides; assembly: GCF_002162155.2. Taxonomy (NCBI): domain Eukaryota; kingdom Viridiplantae; phylum Streptophyta; class Magnoliopsida; order Poales; family Poaceae; genus Triticum; species Triticum dicoccoides. Next base: position 291,292,070 of record NC_041385.1, read on the forward strand.
AGCTTGGCAATTCGGATATGTAGATCTCCTTCTATGTAACCGACTCTGTGTAACCCTAGCCTCCTCCGGTGTCTATATAAACCGGAGGGTTTAGTGTGTAGGACGACAATAATCATAATCACAGACGAGCTTCTAGGGTTTAGCCTCTATGATCTCGTGGTAGATCAACTATTGTAATACTCATATCATCAAGATCAATCAAGCAGGAAGTAGGGTATCACCTCCATCGAGAAGGTCCGAACCTGGGTAAACATTGTGTCCCCCGCCTCCTATTACCATCAGCCTTAGATGCAGAGTTTGGGACCCCCTACCCGAGATCCGCCCGTTTTGACACCGGCAATGGGGCCCACAGGTCAGTGTCATAGGTTAAACAGGGGGGTTTATAAGCCTAACTAAAAGTTTAGAGGGTGCCGGGGCCCATCCGTCAGTGTAAGGGGGCTTAGTTAGGCGGTGATTAGCGCAAAGCTAATCACATGACCAACGAGGCCCACCAGTCAGGCTGGTGAGGTCGTCGGTGGCGACCACGGCGGTGGCGGCTGAGAACACCGGGGCGTATCCCTGGCTCGTCCGCACCAAGGGGAGCAAGCAGAAGGCTGCGGGGGCGCCGGAGCTCACCGGAAACGAGCTCGGGTCGGCGGCCGGAGAACGACCAGGTGCGGGCGAGGTGCTTTGGTGCACGGGAGAGCGAGCCAAGAGGCTCTATGGCCTCCTGGCGTTGCCAGGAGCAGGGTGACACGCGTGGTTGCGAGCCGCGGTGGCTCTGGCCACGACAGAGGGGAACCATGGCGGCGCGGCCGCTCAGGTCCGGTGGGTAGCGCGGCTATGGAACGGGAATGGCAAAACGGAGAGGGGGAACGGAGTAGGAGCTCACAGCGAGCACGACGGGCTTGACGGCGAGCTTGGGGACGCGCTGAGGTCCACAGGTCAGCAATGGCTCCGGCGGCTGGAAGTGAAGACGGCGATGATGGCAGTTCCTCGAGGCGCTCCGGCTTGCGTGGCTGAGGGAGACGATATAGGGCAATGAAGTGGAGGGGGAGGCGGTGGTAAAGGGAACGGCGAGCGGTGGTGATGGTGACAGAGGCGGGGAGGAGGATGGGAGAGAGTGAGAGAGGCCTGGGGGGTGTGTGGCGACGTCCGGGCATCCAGGCCGTCGAGAGGGAGGCTAGCCAGGCAGGTAGCGTGGCCGGATGCATGGCCGCGCACGCCAGACGCGTGCCCCTGTCCTCCTGGCACGAGGAGGGTGACGAATGGCACTGCCAGTTGGCTGGGCTGACCTGCTGGGCCGCTAGGCTGCATAGTGCCAGGCCACAAGTAAGTTCCTTTTGTTCTATTTTGTTTTCTGTTTTTCTTTTCTAACATTTGTTTTGATTTAATAAAAATACTAAACCATGTTATTTTCTTCTGCCAATTTTTGTAGGAACTAGTTGGATTATTCCAGAGCTCCTCACCAACTAACAGAATTATTGGACAATATTTTTTATATATAAAAATATATATCCAATGCAAATAACTACTGGATTAATTCCAAATGCCCAAAATAAATATTTATGAGCTCCTAAAAATATTGGTTTGAAATTTACCTCTGGCCAATATTTTCAGAGAGAAACATGAACATTTTTTTGGACCCTTTTGAAGCAATTTTTATCTGGGTCATTTCCAAAAATGAATTCTGAGGGTTTCACAAATCCCCAATTCAAATTTAAATGGAATTCAAACATGATGCACACATGACTAGCTAGTATTCATCATACCAGAACTATGGATGTGATAGAAGGCACCATCAAAATACATGATCCATTGTTGGGGCGCTTCGTTGCCAGGTATAACTGTTTCCAACAATTCTTCATCAGGGGTTGACGTCCATTCTGCAATAAACTCTGCCAATGCCCTGCTCTGAATCGTTGATGTGCTTTCAAACTTGAGGCGAAAGATGGATAACTCCAATGCCCATTCCACTATCCTACCAGTAGCCTCTGGGTTTTGGAGTACCCTTTCCAATGGGAAGCGGGTGAAAACTGTGATCTCATGGGCTTGGAAGTAGTGGTGCAGTTTTCCTGAGGCTGTGACAAGGCCAAAAATTAATTTTTGCACGCCAGAATACCTGGATCTAGCCCCGTGCAATAGGAGCTGATGAAGTATAATGGGCGCTATACCACCTTCTTCCGTGTCGCGTCCTTGGGGTTGCCTCCACTGTCGTGGTCCTCTTTGTCCTGGTCCACATCTAGCCTTGTCGGGCTATTCTCTCTCTCATCCCTTGACGAGACACTTGTTGAGGCTGCTATCTCCTCCACTTCCGGCTGCGCCACTAATGATGCGCTAACCACTTGATTAGTTGCTGCCAGATATAGCAGCACCGGCTCTTGTGGTTTGGGTGCAACCAAAGTGGGCACAGAGAAAAAGTAGGTTTTCAAATCTTGCAGCGCTGCGTGTGCTTTCGGGTCCTGTCTTCTTCAAATCTTTAAGAACGGCAAGGCGCACTCGGCAGACTTGGAGATGAATCTGCTATGTGCGGCAACACATCCTGTTAAACACCTCACATCCTTAACTGTCTTGGGAGACTGAATCTGCTTGATTTCCATGATATTATCTGGGCTAGCCTTGATCCCATGGTGGGACACAAAGATACCAAGTAGATTGCCTGTCACAGCCTGATTTTTGGCCCTTTCTTTTTCTTTTGATTTTTTGAGGTTTTTGCTTGAGTTTTCTTTTTTCCATGTCTATGTGGTCTGCAAACTGAATGAGATGACCTCTTCTTTCCTTCTAGAGTGGCTTGTCAACCTCAAAACCATCCCTAGACCTTGCCCTTTTCATCCTAGCCCAAACCCCAATATTCTTTTTATTGGGAATATTCCTTTTGTATTGAAGGAATTATCTTATTTTCCCTAGGTTGTGAAGTAACCTATATTTCCATCACTCCTAAAATTCCCAAATAATTCTCATAAATTGTTTGGCTCATATCTTATCAAATATGGCAAAACTTTTCATTGCCATGTTCAAAAATAATCTTCAAATAATTATTTTCCTATTCTGCCCTAAATGGCACATTGTGAAGCAAGTGCCATTTATATTTGCCCATTTGACTCCAAACTTTTTGGACATCTTTTACTGTCCAAATAATTGCCCTGTGCCAAAATTTAACTTTATTTTCTTAGCTAATCTTCCTCAATGATTTTTCGAAGCTCTTGTCTAAGGAAAGCCTTCATGTGCTCATATCATTGCCCTCCTCCAATTTTCAGCCCTATCCAATCATATATGTGAGGACAGGACCAAATTTTTTGTTCTCTTGCAATATTTTCAGGTTATGAAGCAAGTATAATTTTTAATGCTTCATTAATTCTGATAAATTACGAGAACATGCTCCTACCCATATAACACCTCTCCACCAAATTTGGGATCATTTCCTTTATCCATTTTCCCTCCAAAATTATTGCAAGTTTCTGGTCAGTGGGGATGTTTGTGAAGCAAGTACCATTTTGGCTTGTCCATTTGGTATGAAACTTGTACAACATCTTCCTATGACCAAATAACTCTGCCTTACCTAATTTGAGCTCATGTTGACACTCCTAGTGAGTGCTTCTTCATCATTTCTAAATCTGGTCAGTAGGGTACTTTCTACAACAACTACTAGCTAAACCACTCCCCTCGAGCTGAAACCTTGCTATCTTACTCAACTTAGTAGTTGATCACCCCCACTCAAAGATCAGCCGTGATAGACAAGCATGTGAGTCACAGAAAACGATGAACACCTTGCTATGCGACTGAAACACTCCAAGCTCTATTCACCAATTAAGCCCCTGTGCTCGTTTCTTTGCTTCACGGCATTGTCTATAGCACGCCCTATCCATCAGAAAAGGTTTTGCTGATCAAAGCATGGGTTAGCATTGTATGCACGCGGTGACCATCATTTTGGCATGCAATGGACGCGTCCAGACTGTCGTTTTACTCGGGCCCCTCCTCTTCTCGCCGGCTCAGTGTGCCCGTGCATGTACCTCAGCTCCGCCTCGTTGTCGCCCTTCGCCCTGATCTATCTCCCCCTCCGTCAGCTCACTTGCTGGCGCTCTTCACCGTGCGCTTAGGGGCACACAGTGCCGATAGGGCATTTATACCGCTCGGCCGCTTTTCCCACAATCCCCAAGAAAAGTCATCTTCACAAGAAGGGTCATCTTCACACAATCCCATGTAATGAACAAGAATGGGATAAAGAGAGTAGGATTACAATCGCCACTTCACACAATACATAAATAAAATCAAACATCATTCAAAATACACACATAGACCGACTACGGTCGAATCCAAATGAAAAGAAGATAACCCCAAATGCCAGATCCCCGATCGTCCCAACTGGGCTCCACCACTGATCATCAGGAAACTAAACATAGTAACAACCAAGGTCCTCGTCGAACTCCCACTTGAGGTCGGTTGCGTCACTTGCACTGGTATCCTCGGCACCTGCAACTGTTTTGGTAGAATCAGTGAGTCACGAGGACTCAGCAATCTCACACCCGCGCAAGACTATTTAAGCTCGTGGGTAGGAAAGGTTAAGGTGGTGGAGCTGCAGCAAGCACTAAGCATATATGGTGGCTAACATACGCAAGTAAGAGCGAGAAGAGAAGCAACACATCGGTCGAGAAGCTAGAAATGATCAAGATGTGATCCTGAAACTAATTACGTTCATACATAACCCAAACCGTGGTCACTTCCCGGACTCCACCGAAAAGAGACCATCACGGCTACACAAGCGGTTCATGCATTTTAATTAAGTCAAGTGTCAAGTTCTCTACAACAGGGCATTAACAAATTCCCATCTTCCACATAACCGCGGTCACGGCTCTCGAAAGTTTATACCCTATAGGGGTGTCCCAACTTAGCCCATCACAAGCTCTCACGGTCAATGAAGGATATTCCTTCTCCCGGGAAGAACCGATCAGTCTCGGAATCCCGATAGGAGCTGCACATATCTCGTTCTCAGGACACACCGAATTGTCCAAACTTCCGATAGGCCAGCCCAGAGTTGCCCCTGGTGACCATCGGCGGCTGACAGGTTAGACCAACACTCAGAGGAGCACTGGCCCGGGGGTTTAAAATAAAGATGACCCTTGAGTCCGCGGAACCCAAGGGAAAAAGGGTTAGGTAGGCAAATGATAAAACCAAGGTTGGGCCTTGCTGGAGGAGTTTTATTCAAAGCAAACTGTGAAGGGCTTCCCATAATCACCCAACCGCGTTAGGAATGCAAAATCAAGGAACATAACACCGGTATGACGGAAACTAGGGCGACAAGAGTGGAACAAAACACCAGGCATAAGGCCGAGCCTTCCACCCTTTACCAAGTATATAGGTGCATTAATTAAATAAGAGATATTGTGATATCCCAAAATATCAATGTTCCAACAAGGAACAAACTTCATGTTCACCTGCAACTAGCAAGGCTATAAGAGGGGCTGAGCAAAAGTGGTAACATGGCCAAACAACGGTTTGCTAGGAAAGGATGGTTACAGGCTTGACATGACAATATGGGAGGCATGATATAGCAAGTGTTAGGTAGCGCGGCATAACGATAGAGCGAAACAACTAGCAAGCAAAGATAGAAGTGATTTCGAGGGTATGGTCATCTTGCCTGCAAAGTTCTCAGAGTTGTCGAAAGCTTGATCCTCGTTAGCGTACTCAATTGGTTCCTCGTTCACGTACTCGTCTCCTGGCTCTACCCAAGGCAAGAACACAAGCAATGGTGCAACAATCAATCACGGTGCAATGCACAAGCAACATGATGCAACACATGGCATGATATGCAGGATATGATATGCAATGCATATGCGTGCTCCAGAAGGGAAAGAATGATCAAGGCATCAACTTGGCAAACCAAGTATGCCTCTGGAAAGATGAGGTGATTTCGGTTGAAATCAATAGAAAGATCACCGGAAACGGATGCACGGTTTGCAAATGGCAAGCAAAACAAGGATGACACAATTCTGCGATTAGCAACATGATGCCATCTAGAATGCAACAAGAAACTAAGCTACTGCACTCCAACATAGCAACAAAGCATATGGCAGTGATGTACACAAGATGCTTTACAAAACATGAACACTGAGCTATGGCTAAATCACACAAGAGCAGATTCAAACAAGCATGGCAAAAGTGCAAAAGACATCAGCTTCACAGACTTTGTGAAAATACTAACATGCCAGAAATAACATCAGGAAGCCATGCTTATAGCAAGCAAACAACATGCTACAGAAACGTATCATAGTAAAACAAGGCATGGCATGAATCTAATAAACGCATAAAACAAATGTTCCTTAGTGAACATGAGCCAAAAAGCAACAGAAGATATGATGGCACCCATGTAAACATAGCAAGTTTTATTAACAGTTTCACACATAGAATAACAAAATTATGAAGGCAACTTTGTGAGCTCATGCCACTCACCACAAGGGATAGAATAACAAAATAAGCATACCAACAGCAAGATGACATGTTCATGAAGCTAACCATGGCAAGAGCAAGTTCATAGGATGCATGTATCATTAGTAACAACCATGGCAATGTGGATTAACATGTTAACTTTCTGTCAGGAACATTTTATAGAAAAAGTAGAGCAAGAACAAGACATGCTAGGTCACTCCATGATTGCAAACAGAGACATGGATGGATAGAGCATAACCATATGTTCAAAACATCCTTACTGAAGTATCCCAAAACAAGCATTGATATCACTGTAGCATCAAGTTTACATGGCATCGAAATAACGGCAGACCAAGATCTTGGCAAAATCCTAAGTCACTGAAATCAGCAACACCACGAAGCCTAGTTTGCATGCTTGTGCTAGTCACCACATAGATCACAAAAATACATGGCGAACACCTCTATAAATATGGAATGTTGTAGATCAAAAGACATGTAGAGTTCATGCTCATATGATGCACACATAAAATGCAAGAAAAATGACAAATCATCATAAACTGATAAGTAGCAGAAGTAAACATTTTATAGCACTGTTGCATCAATGATTAGGCCATCAAGATCAACTCAAACAAGAATGCCACAATGGAACGAAATGAAAATCATCTCAGAATTAAAATTTGGATATATCATGTGCATGAAACAGATCTACAGTCATGGAGATACGACATGATGAACAGGGGCATAAATCATTGCAGAAAATGACGGTGAAATATACCCCTCGCGGAAGTCAACGGGACGAAGTGGTTCCGGGACGGAGTGGATTGGGACGCGGGGAGGCCGTTTGGTTCGATGAGCGGGTGGATCTCGTCCACCCCGATGAGATCTCATCGGAGTTGGCCGTAGGAGCTCGATCCAGGCTTGGGGTCACCGGATCCGGTGAGTAGAGGCGCGGGGGAACCTCCGGCGGTGGTTGACGACGCTGGCGGAGGACATGCACAGTGAGGCGGCACGCAGGTGCGCGGGCGCAGGGCGGCGGGCGGACGACGATGGGCGGCGGCGAACCTTGAGGCCGGCGCTGGAGACAAAACACGTGACAAAACTGAACTTCATGTTAACAGGCTGATAGCAACATTTTTAGCAACTTTGGAGCATGATATCAACAAGATGCATCAGGCTATAAATGCAAACAAGGGTATGGATGGATATAGCATAACATGTATAACAAAACATTCTTAGGGAACACCTCCATATTATACATATAATGGATGGTAGCATCAATCAAACATAGCACCCTGATATAGCAGTTTCAGCCTAGCAAAACAGTAACATCAAGTACCCTACTTCACGAGGTTGATGAACTCACTACAAGACTCACAAAAAATACATGGAATGCACCACTGTGAAGATGGCATGAATATGCTCCTAAAACATGTAGACATCATCCTCAAAAGATGCACACACAAAATGCAACAAAAATGAAAAACAACAAGTTATAACAGTCTCAGCAGGTTAACATCATATAGCACTTTTGCAAAGATGATTAGAGAATCAAAATGAACTCAAACGAGCATGGCATAGTGTAATGAAATGAAGAGCATCTCACAATGAACACTTTGATATATTACACGCACAAAACAGAGATACAGTCATGGATATACAACATGATGAACAGGGGCATAAATCATTGCAGAAAAAGATAGTGAAATATACCCCTCGCGAAAGTCAACGGGATGGAGCGGGTGGGAAAAGAAGACAACTGAGAACGACATTGAGAAAGAACCGAGGATTGATCTCGTAAAACAAACACGGTCAAATCAACTTGACGAGAAATGCATCGGATGCAAAGAGCTGAGGAACAACGATCGAAAAAACCAACTATGTGATCCTATAGAAAATTTGAAGGGGAAGAGGAGAAATTCAAAACACCTACACCAAGATTCCTCACCAGAGCGACGAAGGGGCAGAGGAGTAAAAAGAATTCCGACTCTCCGATATAACTAGACTCCGAAAATAGCTTTCTTCTAGAGTCAACAACGTCCAAGCTACACGATCAAACAAGGGGGGCTCCTAAGGTTGGTCGAGGCTCTGATTTAATTCATTCTTCAAGAATTCATCAAGATTTTGTTGGAGGAGTTCAAGTATCTTTTCTTCTCGTGTCTCGAAGTGCAAATAATTCTTCCTTTTCTTCTGAAGTGGAGTTTTGCATTTCTTCTTTCTTCTCAGCTATTCAGACTTTTGGTTGTGGTATAGTTTCACCTCAAGTTTTGAGTTGTTTTGATAAGTCCACAACAAGCTTATTCTTTCGTTGTTGATTTTCTCAACAACTCCGTTCAACCCTTCCTTCTAAGTTCTTTTCATTCCATTCTTTCAATTCTTCCGGAGGCATTGCGTTGTTCATCTCATCAAGTGTCATCCCATCTTGTGAAATTCATGTTCTATTCCTTCCATTTTCAGCCGGAGTGCTGCCTAAATTCTTCCATTCTTATTCCTTTCCTATCTTGTTCTAACCGAAGTGGTTTCAGATCTATCTTTTTATTGAGTTTTTCATTCTCTTCATATTCGCCGTTCATCTTTTCTACCGGAGTGCTCTCGACTTTGTTCATATTTCCTCGTGCGTTCTTACTTCACGTCGTCCTCTTTCTCTTCCGTCTCGTTTCTAAGATCTCGGGACGAGATCTCTTGTTAGTGGAGGAGAGTTGTAACACCCTGAATCCGATGCGCCAGGTGTCTTCCAGTTATTCGCCGTCGTTGCCATGTCATTTGCTTGCGTGATGCATTTTGCCATGTCATCATCTGCATTTCATCTGCATGTTTTTCAAAACTTGCATCCGTCCGGATCCTCCCAGTTCTCTCCGTTGTCCATTCTGAGCACAGCCACACTCGCAGCACGCCACGTGGCCTCCGCAGGTCGCCGCCGCTTGTCTCCAGTGCCGGCCTCAAGCTTCACCGCCGCCTGTCATCGTCCGGCCGCCGTCCGTCGCACGCGCCCGCCGCCGCCCTTCGGATCCGGCGAGCCACACCGGATCCGGCCGACCCCATCCCACCGGCGTCTTCTCCGGCGAGCTCCCCGAACTCCGTTCACTTCTCCGGCGAGATCCGGGCTTGAGTGGACCATATCCACCGGGATACGAACCAAACGCCGCCCCGACCCGGATCCCTTCGTCCCGCACCGCTCCATCCCGTTGACTTTGGCGAGGGGTATATTTCGCCAAGTCTTTTTCTACGATGGTTTATGCCCCTGTTCATCATGTCGTATCTCCATGACTGTAGCTCAGTTTTGTGCGCATAATATATCAAAATGTTCACTGTGATATGCTCTTCATTTCGTTTCATTGTGGCATGCTTGTTTGAGTTAATCTTGATGCCCTAATCATCGTTTCAAGAGTGCTATATGATGTTAACTACTGCTTGTTAACAGGACTTGGTGATTTGTCTTTTTCATTGCATTTTGTGTGTGCATCGTTTGAGCATGATGTCTACATTTTTTTGGAGCATATTCATGCCATATTTATAGTTGTACAATCCATGTATTTTTGTGAGTCTTGTAGTGAGCGCATCAAGCTCGTGAAGTAGGGTACTTGTTGTTACTGTTTTGCTAGGCTGAAACTGCTATATCAGGTTGCTATGTTTGATTGATGCTACCATCCATTATATGCATAATCTGGAGATATTCACCGAGGATGTTTTGTTATACATGTTATGCTCCATCCATCTGTAACCTTGTTTGCATTTATAGCCTGTTGTAGCTTGTTGATATCATGCTCCAAAGTTGCTAAATAATGTTGCTGTCAGCCTGATAACATGAAGTTCAGTTTTGCCATGTGTTTTGTTAGTGATCCATGCACCCTATGACTATGCGATTGCCATGTTTAGCTTCATAAATGTGTCTTCTTACTGTTGGTCACCTTTTCATGCCATGTATTGCTCTGTGGTGAGTTGTAGAAGTCTGAATTTGTCATATTACTTGCCATGTTTGCATGAATGCTACCATGTTTTCTGTTGATCTTTGGAACAAGTTCAGTAAGGAAGTGTTATTAAATGCTTTTAGTACTAGAATGCCATGCTTAAGTTTGTCATGATAGCTTCCTGTAACTTTTAGTTTTCTAACTCTAAACTTTGCAACCTGATGTTATTTCTGTCACGTCCAGTGAATTTCTGCTTTCCGTGAAACTGTTATTATTTGCAAACTTGCCATGTCCTTTTGAGCATGTTCTAGTGGTTTTCTAGAGATAGTTCAGTGTTCATGTTTTGTTAAGCTTCATTTGTACATCACGCACATGCCTTTTGTTTTCATGTTGGGGTGTTGTAGCATATTTCCATGATGCTTGCAAGATGCCTAGTTACTGTTTTGGACAGATTGTTGTTATATCTTGTTTGGAGTGTATGTGTTGCACCGTTGCTCCGTTTGGAGTGTGCTCTATATGAAACTTGCTTAGAATTTCATGTAGTTTCATCATTCCATGTTGCATCCATGTTTTGAGTGTGTTGGATTGATGTTCGAATGTATTTTGCACCAATGCCATGTTTAACTTGTTTTGCTCATATCTCCTCTCACTACTATCATTGATATGCTAGTTGCTTCGTTCTATCGCTATACTATGCTACCTATCACTTTTTCATCAAGCCTCCAAAATTGCCATGTCAGCCTCTAACCTTTTCACCTTTCCTAGCAAACCGTTGTTTGGCTATGTCACCGCTTTTGATCAGCCCCTAGCGTTGCTAGTTGCAGGTGAAGTTGAAGATTGCTCCATGTTGGAACATGTTTATGTTGGGATATCACAATATCCCTTATTTAATTAATGCCTATATATACTTGGTAAAGGGTGGAAGGCTCGTCCTTATGTCTGGTGTTTTGTTCCACTCTTGCTGCCCAAGTTTCCGTCATACCGGTGTTATGTTCCTTGATTTTGCGGTTCCTTACGCGGTTGGGTGTTATGGGAACCCCTTGACAGTTCGCCTTGAATAAAACTCCTCCAGCAAGGCCAAACTTTGGTTTTACATTTGCCTCACCTAATCCGTTTTTCCCTTGGGAGTCGCGCTCCCGAGGGTCATCTTATTTTACCCCCCCCCCCCCGGGCCAGTGCTCGTCGTGAGTGTTGGTCCAACCTGTCAGCCGCCGGTGGCTAGCAGGGGCAACTCTGGGCTGGCCTACCGGAAATTTGGACAATCCGGTGTGCCCTGAGAATGAGATATGTGCAACTCCTATCAGGATTTGTCGGCACATTCGGGCGGCTTTGCTGGTCTTGTTTTACCATTGTCGAAATGTCTTGTAACCGGGATTCTGAGTCTGATCGGGCCTTCCTGGGAGAAGGAATATCCTTCATTTACCGTGAGAGCTTGTGATGGGCTAAGTTGGGACACCCCTGTAGGGTTTAAACTTTCGAAAGTCGTGCCCGCGGTTATGTGGCAGATGGGAATTTGTTAATATCCGGTTGTAGAGAACTTGACACTTGACTTAATTAAAACGCATCAACCGCGTGTGTAGCCGTGATGGTCTCTTTTCGGCGAAGTCCGGGAAGTGAACACAGTTTGGGTTATGTTTGAACGTAAGTAGTTTCAGGATCACTTCTTGATCATTGTTAGCTTCACGACTATTCCGTTGCTTCTCTTCTCGCTCTTATTTGCGTAAGTTAGCCATCGTACTTCTTAGTCGCTGCTGCAACCTCACCACTTATCCTTTCGATACCCTTTAAGCTTTGCTAGTCTTGATACCCATGGTAATGGGATTGCTGAGTCCTCGTGGCTCACAGATTACTACCATAACAGTTGCAGGTACAGGTATTGCGATGATCAGGACGCGAGAGCGATGTTACTTGTTTTGGCGTTCTTCTCCTGCTTCTTCTTTGTTTAGGGGATAGGTTCCAGTTCGGCAGCCTGGGCTAGCAGGGTGGATGTCGTTTGAGCTTCTGTTTGTGTTTCATCTGTAGTCAGATGTTGATCTTATAGATGATGTATCAATGTATTCTTGCGGCATTTGTATGCCTTGTTTGTATCCCCATCTATTATGTATTGTTGATGTAATGATATCCACCTTGCAAAAGCGTCTATGATATGCGCTTCTATCCTTGGTGGGACCTTCGAGTTCCTTTAGGATAGGGTCGCATATTGGGCGTGACAAGTGGTGATTATGGGAACCCCTTGACAGTTCGCTTTGAATAAAACTCCTCCAGCAAGGCCCAACCTTGGTTTTATCATTTGCCTACCTAAGCCTTTTTCCCTTGGGTTCCGCGGACTCAAGTGTCATCTTTATTTTAAACCCCTGGGCCGGTGCTCTTCTGACTATTGGTCCAACCTGTCAGCCGCCGGTGGTCACCAGGGGAAACTCTGGGCTGGCCTATCAGAAGTTTGGACAATTCGGTGTGCCCTGAGAACGAGATATGTGCAGCTCCTATTGGGATTTGTCGGCACATTCGGGCGGCTTTGCTGGTCTTGTTTTACCAATGTCGAAATGTCTTGTAACCGGGATTCCGAGACTGATCGGGTCTTCCCGGGAGAAGGAATATCCTTCGTTGACCGTGATATCTTGTGGTTGGCTAAGTTGGGACAACCCTGCAGGGTATAAACTTTCGAGAGCCATGCCCACGGTTATGTGGCAGATGGGAATTTGTTAATGTTCGGTTGCAGAGAACTTGACACTTGACTTAATTAAAATGCATCAACCGCGTGTGTAGCCATGACGGTCTCTTTTCGGCGTAGTCCGGGAAGTGAACACGGTTTGGGTTATGTATGAACGTAAGTAGTTTCAGGATCACTTCTTGATCACTTATAGCTTCTCGACCGATGCGTTGCTTCTCTTCTCGCTCTTACTTGCGTATGTTAGCCACCATATATGCTTAGTGCTTTCTGCAGCTCCACCACCTTACCCTTTCCTACCCATGAGCTTAAATAGTCTTGATCTCGTGGGTGTGAGATTGTTGAGTCCTCGTGACTCACTGATTCTACCAAAACAGTTGCAGGTGCCGAGGATACCAGTGCAAGTGAGGCAACCGAGCTCAAGTGGGAGTTTGACGAGGACCTTGGTCGTTACTATGTTTCGTTTCCTGATGATCCGTAGTGGAGCACAGTTGGGACGATCGGGGATCTGGCATTTGGGGTTATCTTCTTTTCATTTGGATTTGACCGTAGTTGGTCTATGTGTGTATTTTGAATGATGTATGATTTTATTTATGTATTGTGTGAAGTGGCGATTGTAAGCCAACTCTCTTTATCCCATTCTTGTTCATTACATGGGATTGTGTGAAGATGACCCTTCTTGTGACAAAACCTACAATGCGGTTATGCCGCTAAGTCGTGCCTCGACACGTGAGAGATATAGCCGCATCGTGGGTGTTACATGTTGTATGGATCCATGTCCCCATTTGGGACCATTTATGTTTTACCAACGACGGTGGCCGTTGATGCCTTTGGTAGGCACGGGGCCACCCATGACTTAGCCCAAAGGGGAGTTGGTCGGAGTGGCCGGGAGAGTGTCATGGGCAATAGATCAGTTTTGCATGAATGTCGTTGGTCCACCCGAATGGGAGCGTGAGGCCATGGGTTCCGTGGTGTGGGTACAGTGTGCTAACCTCTGCAGAGTGTGTGTATTCAATCTATCGATAGCCGTGCCGGTGGATATGAGCCCACTTTGTAGTTGGTCACACTATGGGTCAATAGTAATAATAATAATGATGATGTGCTTAATAACAACCCTGGTTTGATGATGAAAAAAGTTGGTTGATCTTTATGTGATTGTGAGAGGATCACCATGGTATCGAGGATATCGAGTTGTTTGATATTTGTGGTGTTATGCGAAAATCATGGGAAAAGATCAAGCTCCATGTGGTCAAGTAATGATTACTACGGTATGGTTAATACCAAGCTTGATTGGATCCTAAGATGGTCGTGTGATGTCCGAGATGGTAAGCTTGTGCATGTGACGGTTACGAGGTAACCCGAATGGAGTAAATGGTGCAGGATAGTGTCATCATGTTGCATGCTAGTATTGTTAGATTCATATGTTCATGCCATGCTCATATTGTTCTAGCTGTATCATGTTCATTTTGGTCATACCATGTTGTTCCGATGATATCGTGTTAATCACTATTAACCGTAATTGCCACATTGGTGTTTGTCTTGATTGCTCTTGGTTGCTGTGAGCTTGCAAGTACATTCAATGTAATGACCTGGTGTGTCATGCCAGTTTGCAGGTCATGCCAGATTTGATTGCTTGCTTGCCGTGGATCCCTTTTTTGTGATCTAGGAAACGCGTTCCGGCCAAAGTCCCAGCGGAGTGGAGCTCATCACCGTCGTCGTTGTTCCGCTGCTAGAAGTTATTCCGATACTTCGTGTTGTTCTGCTGCTTGCATAGAAAACCATGGTAGGCGTAGGGTCATCATTCCGATGTAATCCCCTTGTACCCAGATAGATTGTAATAAAGAGCTGATTTGTTCTATGCTAAGCAGTGTCATATTCCAGAAGACTTCTCCTCGATCTTTGGGCTAGAATACGGGGCGTTCTGGTTTCTCTGAGCTGGGGTGCCACGACGCTTGATATCAGAGCATGTCTGGCTGTAGGACGCCCTAGCGCGCGCGAGCATTAGAATGTGGTAGTATAGGGCCCAGTTGGTTTGTTGCAGATTCCTACATTTGTTTGTTTGCATAGCATGCATATAGACAAATTATCTTGTCACTAATGGTTAATCTTGTGAGTGTAGGTGGCATCGGTTCTGACCCACTACCTGCACCCTCCTTCTTACAATGCGTTCCCTTCGGTGTTCGGTGTCATCTCTGTCCTAGTAGAGTGAAGCCCTAGTACCAAGTGTTCTAGACACCATTTGCAGGAGTCATGCTCGGATATCGCGTCGATATCTTTCCGCCACCCACTCAAATCGTCTCGATGATAGACTTGCGTCTATCCCGAATCGTGCCCTCCATCTTGTCCCTTTGGCAACCCTTACTGATCTTTGTTATCAGAAAGAGGCAATGTCATCAATCCTTGCCTTTCCTCCCCTATCTTGCCCTGTCATTCCATTCTTTGGACGTATACGATTCCCTTTTGTACGCTTGATTATGATGTGGTCGTAACCTCCATTTTACCGGTCAGCAACCAAATACGGTTATACGTACATTGGTGCTCAAAAATACAATTATACAGGTGAAATCGTTTCCTGTCATAAGTACATCCCACACAGTCAGTCCCCACTAAATGTTTCTGTTCGTATATACGTCCCACACAGTCACTCCAAGGAAAATGTTTCCGCAAGGTGGCGTAACGCAAACAGTTTTCAAGAGAATTTCATGTATGATTGTTCATTGATCCAACATGGTTTATTCCTAGAAACTGTGTGCGTTTCCTGAGGTCATCACCCATGGTGTTTTCTCAATAACCGTTTGCAATAGGAAAAACCAATTAGCAGGCTAAATGCCCTATTATTAATAATCCATTTATTAATCTAATTGACATCGCGCTCGCGCCGGCGGTCGGGGCATGTGGGATGTGGAAGGAGGAGGAGGATGGCGGCCGGGTGTGGATTACCTGCCTGGATAGGCGAGGCCGAGCAACGTGAAGGAGGGTCACTGGCGATGAGGTAGCACTGCAATCATGGATTGAAGGTTTCAACTTGGAAAGGAAGGCGAAAACAGGGGAAATGTGGCTTTTGGTAAGGGGAGGGGGCAGGGAGGTAGATATTTCCGCGGAAGCCCAAAATTTGGAATCACTTCAGTGAAAAAGTTGGCGCGCAAATCGTCATCAGACACGGTCCCTTATTCAGAGCGGGTTGTGGACTATAGCCGTCACACCTTCTCGCGTAAGGTGCATGTGTACTATACTCTAACGGTGCTCCAAGATATTTTGTGCTGCATCACGGTTGCTTATAATAAACTGTGTGGGATCTACTTGATTTTTCTTCTTGATTTGAATTACATAATGGGGTCACAGCGGCAATGGATGGTGTTTGAATTGCTAGGCCTTTTATCTGCAGTGAACATGCAACTATATGTGTGTCATAAAAGAATTGGAATTATTCAGCGTTCGTTTGGACATTTTATACCTTAAGTTTGTTTTCTAGCCATTTCAGGTGCACAATTCAAAATTAAACTGGATGCACATGCTCCGGTACACCAACGTTGGTTGTAAAATCATATATGTGTTTGTGGGTTTATGCTTATGTCCCATGCAAGAAATGGGGATGAATTCCGAACACCACGGCACCGTGGCTCTCTGGCAAACATCGACATACTTGCTTTTGTAGTTCTAGTAAATCCAAAAGTCGTTCGATATTCATGAAACTTGGCATGCTATCATGGAGCGGCATCAACATGCCATGGTAAATTTTTTATCCCATTTGGGGCAGGTTTGGGTATAAGCTTCACATAAACCAGAGCTTCTCACAAAAATTGTGATGGTTTCGGTAGGGAACGTTTCACCTTTCTGGACGAAACGATATCCATTGCCTCCTCTCGATTTCAAAAAAATTTCCTAGTGTCAACACGGAACAACAGGAGTGTTGTGTCATGGGATTTTTCAGGGTTCGCTTGGACATTTTTATACATTAACTGAGTTTTCTATGCATTCATGTGCATAATTCAAATTTGAACTACATGCACATGCTCTAATGCATATAAATTAGTTGAAAATTCAAATTTGTGTCCTTGGTTGCCTGCTGATAGGTCCCATGCAAGAAATGAGAACGAACGTCCCACATTCGGGGACAAAATGATATCAGCTGCCTCTTATTGCTCTCAAAAAATTTCTAGTGTCAACATAGAACAACATGAGTGTTGTGTCAATTCTTGGGATGTTTCGGGGTTTGTTTGGACATTTTTATACATAAATTGAGTTTTCAATGCATTTATGTGCAAAATTAATATTTTAACAATTCACGTGATGCCATGTGTCTTGGTTTTTAATGGCTATAGTTCTTAATGGCTCTTGATCACAAACATTTTAGATAGAACACCCGTATGCAAAGCGAGAGCAGGATTTGTGCATCTCTTCAACGCAAACGGTTCTTTTGGATGACCCGTGTGCAACCACTTACAAAAAATTTGGTAAGATTTGCATCTGTCATATTGGGTATGTTGCCATTTGTGAAACTGGAAAGATTGACATTTGTTGATCTAGTACCATTGCCATTTGTCAACCTTGTAACACTACGATTTGTCAAAATATGAAGCTAAAAACACTAGTAGTATCTAATTTTTGCAACTAAAATTAAGTAATTAAGCATAGATTGAGGCGAGGAGGCATGTTCAGTCGGTCGTGCACCGGACGGCATAGTACTATTTGATTTCACAGCGGGCGGCGCAGTTCCCCATAAGGATTTAATGCAGACGAAGGAGAGCATAGCGGTTCCCAAAATGTTGAATGACCAATGATGCATTCTCCTTAAATTAGCATCATGAATGCATGAGGGTATGTAATGGGAGGTGGACTGTGAAAAGAGGCAGCACGATGTGAATGCAACGCAGTTTGTACTCATATAAAGGCACCCCTCCATTCCAATGCATCTACCACATCGTATGCACCTAAGCATTTGCCTAAGCACCTACACAAAGCGCAAAAGTGCTCACTCTAGACCCATGGCGGCGATGCACGCGAGTGACCAGCGACTATGCCACATGGTCCATGACCCCGGCCTACGGCATGGCACCGAGGATTGTCTCAAGATGGTGTTGGCGACCGGCTGGTGGATGGGCGCCGTCGATGCCAACTATGACTCTCAGTTGGACCAGATGATCGTTGCCACCAACAACAAGTTCACCATCGTCAAGAAGCACACCTAGGCTCCTCATTGCCTGCCAACCTAATCAGCCTCCATGGTCGGAACCTCTTTCAAGCACTTGTGGCCCTGTGACTACCCGCCGACGCTGCGAAGAATGTCAACCTGGAGGTCGCGCTCACCGCGAGGCGCCTCACCCTGCAAGAATTCGTTGACCTACAGATCCACGTGTACGAGAAAATCATGTACATAGGTATCTACAAGGCCAGTGAGGATGCTACGACATTGGCCTTCTTCAACCGGTTGGAAGCCTTGGATGCCTTTGTTGAGAAGCACCTTGACCTCGCCACGAAATCCGCTGCTCCTTAGCCGCTGGTCGGTGGCCCGGTGCACTGAGTTAAGGAGGAGGAGGTCGTATGTTGATGGATGCATCTTTCTTCTTGCCTCCTGCAACCACCACTGCAATCGCATCATCGTGGCCTTAATTCTTATTGTGCTATTGCATTCTCGTTCCAGTCAATACAGACATGTGTGATCCCTTTGCTTAATTATATGCATCACTGTAACTAGTATTCCATCCGTCAATTTATAAGTTGTGTTGCTAGTGTTTGGGGCCAGCACACGACACAATAAGCATACCCACGGTGACACATATAGAGAGGACACCCAGCGGTTCCAATGGCGATCCCGTGGCTCCAATGGTGCTCCCAGCGGCCGACGATGACAACGGCGGGCAGTTCACCACGCATCTCATGGTGGACACCCATGTGGGTGGGAATTCCCTCTTGGTGGTCTACATGAACGATCCGGTCTCGGTGGAGAGCCCCATCCAAACTATGGAGCAGTTCCTTGCCGAGGAAAAGTTCCTTGCAAAGAGGGATCCTATATTTTTTGTTTTTTGTACACATGTTGATTGGCTTGAAGAACGTCTATCTCATTACTTTTTGATAAAAAAAATTTGAACACATGTTGATTGGCTTGAATGAAGGTCTATCCCTTTACGTTATGACATGTTTCCAAAACATGGACCTTGAGGTTAATTCAACTAATAGGACGGAGCACTTTATACATTCAACGCAATTAAATGCTTTCCAAAAAAGAGATATGATTTCTGTGAAACTTATAAGTCATGTATGTCAAATTAACCTTTGTGTACTTGTTCTTGAATTAACCTCCGGGCCTTTTTGCCGTGTGTCACACACATCTTGTTATGTTGAACCGTTTATGTTCTCTTCCCTAATCGAAAACATTTCATTCGACTGAACCGTATGTCGTATATCACACACACCTTGATCTGGCTGACCATTTCTGTTGCTTTCCCTAATACCAAACAGTTCATTGGAGCGAACTGCATACCGTATATTGCACACACATTGATATGGTTGCCGGTTTCTGTTGTTCTATCTAATCGCAAACAGTTCGTCTGGATCAATTGTATGCCCTGATTCGCACACACAACTAAAATTTGAACCGTGTTTGATGCATCCGTCATCACAAATGTTTTGCACCTTTTTTGACGGTTTTTTTACACCACTGTTTGTGATTATTACATCGCACACAGTTTCGTTGAAGGGTCTCTGATCATAGTGTCGTGTTAGCAGCAACCTGCAGTAGTGAAGCTTCTGAAGCATGATACCAGTCTTTCTCAGCAAGATAGTCTGATGGATTCCATCATAAGTCACCCAATCTTCCACTGTACATCATTCATACAAGATAGTACATAGTGAATTGACATCATATGGCAGTGAATCCAGAGAATCAGGTCCACAATAGTTTGGTCAAGAGAAAGAATCAATCAGAATACAAGTCTACCTCGGGAATCAAATTCACATATATATTGTGAGCATGCTGCCAAGTTCTTGCAAGTCGTCGGTATGATGATGAAGTCAAGATAAGGATCCGTCGATCTCATGAGTCATGCAAGATTAGAAAGACAGTTGGTGATGAAGGAACTGACAAGTTTTGGAGAAAGACAGCATGGGGAAGAAATTTTTGTCAGTACTCAGCAAGGCCAATTTCCTCATACCCAACAAGGTGATATCGTTTACCCTTGTCATCCCCTGGTATGCCTGACGGCAACAATGAGCTACATGCAAATATGTGTGAACCTAGTATAGTTCCTACCCCACAATATATGAACAAGGATACGTTATGATTGCCGAAATATTACACCCGACAGTACCTCTGGTCATACGAAGAAGCAATATGACCCACCTCTTTCAACCAAGGATCCAAACAAAGAAACCAAGAATGAAAGAGCAGGACCGGTGATGCAGGTATGAATTGTTTTGCATGACCCACATGGTGCAGAGACCCTGGATAGTCTGAGTCAGTATCAATCACCAGGAATATTCTCCAAAGGGATCTACTCCAATTTGGTAAGGACCCCATATCAAAGCAACCTGCTCAGTTAATAGAATATGCTCAGGTTTGTCAGTCTCGAATATTTGGGTCAGTCAAGTCAGACTAAGGTTCAATTCAACAGTTTGACTCCAGCAACTATGGTAAATCATCGCACAACCTACTATCCCATGGGTACCCCAACGGAATGAGCAATCTGTATGAGGAATAACAGACTCGAAGAACGAGCCCACACTTATGTGAATCATCATGGATAGCCTGTAGTGAATAAAATTCTTTTGCCAGAAGCATCGTCAGTAAAGTCTGCGGATATCTATACCTACTATTAAAGGGAGTAGGTATTCTTGGTTTGGTTTCGCTTTGTTTCATCCCATTTAGGTGTTTTTTTTCTTTTTGGTTTTGACCGGTTTAGATTAATTTTATTATATGAGGTGGTACTAAAATTCCATCTGTCGTGGAACCTTAAAAACATTTCGCAGTGTTGTTGACCTTTTCTGCCTAGGCGGTAGCTCCTTTTTGCCGTCATTGGCCGAGTTGGGCTACTGCAGCGATAAGTGAAAAATATATTTGCGCTCTTACGAGACGTGCTATGTAGTTTTTCTTATCGCTCGGAGGATGCAAGCAGCAAAAAAACTCACCGTGAACACATGACTTCCTCTCCTGTAGGCAAAGCAGCAAACCAACTCAGCTAGCATTCAACTATGCTACAAAATAGGGTACATTACTTAATAGTCCCACCGCAATTCTTTACCCCTAATTGACAATTTCTTTTTCTCCATGCCTGGCAGAAAAAACAATCTGCCCCGTTCCGCCTCCCCCCTCTATGCACGACTCCACCCTGTGCCTCAGGCTTTATTTATTATTATTAACTAAAAAATAGATGATATGTCTTCTTTTTTCAATAGTCCCACCTTGCGCAGTTAAACCGATTGCTATCACTTTATATACATTATCAACTCAATTGCTACCAGCTGCCTTGGGAGAAAACAAAGAGCTGATAAAAGAAGATTAGTGTATGTTGCATGATGTGTCAAATACCTAACTACTCGAGGGTTCCAGATGCAAGCTTCTCTACATGATGTCGGGGGCATCACATGCTAGGGGTCCAGGGTCCAGGGCTACTCACGACTCAAGACCAACGACGGCTACCTGTAGTCCATTAATTAAATACAACACGAGACAAAGGAACATCACATGATGCGCCAATAATTTTTTATACAAATGTGTAAAATACGTAACTAGAGCATGCATGGTCGTCTGTTCGAGGGTTCATGATGCATGTGTCATGGACAAAATCAGACAAAGGGGTCCAGAGTCCAGACCGATTGTATTCTTTGATAACTCAAATATTTTTTGACAGTCCCTGGTTTGGCTCATGGAGGTGCAGGAAAGAGGATAAACAACCATATATTTTGAAATAGATGATTGCGTAGACATTTCAGAGTTTTGATCTAGACGGAGAAGAGGATAAGCAACAATACGAGTTCTGCTTTGTGCTCAATAGATGATGCAGACCTTTGTGAGTTTAAAGCCGTACTTACTGGATTGGGAGCATGATATTTTTTTCCTGTTGCAATGCACGGGCATGTGTGCTAGTTATCATATAAAGTCGTACCCCTTATACTGGCCACGATAGGCGATAATCAAATATAGGGTATGGATATGATACTCAAGACAGTGGAGCCAGTCAGGATAATCCAGAAATTCCTGTGATAAGTCAGAATCTGTCAGGAAAGCAGTTATGCCTCAACTCACTGTTTGGAACTCGATGGACCTGCATTTAGTGGAGGAACCCAATGAAAGGAGTCAGAGCTTTGGTGTTCATAGGAAAATCTGATCACCACTTCATCGAAGGTTGCTAGTACGGATACGGCAGTTGGAAATCACTCTTGGAATTGTGAGACAAGCACATATTTCAGTCATGATAACAAATCACACTCAGGTAAGTCAGCAGGTATTGAAATAAATGGATCCAATATAAGTGTGAACATGTGAGGTAAGATCTGTCAGAATGTGGATACAGTGAAGCAAACGACCCCAGAGGCAGTCAGGTAAGTCAGCTGAAGAATTTAATGGGAATAGTCAATAATGGAAAAAGGATACCCGAGTTGGAAATAGTTTTCTTAAGTCAGTATATTCATACTTGTTCCGTGAGCAACCAAATCTTGAGGACGATATTTCTTTAATGGGGGAAGGTTTGTCACAGCCTAATTTTTGGCTCTTTCTTTTTCTATTGATTTTCTGAGGTTTTTGCATGCGTTTTCTTTTTCCATGGCTATGTTGTCTAGAAACTGAAGAAGATGATCTCTACTTTCCTTCCAGAGTGGCTTTTCAACATCAAAACCATCCCTAGACCTTTCCATTTCCATCCTAGCCCAAATCCTAATATTATTTTGCTTGGGAATATTCCTTTTCTATTAAAGGAATTATCCTATTTTCCCTAGGTTGTGAAGCAACCTATATTTCCAACACTCCTAAAATTCATGTCGGATTTCAGGTTCCGCAAACCATTTATAGGTTTGAACTCTGGGGTGCGTGCGGAGATCTCAATGTACCTAGCCTACCTACTCACGATCCTCTAAACCTAGCGCGTCGAGCTCAAAGGGACAGAGAGTCACAACGATTTATCCTGGTTCAGGCCACCTTGCGGTGTAATACCCTACTCCAGCATTTTGGTGAATTGCCTCGAGGGGCTAAGCATGAACTAGTACAGTGGATGAACAAGCCTCAGGAGGTGACGTGTTCTTGAGCTCGGGTGAGCTGATGAGGTGGTCGAGTGAGAACGGAGCTGATGATGAGGCGGTCTTGGTCTTGTTGCACCAGAATGGAAACATTTGGCTGATTCCTCGGGACTCTGCGCCTGCTACTTGCCTCCTTTGCACCAAAGAGGAAACTGGTACTCTGCGCCCGCTGGCGCCCGCCTGGCCTTGGTCCTCATGGCTCACGTCAGCTGAGCCTCATGAGGTGCACCCTGCATAGAAGTCTCCGCTCCTTGGGAGCCAACCTGAGGAGGCCGATCCCCTTAGAGGTCTTGGTGTCATTCGCCTCACGATGCTTGGCCCCTTGCCAGGGTCTTGAGTTCATTGACACTGAAGCTGGGCCGTATCAGGTTGTCAATGGAGCCACGCAGTGGGCCGCAAGCAGAAAAGTTTGGGTACCCCTGTATCTAGAACGCTGATAGTGGCACCCGGGCCCAAGGCGCACTCAGACTTGGCTTCTAGGCGAAGCCAATGGGCAAGTGCGGAGCGCCGTGGGCCTTAACCGCATGCGGCCTTGAACAACGCGTGGCGATTGATTGGACATGGGCGTCTCCACTTCCCCATCCTGCCTCGGCAATCATTCAACTTGACGAGTCGATGCTGCAAGCCGAAGATCATCATTATGCGAGGTCGTGGAGGCCAGTGGTTGGTCTCTCTTCGGCTATAAATGAGGGGAGGGGCAGAGGGCCCCTCACTCATCTCTCCCTCCATCTTCTCGCCGCTTGCCCTTCTTCTTCTCCATCTTGCTCATGCACCTATGGCGCCGATCGGGAGGTTTTCTGCGGCTGAAAAGTGAAATGCCAGGCCTGGTCCACTTCCGCCGAAGAAGCAGTTCTGCCATCCCTGCAACGCCGGCGGGAGGCAAGAGGTGACCACGCCTTGGCAATCGATGCCTCCGCTCAGCTTCCCTCTTCCCTTGTACGCCTGGGTGAAGGACGGCGACGCACGCCATCGGGCAACCCGGGCGGCGAGGGACGAGCTGCTACCGTCCTTCCTGCCGAACCGCGGACCCACATCGAGGGAAGCTCATGTGAGTTCATGGTGTGGGCCGCAATGCCGCCCAACTCGTGGATCCGCCTCTTGAGGTTCTTCACCGACGAGCTGTCGTCGAGGGGGCCACTTGGCCTATGGCTGCAGCATGCCGGGTGATGCAGCCTGGCCACCGGGGCTGAGGTCGAGGTGGTGCCCCCTGGCGATGTCTTCATGACCCGCAAATGGGGTGAGGTCGCCTTAGCCTGCCGTGCAGAGGGGGCCCTATGTCACATCCCTAGCTTCTGGCATTGCACTAGGCTAACTTCATGTGTGCATCATGTTTAACTTTGAAAGAAACTTGAAATGGGGATGTCCAAACCCTAGTACCAAATGGAATTCAAATAGGTTCAACCTAAAAATATTTTCAGTGAATCCAAATGGCTTTCAAAATTGTTCATCATTTCTGGAAAATGCTAGAACCATAACCAGAGGTGTTGCACATTTTTCCATGACATATTTGGTCACTGAATTAAATCATATGTACTTTGCATTTGGGCATTTAAATGCTAGTAAATATTTTAAATGCTCAAACAATTCTGGAAATAAGTGTGGGCTGTTGGAATAAATCTAAACAGAGCCTATGATTATTTTCAGGATTTTTGAAGGTGTCTAACTATTTTTAATAAAGCCACAAACTTATAGAAAAATAGAAAAACAGAATATAAGAGAGAGAGAGACTCACCTGGGCACTTGCCTTGTGCCCACCAAGCCCACCTGGGCCTCTCCTGTGCTGGCCCAGCCCACCTGTCCTGGTGCCAGTCATACCCAACCTCTGCTAGTAGGCAGAGGAGGGACAACGCACGGCGCACGCGCGGGCGCCACGCCACCAGGCTGCCTGCCTGCGTCGCCTGGCCACCGCGATGCCTCGCGTCTTCTCCTATGCGCCGCCTCGACCCCCTGGACACCACTCTTCCCTCCTCTACCCTCTCCCTCGTACTCTTCCGCAACGGCCGACACGCCCATAGGCCGCCGCCGCCGTAGTCGAAGCCACCACCTCTCCCTCGCCCTCTGGAGCTGCCCACAAGCTCCGCCTAGTCCCTGTCCTCCTCCTCACCGAGCCGCCCGACGCCGGACGCCCTGCATCACCCTCTGCCCCGCCATCTTTGCCGCCTCTGCCCGGAGATCGCCGTCGTCAACGCACCGTCGCAGAAGCTTCCCCGAGCACGCCGAGCTTCTCTCCCGACCCGTTGTGAGCTCCGGTGCCTTCCCCCTCTCTCCCTGCAGTCTAACTCCCCCTCTAGCGCTAGCGCTGCCGTGCCCGAAGCTCACCGCCACCCAGCCATGTCGCCGCCGTGGCCACCGTCACCTAGAGCCGCAACCGAGCGCGCCACCGTGCTCAGCACGTTCCCAGGAGTCAACCGCGACCACCCGTGGCTCCTGCCGCTCCCTGAAACGCCGATTTGCTTGACGTCCGAGCTCCGGCCGCCGCGCTTGCCATAGCCGCCGTCGTTACGGTCCACTCCGGCGCGAGCTGATGGCTCCGTTGGATGCGGACAAGCACCCGCTTCTCGCCAAGCCAAACCGCCACTCATTTCATTGCCTGTGCTGCGTTTCCGAACTGCACGCTGTCTCGGGCCTCGCTGGAATCATGTCGCCAATGGGTTTGACACATTTGACCATGTGGGCCACGCCCCTGGTCAAACCTAGATTAGGAGTTAATCTAATGTTAATTTAGTTAGTTAATATAATGACACTGACACGCGGGACCCATGCGCCAGGTTTGACCTGGACCCGACCTGTTGACCTGCTGACGATTTACTGACGTCAGGCTGACGCAGTAAATCATTTTCTGGATTAAAAATAACTCAGTAATTCCAGAAAATGTCTAAAACTTCTAAAATTCATAGAAATTCAACCGTAACTCCAAATGAAATAATTTATATATGAAAAATGATCAGAAAAATCCAATCTATCCATATGCACCATTTTCATGCATGATAGAACAACTTATCACTACTATTTAGGACAATGAAATGAATGGCATTTAAATAATCACATGTGGAGTTGGAATTTGAACCCTTGGTTCAAACCAACTTCATTTAATCTGGTTTATAGTTGCATTAGCCCAACACACTCATTTTGCCATGTCATGATCATGCATCATATTGTGCATTGCATTGATTGTGTTCCCTTCTGTGTTGCCGGTATTTGTCCCCTCTCGATAGACGTGATACCGACGATGAGATCGATGACACCGATGAAGAACTATTTCTATCTTCAGAAGTGCCAGGCAAGCAAAACCTCCTTGTTCATTCTGATACAATCCCACTCTCTCGCTCCTTCTCCCTTTTACTGCATTAGGACAACACCGATTCAACTGTTACATGCTGCGGTAGTTGAACCCCTTTTCCTCTGCATTACCTGTCATTGCCATAGTAAATAAATGAAACCCACTAGCATGAGTAGGAGTTGTTTGAGCCCTGATGTGCCTACTCATTCATGTTTGTTTGTCATGCCTGCTACTGCTTAGAGCTGAGTCAGGTCTGATTCATCGAGGATGAATTGGAGGTGTATGAACATGTCCTACTGTGTGTGAGCTAAGTGTGTGAACACGATCTGGTAAAGGTAGCGGTGAGAGGCCATGTAGGAGTACATGGTGGGTTGTCTCATTGAGGCCGTCCTTAGGAACTGAGTTCTCTGTTTGTGATCCATGACCAGTTACTACCACACATCGGGTTCCGATAACTCGACCCCTCTTGACTTATTAATCAACATGATCTCTGTCCAGGAGTTGCAACTAGTTTCTGGTGTTTGTAGATTGTGTTAGTAGGCCACCAAGTGGCACCCAGTACAGGTGGGCTTGGGACAGACTAGGCAGAGATCCACCCATCGAGGTGGGCTTGGAACCCTACACACATCGTTTGGGGACATGAGCGACACCCCGGCCGGATCTCCTTGCGGATGGAACCCGAATAGTCGATAAACCTGGACGGGAGACTTGTGTGGTTAGTCAGGTCGTGGCCGACACCCTCACTGGGCTTCCGCTTGAAGGTTGCCGAGTACATGTCGTGTAAACGGCGGTAAGTGGTGAGAGCGTGTGTGAAGAAGTACACGCCTGCAGGGTTAATATGATCTATTCGAATAGTTGTGTCCACGGTAAAGGACTTCTGGGTTGCCTGTACAGTTCATAGACAAGTGAAAGTGGATACTCTAAAATGCGCAAGATAAGCGTGAGTTCTATGGATGGCGTTCTCGTAGGGAGGCGGGAGCGGATCCATAGTGGTGTATTGATATGGTGAATATGTGGACTCGTGTGCACCACCTCAAAAGAGTTACTTGCAGTCGTAGTTCAGGATAGCCACTGAGTCAAAGCTGGCTTGCTGCAGTTAAACCCCACCACCCCCTTTGTTGATAATGATGCATATGTAGTTAGTTCTTATGTAAGTCTTGCTGGGTACATTTGTACTCACGTTTGCCTATTTTATGTTTTTGCTGAGAGACTTCAGTCTCGCTAGTAGTTCCGCGTGGACTTCGATGTTTAGCTTGTTACCTCGATCTTGTGCCCTCGGCAGGATCTGGTAGATAGACAGGCTTCTCAACCATTTTCATTTGTAGATGTCTGTACTCAGACATGTTAAGCTTCCGCATGTGCTTGTTGTTTGTATGCTCTGAATGCTGGGTCGAGTGACCCATGTTTGTAATATCTCGCTCCACGGAGCCTATTGAATATCTACTTTGAGTCGTAGAGTTATGTTGTGATGCCATGTTGTATTTGCACATATCGAGCATATTGTGTGTATGATTTGAAATGCTTGATATGTGTGGGATCTAACTATCTAGTTGTTTATCCTTGGTAGCCTCTCTTATCGGGAAATGTCTCCTACTGCTTCCACTGAGCCTTGGTAGCTTGCTACTGCTCCGGAACACTTAGGCTGGCCGACATGTGTCCTTCTTCATTCCTGTGTCTGTCCCGTAGGGGAAATGTCACGTAGTGTCTACCGGAGTCCTACTAGCCCAGTTGCTACAGCCCGGATTCACTCGCTGATGACCGACACGTTCGTTATTGGGTCATGTATGCATGTCCCTGTAAGTTAGTGCCACTTTAGGTTCACGACTAGCCATGTCAGCCCGAGTTCTTTGTCATATGGATGCTAGCAACACTATCATATACGTGAGCCAAAAGGCGCAAATGGTCCCGGGCCAGGTAAGGTGGCACCCGTGGGAATACCGTGCGTGAGGCCGCAAAGTGATATGATGTGTTACATGTTAGATCGGTGTGACTTACGATCGGGGTCCTGACATCTTTGGTATCAGAGCTTGACTGCCTGTAGGATTACCAAGCCAAACTGGTCGAAGTCGAGTCTAGAAATTCTTTAGTTATATAAGCGAATTGATTGTGGGATGGAACGTAAGGCTCTTTTTACTCCTTATACCTCATGCCCTCTGATCCGAGTCATCCTATTTTTTCCGACGGGGTTAAGAAACTAGGCTTTCTCATCTCCCTATTAGGTTCACGTGTTACTAATCCGTAGAATCTTAGGATTGTTGGTTTCAGGCCTCAGTTCAATTTCTACTACTTTTAGTATGTTGTCAGCTAAACCAGAACCTTGATATTATGTTGTTAAGTGACTATGCCAAACCTTGTGAATGTCTAAAATCTTTTTCTAAGCATTTATAGCCGTTATGCTGTCCGAGTCATCCCAGGTTTCTAAATAGTCTTATGCATTTGCAAATCCCTTCGTTCAGTTCCCGATGTCCCTTTGGGCCAGTTCAAGCACACTAATCGGTCTGTTGAGGTACTCGATTGCCTCGACATATGTGTTGGAGCTATTATCATGACCCTAGATGTCTTAGGGGATCATCTAGTAATCTAGCCATGTTTTGTGTTCCCAGTGTGATGATTCTGGCCTTTATTCTCGAAAGCATTCCGTGATGCCACTTAGTAGTAGGTATTCTACTCCTTGGGTTTTGGACCCGAGATTCACCCTACTTACCTCGTGTTGATAGTGTTTGCTAGTTCCTTTAGGATATTAGTAACCTTTGCGATAGTCCTCGAGGTCCGTGGTATATCGTTCTTCCAAATACCATGAACCATTCTTGGCAGGAGTTCTTTTGAACCAAAAGATCATAACCAGAGTGCTCTTGATGAGTTCTTCATTCTATATTGTGAATCTGCCAGTTCTACCTTCTGCATGGGTTATCCGGAAGAAATGTTGAGCTTTGCTCGACATACTAATCTATGCATCCACAACTCAGAAAGATATATGTTCCTTTGAGTTGTCCCTCTTTAGTTGTTTCCTTGCTCTCGTCTATCAATTGATAGTCAGGATGGTTATGCATTCGTGTTATCGATGCATATGATTTCTGTGGTCCGACAAGCCATTCCATTTCGGAATGACTAGGAGAAACAAACTCCAGTACCTTGTCCAGTTCTAGGATTTGGTCAAAGCAGTTGTATTCCGCAGATCAAAATGCCAATCCATCTTTTGTTCTGTTCTACATAGGAGTACCACCCTATTTCATAGCAAGAGTATCGTGAGATTTGCACACCCTCTTAAGAATTCTTGATGCAGTGATACTTCTTTCCATCATTCTTCATTCCTAGGTTCCTGTGTTGTTGTAACCAGAATGCCGACAAGTGAACCATGATGTGTGAATTCAATACTCCTAGCAACCTTGTTGCTTGGTAGTTAATGGACAATAATTTCATTCTTAGTGTGTTGGTTTTTGAATCGTCGTTCCAAGATAGATCGTGCTACCTAGTCCTTATTTCCGGTGCACCCCTTGATCAATGAGTTAGGATTGTGCCAATCCCTCGCTCTTGTGATCATATCGTCTTGCTCTGAAAAGCAAGATTGCTCCCGAGCTTAATAACATTTCGGTGGTTCGTGATGTTCCGAATGTCTTCTCGGAAGTGTTACCAGGTTGTCACCTGACCGCTATGTTGAGTTCGTGATCAAGTTGGTTTCTTGTAACCACCCCTTCTCCAGGAATCTATGTTGGATACCCCTGAGCTAGTGGGTTAAGCCAAACAATAACTTGGAGAGTTAGAAGATAAAAGCTTGCCTAACTTAGTTCATTTCAAAGGGATATCTTGTGTTTGTGTGTTTGTTGAAGAAAGATGATTTCTTCACTGATTGGTCCTCGTGATCAGATGTTGAACCTATCATCTTGCCCAAACCTTGATTTGAGTGTGGGCCATCGTGAAATCAAGTTAGAACCAACGGTATTCGTAATGTTGTCTTACTCGTGGTTGATTCCTCGAGCACACACCATTACATATTTTGGTCTGACCAATTCTATCACCGTGTTCACATAATTGTGGAATTCCATTTATATGGAAACCTGGATGAATTGTTGTTGAGCCCATCGACAACATCCTTATCTTCTCCATGATCATGTTGAACATCCATCTAGTGTTGGAAACTTTTGTAAACATTACCTTCGTGTTCCACTCATGAAGTATATGTTCGGATGAAAGAAGTGAGTTTCTCTAATTCACGTGCACGTGGTGCAAGTAGCCGCCGTGAATTGAGAAAGATTGTTTTTGCTTTCTCCGGAATCATCCCAAGTCAGTCATGCATGTGCGAAGTATTCCATGGTTTGATAGACTGGCTACCTCCACTCCATGTGTAATCCCTAGCACACCAAGCCACTGATTGATTTGTTCAAGGAAAAGAGGTTCTTAAGTGCTAATCCTTAAGGACCCAAAGGTACATGCGCAGGACTTCGCTCTCCGCAATGATGGTTCCCAACCTGAACTCGGTAGTGTTTTATTGTAAGACTACCATGTGGTCATGCTTGTCTCGGACGTGTCCACATGTTGTAGCAGAACCAACTCATGTTTTGGAGCTTGCTATTGTAGTTCATTCCCCGAGAATCTCGCAACGTCATCTCATCGATTTGTGTTGCAAACTTGCATTTTTCTTTCTAGATTCGGCGAGTCTGGAATATCCTGACACCAACTAGATCTGAATCTCAGGCAGATATGATGGTTGGAACATTCCTAACATTTGCATTCCGTTCCCAGCTTGCACCCCATCGTGCCAATTTTCCATGGGCTGCCTTCTCAGCAGTTGCTATCCAGGATAATCTTCAAAAGTGGACTTACCATGAGTCCCATCCATTCCTGATGATAAGCAAAAATCATTCATCGCGTTGTCTTCAACAAGGTAAACCACATCATCCATTCTAATCCGGGTATGCCATTCTACCGAACCCCTCCAAACGATCGCTCGAGATTTGCTCTAGGCTGGTATAGATAGTCTCAATGATCTCTATATCAAAGGTAATTCTTTTTGCCACTTAAGGGGATATTTATATGAGTCACCTTCCCTAAGGTGCATCGTTATGGTATCATGGCAACTCAACTCCTCGCTACATTGACAACCGTTCACCACCTTCTTTGGTGTGGAATTATTGCCTACCTAGTGAACCTTTGTCATGTGTTTCACTCCATCCCTCTAGATGTGTGTTTTGTATCTAAGCTCGAGTGATGTTGCTATGTCTCATTCCGTGAGTTGATCCTAAGTTGTTCGATCTTTGAGAAGATCGATCCTTCTAGAGTCTCCTTCTCCTCTCATTGTCATGTTGGCTGGAGTTCTCAGAGCAAGACGACAAGACAAAGATGGTGATTGAATCAACGTTCATTTGAAGTGCAACCTGGATCGTGAAGATTGTGTTAGTTGCGTTTTCCCCTTCATCTTACCCTACGTCTGAGTCTCGGGACGAGATTCTTGTTTAGTGGGGGTGAGTTGTCACATCCCTAGCTTCTGGCATTGCACTAGGTTAACTTCATGTGTGCATCATGTTTAACTTTGAAAGAAACTTGAAATGGGGATGTCCAAACCCTAGTACCAAATGGAATTCAAATAGGTTCAACCTAAAAATATTTTTAGTGAATCCGAATGGCTTTCAAAAATGTTCATCATTTCTGGAAAATGCTAGAACCATAACCAAAGGTGTCGCACATTTTTCCATGACATATTTGGTCACTGAATTAAATCATATGTACTTTGCATTTGGGCATTTAAATGCTAGCAAATATTTTAAATGCTCAAACAATTCTGGAAATAAGTGTGGGATGTTGGAATTAATCTAAACAGAGCCTATGATTATTTTCAGGATTTTTGAAGGTGTCTAACTATTTTTAAAGCCACAAACTTACAGAAAAATAGAAAAAGAGAATATAAGAGAGAGAGAGACTCACCTAGGCACTTGCCTGGCGCCCACCAAGCCCACCTGGGCCTCTCCTATGCTGGCCCAGCCCACCTGGCCTGGTGCCAGTCATCCCCAACCTCTGCCAGTAGGAAGAGGAGGGACAACGCACGGCGCGCGCGTGGGCGCCACGCCACCAGGCTGCCTGCCTGCGTCGCTTGGCCAGCGCGACGCCTCGCATCTTCTCCTAGGCGCCGCCTCGACCCCCTGGACACCACTCTTCCCTCCTCTACCCTCTCCCTAGTCCTCTTCTGCAACGGCCGACGCACCCGTAAGTGGCCGCCGCCGTAGTCGACGCCACCGCCTCTCCCTCGCCCCCTGGAGCTGCCCACGAGCTCCGCCTAGTCCCTGTCCTCCTCCTCACCGAGCCACCCGATGCCGGACGCCCTGCATCAGCCTCTGCCCCGCCATCTTCACCGCCTCTGCCCGGAGATCACCGTCGTCAACGCGCCGTCGCAGAAGCTTCCCCGAGCCCGCCAAGCTTCTCTCCCAACCCTTTGTGAGCTCCTACTCGTTCCTCCTCTCTCTCCGCAGTCTAACTCACCCTCTAGCGCTAGCGTTGCCCTGCCCGAAGCTCACTGCCGCCCAGCCATGTCGCCGCCGTGGCCACCGTCACCTAGAGCCGCAACCGAGCGCGCCACCGTGCTCAGCATGTTCCCAGGAGTCAACCGCGACCACCCGTGGCTCTTGCCGCTCCTTGAAATGCCGATTCGCTCGATGCCCGAGCTCCGGCCGCCGCGCTTGCCATCGCTACCGTCGTTACGGTCCACTCCGGCGCGAGCTGATGGCTCCATTGGATGCGGACGAGCACCCGCTTCTCGCCAAGCCAAACCGCTGCTCGTTTCGTCGCCTGTGTTGTGTTTCCGAACCGCGCCGCCGTCTCGGGCCTCGCCGGTGTCATGTCGCCGGTGGGTTTGACCGATTTAACCATGTGGGCCATGTAGGAGTACATGGTGGGTTGTCTCATTGAGGCCGTCCTTAGGAACTGAGTTCTGTGTTTGTGATCCATGAACAGTTACTACCACACATTGGGTTCTGGCAACTCGACCCCTCTTGACTTATTAATCAACATGATCTCTGTCCAGGAGTTGTAACTAGTTTCTGGTGTTTGTAGATTGTCTTAGTAGTCTACAAAGTGGCACCCGGTACAGGTGGGCTTTGGATAGACTAGGCACCATGGCACGGTGTACCAAGCATAGATCCACCCATCGAGGTGGGCTTGGGAACCCTGCACACATCGTTGGGGTCGTGAGGGACACCCCGGTCGGATCTCCTTGCGGATGGAACCCGAATAGGCGATAAACCTGGACGGGAGACTTGTGTGGTTAGTCAGGTCGTGGCCGAGACCCTCGCTGGGCTTCCGCTTGAAGGTTGCTGAGTACATGTCATGTAAACGGCGGTAAGTGGTGAGAGCGTGTGTGAAGAAGTACACGCCTGCAGGGTTAATATGATCTATTCGAATAGCCATGTCCGCGGTAAAGGACTTCTGGGTTGCCTGTACAGTTCATGGACAAGTGAAAGTGGATACTCTAAAATGTGCAAGATAAGCGTGAGTGCTATGGATGGCGTTCTCGTAGGGAGGCGGGAGCGGATCCATAGTGGTGTATTGATATGGTGAATATGTGGACTTGTGTGCGCCACCTCAAAAGATTTACTTGCAGTCGTAGTTCAGGATAGCCACTGAGTCAAAGCTGGCTTGCTGCAGTTAAACCCCACCACCCACTTTGTTGATAATGATGCATATGTAGTTAGTTCTGATGTAAGTCTTGCTGGGTACATTTGTACTCACGTTTGCCTATTTTATGTTTTTGCAGAGAGACTTCAGTCTCGCTTGTAGTTCCGCGTGGACTTCGACGTTTAGCTTGTTACCTCAACTACGATCTTGTGCCCTCGGCGGGATCTGGTAGATAGACAGGCTTCTCAGCCTTTTTCATTTGTAGATGTCTGTACTCAAACATGTTAAGCTTCCGCATGTGCTTGTTGTTTGTATGCTCTGAATGCTGGGTCGAGTGACCCATGTTTGTAATATCTCGCTCTTCGGAGCCTATTGAATAACTACTTTGAGTCGTAGAGTTATGTTGTGATGCCATGTTGTATTTGCACATATCGAGCATATTGTGTGTATGATTTGAAATGCTTGATATGTGTGGGATCTGACTATCTAGTTGTTTATCCTTGGTAGCCTCTCTTATCGGGAACTGTCTCCTAGTGCTTCCACTGAGGCTTGGTAGCTTGCTACTGCTCCGGAACACTTAAGCTGGATTCCTGCTAGCCTGCTACAGCCCGGTTTGCCGGAGTCCTGCTAGCCCAGTTGCTACAGCCCGGATTCACTCGCTGATCACCGACATGTTCGTTGTTGGGTCATGTATGCCTGTCCCTGTAAGTTAGTGCCACTTTGGGTTCACGACTAGCCATGTCAGCCAGGTTCTTTGTCATATGGATGCTAGCGACACTATCATATACGTGAGCCAAAAGGCACAAACGGTCCCGGGCCAGGTAAGGTGGCACCCGTGGGAATACCGTGTGTGAGGCCGCAAAGTGATATGATGTGTTACATGCTAGATCGGTGTGACTTAGGATTGGGGTCCTGACACCCTCGCGATCCACTTCGAGTACGATGCCTCCTCCACCCTGTTCTTCAAGGTCTTCGACGAGGAGGGCCGGTGGTTGGAGTGTTTCCCCGGAGGAAGCAGCCCGCGGGACGCAACCGTGGGTGCTGGACCTGCTTCCGTCCCCTTCAGCACCTCCTCCGGAAGCAGCGATGACTCTTGGGAATCCAGTGATTCTCCTGAGCCCAGCGAATCTTTGGAGTCCAGTGACGACAGCTACATGTCGCCAAGCTCCCGCTGCGGCCGGAGCGCGGCAGCGGCTGCGGCTCAGCGTTGTTGGTGATGCGCGCTAGCCTAGTTGGAGCCTTTCTTCTTTTGCTTCCCTGCAGATGTCTACTACACAACCTTCTTCTTGTAGACATTGTTGGGCCTCCAAGTGCAGAGGTTTGTAAGACACTAGCAAATTTCCCTCAAGTGGATGACCTAGGTTTATCAATCCGTGGGAGGCGTAGGATGAAGATGGTCTCTCTCAAACAACCCTACAACCAAATAACAATGAGTCTCTTGTGTCCCCAACACACCCAATACAAAGGTAAATTGTATAGATGCACTAGCTCGGTGAAGAGATGGTGATACAAGTGCAATATGGATGGTAGATATGAATATTTGCAATCTTAAAATATGAAAACAGCAAGGTAACTAATGATAAAAGTGAGCACAAACGGTATTGCAATGCTAGGAAACAAGGCCTAAGGTCATACTTTCTCTGGTGCAACTTCTCTCAACAATAATAACATAATTGGATCGTATAACTAGCCCTCAACATGCAACAAAGAGTCACTCCAAAGTCACTAATAACGGAGAACAAACGAAGAGATTATTGTAGGTACGAAACCACCTCAAAGTTATCCTTTCTGATCGATCTATTCAAGAGTCCATAGTAAAAATAACATGAAGCTATTCTTTCCGTTCGATCTATCACAGAGTTTGTACTAGAATAACACCTTAAGACACAAATCAACCAAAACTCTAATGTCACCTAGATACTCCAATTTCATCTCAAGTATCCATGCGCATGATTATACGATAAGCATCACACAATCCCAGATTCATCTATTCAACCAACACAAAGTACTTCAAAGAGTGCCCCAAAGTTTCTACCGGAGAGTCAAGACGAAAACGTGTGCTAACCCCTATGCATAAGTTCATTGAACCCGCAAGTTAATCACCAAAACATACATCCCGTTGTCACCACAGATAAGCACG
Organism: Triticum dicoccoides; assembly: GCF_002162155.2. Lineage (NCBI taxonomy): Eukaryota > Viridiplantae > Streptophyta > Magnoliopsida > Poales > Poaceae > Triticum > Triticum dicoccoides. The sequence goes on from NC_041385.1 coordinate 291,328,294, forward strand.
GCAAGACATACATCAAGTGTTCTCAAATCCTTAAAGTCTCAATCTAATAAGATAACTTCAAAGGGAAAACTCAAACCATTACAAGATAGTAGAGGGGGAGAAGCATCATAAGATCCACCTATAATAGCAAAGCTCGCGATACATCAAGATCGTGCCGTATAGAGAACACGAGAGAGAGATCAAACACATAGCCACTGGTACATACCCTCACCCCCAAGGGTGAACTA